>NC_057809.1:450850441-451155887 GCF_018294505.1 Triticum aestivum | reverse complement strand
AGGAGGAGGTCGCCGGAGAGGAGGAGGAGGAGGAGGTCGCTGGAGAGGAGGAGAGGAGTATGGTGGAGGAGAGGAGGGGAGATGGAGTGGAGGAGAGGAGGAGATGGAGTGGAGGAGAGGAGGAGATGGAGTGGAGGAGAGGTGGAGTGGAGGAGAGCAATGAAGAGGTAAGGAGGAGAGGACCCCGCCCAGCCATATATATGGCATAGTAATGGCGCACCGTGGCGCACCGTGGGCAGGTGCGCCATTACTAACTTTTTTTATTTGTTTTATTTATTTTCAATTTTAAAGGCGGGAAAATAGTAATGGCGCACGCCATTACTAATTTTTTTTATTTTTTTGATATAATTTGAATTTTGAAGGCGGGAAGATAGTAGTGGCGCACCATGGACAGGTGCGCCATTACTGAGTTTGATTATTTTTTAATTTTTTGCCTCTCTAGATCTTAAAAGTCCCGTAACTTTTTTCTGTTAGGTTTTTGGGGATTCTGAAAATCTTGAACGGGCTTCCCCCGGTTCAATTCGGATGTAATTTTTTGAGTAGAGGATTGTTCATATAAAAAACTTTTTCATCGAAGTTCATATGCAAAAGTTATGCCCATTTTACAAATTCTCGAGAGATTTTGCAAAAAAGTCGAAAATTCATGTTTGTAAATTTTGCTAACAACTAGACCACATATCACATGGGATTCTTTTTTTTATGTTTTTTGACATTTCTATCATTTTTTTATATTTTTTTGAAACTTAAAAGGCGGTCGGGGTGCATTTGGTGAATTTTTTGTAAGGCTCAGATAGTATGGCGCACCATGAACAGTGCACCATTACTAGTTTGAACTAGTAACGGCGCATTGTACCCTGGTGCGCCATTACTAGTTTTGAAAAAAAAAGTAAATTTTTTTTGTTAGTACTGGCGCACACAGTTTGTGGTGCGCCATTACTAGTTAAAACTAGTAATAGCGCACTTTGCCTTGATGCGTCATTAATAGTTTTCAAAAAATAATAAAAAATTGTTAGTAATGGCACACCGTGTGTGTGGTGCGCCATTAGTAATGAGGACACTAATAGCGCACATGTATGTGGTGCGCCACTGCTATTACTAAATAGCAGTGGCGCACCACATACATGGTGCGCCATTAATGTCCATATTAGTTATAGCCCTTTTCCTAATAGTGATGTACCCTGGCAAGCGTATCCGGTACCCGATGGGGGCGTCTCGCTAGTGACGCCCACCTTGAATCATGAAAAAAAATTCCATTAGCAATATTATTATGAAAAGTCGTCTGCTAAATATAGGATAGTCTAAAGACGGATGAGTCAACAACATGACTCTCCTTCGTAGTTTCAGGATGAGGCTTAATGATTACTAAATTTTTTGTCGTCTTTTTGAAAAGATAAGATGATGCCGTGAATTTCAGTCCGATAAACCTTCTGACTTCCTAGGAGGCAGGAGTGACTAAGTGTGGA
Source organism: Triticum aestivum (assembly GCF_018294505.1). Classification (NCBI taxonomy): domain Eukaryota; kingdom Viridiplantae; phylum Streptophyta; class Magnoliopsida; order Poales; family Poaceae; genus Triticum; species Triticum aestivum. The sequence continues at coordinate 451,154,424 of NC_057809.1, read as the reverse complement.
ATGAACTTGGGAATGTTTCTATTATTTGGTGAATAAAAGTTGGCAAAAGTCAAAAGTCACTTAATGTGCTACCATTGTAGAATTACTCCGTGGCTGGCAACGTTTTTCCTCAGAGAGGACTAGATTACCACCCGCGAAAACAATTGTGAAGTTGACAGCAAAGGTTGAAAATTGTTAATTGTTTTTGAGATAGCTCACCGCCCATGTTGAATGGTAGCAAACATTGAAAATTATCCTTACCCATTTCGCTCATCCAGCTTTCACCTCTTTCTTCCCCCGCCGACTATCAATCAAGAAGTACCACATGGTTGACAGGAATGACAAAGAAACTCAAAAACTTGTAACAAGAAAACCCCAAAAAATTTAAATTTCCCGACAAACACCACTCCACATGCGTTGACGCTGCAGTGGGTATGGAGGGAGTGGGTGATTCACCAGTGGAGTCGCCGATCCTTACCTGACTGGTCCCAGCGGCGAAACTACCAAAACACCGTCGGGAAAATTCAAGCGCGGCAAGGCGGGGTGGTCACCAGCCCACCACCGCGGCTTCGCTCGTCTGCCGCCCCAGTCCCACGACCGCCCCTAGGAAGGAAGGGGGCAAAACCGGGATTCGTGGACTTCTCGAGGGCAGTCTCGCTTCTTAGTTTACTATACGAAGACGACGACGGTCTTCGCCCGGTAAACGCCATCGCCCAGCGGCCCAACGCGCAGGGCCCGGGCCGGCCGGCTCCGCCGCTCGATGATCGGCGCGGCCGGACACGTAACGAGACAGCTCGCGGATAGTACGCCACTTCGTTTCTCTTGACCCGTCGGAGTCGGACGGTGTGACCCATGCGAGTGAGTCGGCGTGTGAAGCCATGGCCGTGTTTGAAAACGATGGCGGGTGGGAGGAGACGCAGACGCCCCTGACGCGCAGCGGTTGGTGCGCGCCTGCCGGTTTCGGAAGCGTTCGAAATTTGAAACGCCGAGCCACAGGTTTGTTAGCGCACGCGCCTCTCGTGCCCGCCGAGATACGTAAGGTGCGGAGTACGTTTCTGTGCGCGCTGCTGCGGCCGCGCCCGTGGACGATGGCAAGTCCCCGAGCAGATGCCGACGGCCGGGTCTGCGCACGATTCCACTCTAGCCTCTAGCGGATGATGCTTTTTTTTTTACGTTCACATCACCTTTATTTAGTCATACAAGGCAGGGATTTCTGCCGAAAGAAACTGCAAAATACATTCTGGGGGATCATGCACCCAGATCATACTACTATTATTCTCTACTCCTTCCTTTGCTAGCCGATGCGCAACACCATTGGCCGTCCTCCGAACCCATGTCACCTTCCACTCCCGTGTTTCAAGAAGATGTTTAACCTCCTTTATCATTGGCCCCAATGTGAAAAGATCATCGTTTGAACTCTGTAGCTTCCGTGCCACGTCTAGTTAGTCCATCTCAATATGAACTCTTGCCAGATTAAGTTCTCCTGCCATTTGGGAAGCTCTCTTGCATGCTTGGAGCTCCGCCAATGCTGGATCACCCCCATTGTTATAGCTCTGGCACGCCGCTGCTATAAACGCTCCTTCTGAATTCCGGAACACCACCCCTCCGTCTCCCTTCTCTCCTTCTTTAGTTGTTGCCCCATCGACGTTGGCCTTGACCCATCCATGGTCAGGAACTTCCCATCTCTGCGTGGGTACAGGTCGAGGGGTTTTGCTGTTTTTGCCATGCAGTTGCTGCCACTCCTCCATGAGCCTTTTGATCATCTCTACCATATCCCCCGCTTCCTCGATCCTCGTCCCTTCTCGCGTGTTATTCCTTGCCATCCACAGAGCATACAAGCCCTGCACCATTATTGCTCGGGCGTCCTCCGTCGTAGAAGCAAACCATGACTGGAGCCATTGTGATAGTGCACTCTGGGAACGAACAGCATCCGGTGGGATCGCCACCGGTGTTCCCAACTCCGAGCACACCAAGTTCCAGAATTTTGCTGAATGTGGGCATCGCCAAAACCTGTGTATGTTTGTTTCCTCTCTCCCGCACACTGGACAAAACACCCCGGGCTTTATCTTTTGCCTATGCAACTCCGAGCCCACTGCCAGCCCATTACGGATCAACCTCCACGTGTGTATCTTCATCCTGCCCGGCGCCACTGTGTCCCATAGGCTCATCCATGCCTTGCGGCTCGCTATCGATGATGAGGACCCGAGACTCCCTGTTTTGGCCTTCTTCAGTGTCATGCCAAGGTGATAGGCTGATCTGACCGTGAACTCCCCGTTCTTTCTGTAATTCCATGCGATAAAGTCATCCACCGTCGGTCCCCCCACTGTAATCTGCTTGATATCACATGCCTCTCCAGGGGGAAACATTAGCTGCAGCTTCCCCATATCCCACTCTGATCATGCATCATTCAACAGGTCACGGACCATTGTTATCCCCGGGACAAAGACCTGGCCCAGTGGCTTCAGGCTTCCCTTCCTCGGTATCCAGTTATCGTGGTGGATCCGTACTCTGGACCCATCCCCAATGCGCCAAATAAGACCTTCACGCAGCAGCTCCCGTCCGTGGATTATGCTTCTAAATGTAAAGGACCCTCCACTCGGACAGGAAGCGTTGAGGATGGAGTTGTCTGGATAATATCTCACTTTTAGTACTCTTGCACATAACGTGTTTGGCATTTTAAACAACCTCCAAGCTTGTTTTGCAAGCAAAGCTTGGTTAAACAATTCCGGATCTCTGAACCCAAGCCCTCCTTCATTCTTCCTTGAACACATCTTGTCCCAGGCAATCCAGTGTACTCTCTTCTCGCCATTCGCCTCACCCCACCAGAAGTTTGAAGAGATAGAAGACAAGTTCCCGCACATATTCTTCGTGAGTTGAAAGCAGCTCATGGTAAGGGTTGGAGTAGACTGAAGTCCTGACTTGATCAACACCTCCCTCGCCATCTTGGATAGTCCTTGGCCTTTCCACCCGGACACCTTCCCCTTTGCACTCTCTTTGACATACTGGAAAGTTCCGTCCTTGCATTTCCCAACAACTGTCGGTAACCCCAAATAGTGCTCACTCAGCGCCTCCGAAGATATACCCAAAGTTTGTTTGAGGGCCACCTTATCCTCCTCATCACACCCATTGCCAAAGAATATTGCTGATTTATCCAAATTTACTTTTTGGCCCGAAGCCACTTCATAGTCCTGCAAGATCTCACGTAGGCAAAGAAAGTTATCATGAGACCCTTCCAAGAACACAATACTGTCATCAGCAAAAAGCAAATGGGTGACCGTGGGGCCCGTGCTCCCAAACAAGGGTGTCACGGATGATGCTACCATGTGGTACCGTCACGATCGTCGATCGAGACCGTTTTGCTGTGAAAAATAACAGTAGCAATCCAATGGGATTAACACGTATCTTTAGGATGCTGTAAATCACGTCCATCGCTCTTCTGCAAACAATGCATCGCTCCAAACTTGCATGGGGTCAATGCATGCAATGAGTCTGATCCGCTCAAAATAATAAAATGCAGTGAGTCTGATTAAAACTTGCATGGGTCAATGCATGCACGGAGTCTGAGTAGTTTACGTCTCGCAGGTGATCGGATTATATGTGGGCAATTGATTAATAGAGTTCGGTTCAGTTTGCGTCTTACGTGCTACAAAGTACATAGGTCAAAGTTTCATAACTATACCTCATCCCACACAAATTGTTTACCTATAACGGTTCACTACCTTATGGAAGATCATTTACATCAAAGCGTTTCCGAGGGCGATTGTGTTGATTTTGGAGTTTGTATATTTTTGTGGTAATTGTGTGAGTATTGTGGGATTGAGCCCAATGAATTTGCATGTACTGCTTCATAGAGCGGGCATTTTGCTTCCTTCTAGCCACCATATAGCCATGTACTCTAAGTTCCAACCAATAGCCAAAGAAAAAGAGGGCGTGAAGACGAAGTAGGAGGAAGCCCACATCACCATCCGCGTCGCCACTGGCGGAGCTAAGGAGAAAGTTCATGGGGGGCAAATGATAAAACATGCAGACATGAGGGGGGCAAATACTAAATTTATCCTCATCTAAACCCTCTAAAAAATTTCCTTCACTTTTTGCCAAGGCTGGGGGCCACAGCCCCCCCAGGAGCACACATAGCTTCGCCATTGCGCGTCGCTCCCTTAGACCGGTGTCGCCTCCACCATCATCCCCTGACTCTTTAATATTGATAACATGTTTGAGTAATCTTTCAATTATACGTCAATGATATTTAGTGTGTTATTCAATTATCTTGTTTGATGTTATGAGTACGTGTCGATCACGGCCTGAAATGTTTATTGGGTAGAACACCTAGGATTTTATACTGAGTATATTCTATCGGATTGAAGGGTGTACCGGTGATAGAAATCACCTCTCTCTCCCATTGGCCATGGAATCGGGGGAGTAACAAAGACCCCACTATTTTATAGTCGCATCCACAAGGAAACTACCATCATATATGTATGGAATGTTAGATCTGGTGGTAATGGTGTGAGGGGCGTGTCAACAAGGTCGTGGCATGCCTAGCCTAAGCTTCGTCCTCCTCATTATCTCATTAGTTAATGAGAAAAGTATACTCTCGTCTCTCAACTCTTGGTGAAGTTTAGATTTGGTCTCTCAACTTTAAAACCGGACAACTTGCACCCCCAACTACCGAAACAGGACAAGTTCGTCCCTGGACTCGGCTTTGACCGGTTTTGGTGCTGACTCACCCCGGTTTTCACCGTGCTCACTCATATTCGTGTAATTTTTTATATCCGTGAACTTTTTGAAATTAACACACACTTTTCAACTCCGCATAGTTTTTTCAAGCTCGCGTAAACATACTTTTCTCAAATCAGCGAACTATTTTGAAATTTGCATATTTTTTTCAAATCCATGATTTTTTAACATCTACGCACCTTTTCCAGATCCCCGTATCTTTCCTAGGTTTGTGTAATTTTATCAAATCCAAGTATTTTTCAAAGCCATGAACAGTTTTTGAAATTCGCATACTTATTTCAAATCGACATGCTTTTCAAAGTCTGCATTTTTTTTCAAATCCGTGTTCCTTTTATAATCCATGAAATTTGTTTGAAATTCACGTACTTGTTTCAAGTTGAAATAATTTTTGAAATCCACATATTTTTGCGTAAAAAAATCCATATCCGCGTACTTTTTTCAAGTTCGCATAAAATTTTCAAATTCATGAGCTCTTTCCAAAAAAATGTACTCGAATATGAAAAGGTACATCAATTTTAAAAAATAAAATGAACTTAAAAAAACTACATGAACTTTAAAAAAATACGAATAATTGAAAAAGTACATGAACTTGGAAAAAGTATGCAGATTTAAAAAAAAGTACACAAATTTTAAAAGGTTCACGTATTTGAAAAAACTAACCGAATTTTAAAACATTACGAGTACTTGGAAAAGGTAGGCAAATTTGAGTCGAAACGGTCAAAACCGGGGTGGGACAGCACCAAAACCGGTCAAAAACGTGATCAGGGATGAATCTTGTCCGGTTTCAGAAGTTAAGGGTGCAAGTTGTCCGGTTTTAGAGTTTAGGGACAAAATCTAAACTCCGCTGAGAATTGAGAGACGAAAAGTATACTTTTCTCTTAGTTAATTAATGACAATTAGTTACCCACGTTAAGCAAATACTACTCGAGCATCAACCAGTTTGGTCTATTTTATCAATGCTCATGCCTTTTGTTACTAGTTTAGGTCACCTACAGTATCCGCTCTCCGATCCAAGATGGCAACAAGTAGGCTATATTTAAGCTACGTTTTGGGTGTGAACGTGATTAAAAACTATGATGACTCTAGTTGTAATGAGGAACAACTAAAGTTGTCTCCTCAAGGTTGCTATGATACTTGTAAATACTACTTATGGAAACGGCATTCTGGTGATCTATGCGCTTTCGAACATCATGGTCCTCTCTCCCTCTCCCTCTCACTCTCCCCTCTCCCGCTCCCGCTCCCGCTCCCTCTCCCTCTCCCTCTCCCTCTCCCTCCCTCCCTCCCTCCCTCCCTCTCTCTCTCTCTCCATAGAAGAAATGAATACATGTGCGTACTATGCCTAGGCCATGATGTTCTCCTAGCATGGTCCTCATAAAAGAGTTGACTGAGTTGTGATCTAGTTGTGTCATCATTGTGACTAGTATTTTTGAAATTTGATATGTACATGTATCCTATAGCAGGTACCTCCGTTTGTGGAATTGATCAAATGACTCAATTACAAAATTACTTATGAAGACATGGGACATCCAATCATAGTTCACGTAAGAGCATAACTAATAATTTAGCCCACATATAATTATAAAATACTCCCTCTGTAAACTAATATAAGACGTTTTAGATCACTAAAGCGTCTTACATTACTTTACATAGATAGTACTATTTATGTTGGCTATAAAATTCTTATCGTGCTTGTTTTAACATGTAGAATAATGGCCTTGATACCTCAGTTGGTATCGTGGAGGGAAATTAGGCGGAGCGATTAGAAATGACAAACTAATGTGTTGGGACTTTTGAAAGAAATATTTGCATGTGATGGTCATGTGCCCTAAAGCAATGTTGTTCATTTAAATGTATGAAGTTCAATTATCCGCTCTAAGTTATGCTCATGGTGTAAATATTTCATCGTTTACTCATATAACCACATGTTGTGTGAGGCTAGTATACAATTACAGAAAAGGAAAGAACTAGTACTACCCTTTATATGCAAAAAAAGGCTGGTACCACTACTGTTAGTGAAACGAAAATATCAACTGCCAATCAGTCAAGGTAATCCTATTCTGAAGTGATAGTTCTGCACGACACTATTGGACCAGCCCGTTGCAGGTCGAGGGGTCATTTTCCCGCTCATTTATTGCTTCTATTTTTTTATTTTTACCATTTTTATTTTTGTGTATCTTTGATTTTTATTATCATTTAAATTCATGAATAATTTTAACAAATCCATTTACATTTTTAATATCCTGATCTTTTTTAGTTTTCTTAATTTTGAAAAAAACAATTCAAGCATATTTTTTAAAAATAATAACTTTTAAAAAATCCCGGGCATATTTGAATTTTTGAACGTTTTAAAAAAGTATGCTTCCCTATTTTCATGATACTTTTTTTTAATTCGTGAAGTTTTTTTAGTTTGGTAATATTTTTTAAAATATATGTGAACTTGTTTCGAATTTTAGTCTCGTTTCTCATTTTTATAAACCGGATATTTTTTTGCGAAATTAAAAGATTCTAAAAGAAGTAAACTGAAATCCTAATTTCTTTCAGCTGAACTCAATACATAGGCGCGGTCCAAATACTAATTTCTTTCTGCTGAACTCAATACATGGCCTCCGATAGCAGCTCGGTAGTGTACAGACCAGAGTAATACGGTCAAAGTTCCACGGATCAAAAAACTATGCTTAGAGCCAGGCCCGGGCCCTGCGCGATGGACCACGCTAACCAGGCCAGGCTAAGAATTCGGCGTGCAACATACTGTACCCTGTCTTTATCGAAAAAAACATACTGTACCGTGTGTCATAAAAGGAAATTTCCCTCCACAAAGCCATTTAAAGCCCTTCCCGTGATTTGGAGTAGTCAATGCGATCTTCTACACATACTATCACATAAATCTACTCGACGGCGGACAGATCGCACCTGTGACAACCGCACAGCTGTTCCCCAATGGGAACAAGTTTTTGTTTCTGCTGAAGTTTGTTTGGCACGTCCATGATGCTTTGCGTCCACAGTTACCGACAAGACGTGCGCCTAACGGCCTAGGTCGCCTCACCGCTAATTAACCGGACCCGCGTGCGGCTAGCTCCAAGCAGTAAACAACACGGCATTTTCGCTTCCTCGACGCGGACGACGAACGAACCGATGTTGCAGTGCTTCCCGCCATCACGCGTGGAGAAGCATGATTCCAGAAGCATGTTTAGTTCTGATGGAGACGGCGTCAACGGTTTCAGATATACTCCCTCCGTTCGAAATTACTTAACCCATATTTATTTAGATACGAATGTATCTAGGCACTAAACAAGTATAGATACATCCGTATTTAGACAAATCCAAGTCAACTAATTTAGAACGGAGGGAGTAGTTGAGTAGTCACTTGTACTCTCTCCCTTCCTTTTTATTCTGCATATAAAATTTGATCAAAGTCAAATTTTATCAACTTTGATTAAGTTTATAGAAAAAAATACCAACATTCACAATATGAATTCAATATCATTAGATGCACCATGAAATTGATTTTTATACCATATAGCTTTAGTATTGTAGATATTGATATTTTTTCCTATAAACTTAGTCAAACTTTACAAAGTTTGACTTTGATCAAGTTTTATATGCAAACTAAAAAGAAATGGACTTTGATCAAGTTTTATATGCAAACTAAAAAGAAATGGATGGAGTGTGTAGAGGAACTACCCCTTGGCTCGTACGCAAGGACGCCCCGCCGCTAGGGTTCCTCGTGCTTCCCGCCGACGCAGGCGCCCTCATCCCTTGTGCCCATAGGGCTATAGAGGCATCATGGATCCTAGCCCCTGCCGGTGGTGGACTATATTTTTAAAGATTTTTTTTTGAGTTTTGTTAAGGTTTGTGTCTTGCTCAAGGCGAGACAGCGGCGCCTCTCTGAAGATGGAATCCGGTCCCAATGGTGCTTCTAGCGTTGCAAGAGGGCGTGTGGAGGTTTGTCTTCAAAGAATCTCATGGGATCCGGTCGGCGTTTGTCTTCGATGGATCCATATGAATCCGGTCTTCGTTCGTGTGTCTACACGTTCAATCCTTCTCTTCAACGGTTCTCTTCAATGGCCGCGGTTGTTGTGCTTGTGTGCTGGTTCTGTAGGGCCTTAACATGACGACTTCCCAACTGTCTATTGCAACAAGATTTGTCTGAGTTTGATGAGGGAGAGGTGATGACGGTGGTGCGCCTTCAGCTCCCTCTAGTACTTATAGTCATCGCTAGATGGTCTACAAACCTGATTGTAATTTTACTTATTGCTATTAGTGAGGAAGGCTAGGTTTACATACCATAATATCAAGTTGCCCTGATTGCGTGTCTTTGGTATGGAAAGATAGGTGTCTTTTTTCCTGTGTTTTTTTGTACCATCTTATCATTGATGGATAGATCATAAGTTTTTCTCACAAAAAAAGAGGAAGATGTTGTCAACAATGGTTCACCACGGTACTAGAGTGCGCTCCGGCAATATATAAGGGTATCTTCAAGGGCAACCTGTAAATTTTCTCTCGCATCCGACCACGGACACGGATGCGGGAGGCTGCCATTCAACGCTAGCCACATACATTTTCACAACAGTTCGAACCAACCGAAATTCAATCAAACTGGGCGAATTTTGATATAAACACGATGGATTTCATTGAAATCGGACGACATTTTGTCTGGTGAACTAAAAACCTTAAAATAAAATCCTAAACTATCATACACTTCATGAGGACCTCGTAGGCCATGTCGAGCTGGTTGGCAGCTCCTCCTCCGTCACCGGCACCCGATCCGGCTTCGGAGTCGTCGTCGTCGTCGGGCTTCGGGAGGCGTCGCAACAGGGCTTCCAGACGGCAGCTTGACGCTCGCGGATGATCCTCTCCGCTTCCTCCTATGTCGTGTGATGAAGCTATGTACCTAGGGTAGGGTCATAGGCCTGACCTAGACACCCTCTCCTAGGACACCATCTTAAAACCAGAAACATTCAAGGGATAGCGTCATCCACTCGACTACAAGTCGTTCCACTCGGAAGATTCAAAGTCACTCAACCGCGGCAATTATCACTCGACGGCAGAAGGCCTAAAGTCACTCTGCACGGCAACGGTCGGACGTTTACTTCATAGACTTAATAGGCATTTATATCACTTAATTGCTAGCGTTACCAGTAATGACTCCTTAATGTACTTTAAACCCTTTGTAACGTGGGCTGGCTGGGGTCCTGGTGCACTCTATATAAGCCACCCCCTCCACTGGCACAAGGGTTCACACCCCGTGTAAACACACACATACATAATCCAGTCGACCGCCTCCGGGCACAGAGACGTAGGCTATTACTTCCTCCGCGAAGGGCCTGAACTCGTAAAACTCGTGTGCACAACTTCGCCATAGCTAGGATCTTGCCTCCTCATACCTACCCCCCATTCTACTGTCAGTCTTAGATCCACGACAGTTGGCGCCCACCGTGGGGCAGGTGTCTTAGCGACTTTCTGGTGGAGTTGCAATTTTTCCGATTCTCATCATCGTGGTTTCCGTCGGCGGACTGGTTGAGGGCCGCGAGATCCGTCTCGGCGCACTTGTGTTCATCGCCGACGATTCCGCATGGCTCCTAGAAGCTCCGCTCGACGTCGACGCGCTCCCCGTCCGCGGGGCGACGCACTTTCGCGCGTGCGTCCACGGCGTCCTCCTCCGGCAACCGTCGACTCGGTATCGGTCGGTCCCTATGGTGTCCTCATCCCCCGCCGCTCGCTGACACAAGCGTTCCGGTCGGTCATGGCTCCAGCGGTGGGTGAGGCACGCGGTGGCCCGCCAGTCGGCCACCTCACACGTCGCGGTAATCGAGCTCGACGAAACTCTCTACGGCCTGTTCGATTGGCTCCTTCGAGACCACATCCGAATGCGACAACAGCGATCCCACGGCAGAAGTTTTGATGGTCGACGGACCACCCAGTCCCCCTGGCTTCCCCCGCAACGACGGTGGCGACGGTGGCGGCGATCCATCATGCGCCCACGAGGAGTACCGACCTGAGCCCCTTTCTTCGCAACGGAGGGAGGAGCTTCGCCGCTGCAACATGGATGCACTTCACACTCCTATCGTCGGAGAAACCCCCAAGGCCCAGGCCTTGGAGGAAGCGCGCATGGCCAACTTGGTTGAGCGCACTCGACTGGAGAACCTGCAACATGCACTCGACGAGCGTGCTCGGCAGCGGATCCCCGAATCCAGTCGATGGCTGCTTTTTCCACCTCAAACTCAGGTATACCGCACTCCGATCCAAAATCTCACAGCCACAACCCGGATAGCAGAGTCAATCCAGCCCTCCCAGTCAGAGGCAGACAGAGGTTTGATGCAGATCCGGGCCTTGCTTCAAGCAGCTGGAGAACAGAATACAACAGTATCTCAGTCGCAGAATAGGATTCATAGCAGGTCTGTGGTGGCAGACACGGTCCAGTCGACTCACAGCCCAAGATCGCCTCCGAGGCGTGAAGGACGTGGGCATCGGCAGGATCAGTACAGAAACCGCGAGCAGTATGATCATCGACTCAACCACGATGATCGTTGTCGAGTGCCCACACCTCCCCCGAGGAGTGGGTCATACGTGCCTCGGCGGCAAGATGACAGACGCCCCCACAGTGGCGAGCGAAGAGTCCCAGTCGACCCAAGGGAGGCAGGCTTCGATGCGAGATCTATTCTCGTTCAAGGTCTGGTCGACAGGAACGGAGCGCACAGAGAAGGTTATGACAGAGATTATCCGACTGGCAGCAGAGTGCAGGTCTCCGGTCCCGAGTGTTTCAGCAGAGCCATCAAGGCCGCAGTGATTACTCCCAACTTCAGGTTAGCGACTGGATTCAGCAAGTTCACCGGTGAGTCTAAGCCTGACACTTGGCTTGAAGATTACCGAGTGGCTGTGTAAATTGGTGGTGGCAATGATGAAGTGGCAATGAAGCACCTCCCTCTCATGTTGGAAGGCTCGACCAGGGCGTGGCTGAACCAGTTGGCGCCTGGTAGCATATACAGTTGGGAAGAACTCGCTAGAGTGTTTGTTAGAACTTTTGAAGGTACTTGCAAGCGACCAGCAGGGTTGACAGAATTGTAGTGTTGTGTACAGAAACCGAATGAAACCTTGAGGGATTATATCCAGAGATGGATCACGTTAGACCATACGGTGGAGAATGTGTCAGATCACCAAGCAATCTGTGCCTTCAAGGAAGGCGTTAAGTATCGGGAGTTGAATTTGAAATTCGATCGGACAGGAGATATGACTCTGACTCGGATGATGGAGATCGCCACAAAATACGCTAACGGCGAAGAGGAAAACCGACTCCGGAGTGGCAAGCACAAAGCAGTCGCCCAAGACACCGTGGAGGTACTTCCAATCAGAAACAGAAATGTAAGGCCAAGCCAGTTGCTCCTGGTGAAGCCTTAGTTGTGGCTCAAGGGAAGTTCAAGGGGAAGCCCAAGAGGCCCTGGAATCCCAAGAAAGTGAAGATCAAGACGGAAATGATGTGTTGGATTTGCCGTGTCACATTCACACCAAGAAAGATGAAGAGGGTAATTTGATTTATCCCAAGCACACCACTTGGCAATGTCGACTCCTGATCCAGCAATTCCGAGAGAAACAACCCAAGGAGAAGGAAAAGGAGTCGGACAAGGATGAGGACAAGGAAGAGGATGATGACGGTTTTCCCAACGTCAACTCCACTCTGATGATTTTTGCTGATGTTGAGAGCAAAAGTCGATTGAAAGTTGTCAACAGGGAAGTGAACATGGTTGCTCCGGTAACACCAAGTTATTTGAAATGGTCCCAGACTGCCATCACATTCGACCAGTCCGACCATCCAGCACGTATAGCCACCCCTGGGAGGCAAGCGTTGGTGGTCGCCCCAGTTGTTGAAGACACTCGATTGACTAAAGTGTTGATGGATGGTGGTAGCGGCCTGAATATCCTTTATGCTGAAACCTTGAAGGGAATGGGGATTCCGATGTCTAAGCTCAGCGAAAGTAATATGAGTTTCCATGGCGTTATACCCGGCAAGAAGGCTGAGTCACTCGGCCAGATCGTCCTTGACGTGGTTTTCGGTGATTCCAAGAATTACCGCAAATAAAAGTTGACATTTGAAGTAGTGGATTTCAAGAGTGCTTATCATGCCATTCTGGGTAGACCTGTCTATGCACGTTTCATGGCTCGACCGTGTTATGTCTACCTCAAATTGAAAATGCCCGGTTCCTGAGGAGTGATCACTATCACTGGCAATCGGCATAAAGCGGAAGAGTGCTTCCAGAAGGGCTCAAAAATTGCCGATGCACAAATGGCGGCAGTCGAAATGCAAGAATACCAGAAAAATGGAGATCCGAGTAATTTGCTGCGCTCCAAGAAGCCTACCTCTAATTCTGCATTCCAGTCGTCCGGTGAAACCAAGCCGATTCATATTCACCTGACCGATCCTAGTGTTGCTCCTACTCATATTTCAACTTCACTCGACGGCAAATAGGAAGGAGCGCTCACCCAGTTCCTCCGTGAGAACTGGGACATCTTTGCATGGAAACCTTCTGACATGCCGGGTGTACCCAGGGGACTGACTGAGCATCGTTTGTGAGTCGACCCGTGATACGTCTCCAACGTATCTATAATTTTTTATTGCTCCATGCTATATTATCTACTGTTTTGGATGTTTATGGGATTTATTATACACTTTTATATCATTTTTGGGACTAACCTATTAACCCAGAGCCCAGTGCCAGTTTCTGTTTTTACCTTGTTTTAGGGTTTCGAGGAAAAGGAAAATCAAACGGAGTCCAATTGACCTAAAACTTCACGAAACTCATTTTTGGAAGGAAAGAAGCACAGAAGACTTGAAGTGCATGTAAGGGAAGCTTCGAGGAGGCCACGAGGTAGGGGGCGCGCCCACCCCCCTAGGGCGCGCCCTCCACCCTCGTGGGCCCCTCGTCGCCCCCTTGACGTACTTCTTCCACCTATATATCTCCATATACCCTAAAAACATCGGGGAGCACAATAGATCGAGAGTTCCGCCACCAGAAGCCTCCGTAGCCATCGAAAACCAATCTAGACCCGTTCCGGCACCCTGCCGGAGGGGGAATCCCTCTCCGGTAGCATCTTCATCATCCCGGTGCTCTCCATGACGAGGAGGGAGTAGTTCTCCCTCGGGGCTGAGGGTATGTACTAGTAGCTATGTGTTTGATCTCTCTCTCTCTCTCGTGTTCTTGATTTGGCACGATCTTGATGTATTGCAAGCTTTGCTATTATAGTTGGATCTTATGTTTCTCTCCCCCTCTACTCTCTTGTAATGAATTGAGTTTCCCCTTTGAATTTATCTTATCAGATTGAGTCTTTAAAGACTTGAGAACACTTGATGTATGTCTTGCCGTGCGTTTCTGTGGTGATAATGGGATATCACGTGATTCACTTGATGTATGTTTTGGTGATCAACTTGCGGGTTCCACCCATGAACCTATGCATAGGGGTTGGCACACGTTTTCGTCGTGATTCTCCAGTAGAAACTTTGGGGCACTCTTTGAGGTTCTATGTGTTGGTTGAATAGATGAATCTGAGATTGTGTGATGCATATCGTATAATCATACCCACGGATACTTGAGGTGACATTGGAGTATCTAGGTGACATTAGGGTTTTGGTTGATTTGTGTCTTAAGGTGTTATTCTAGTACGAACTCTAGGGCTGTTCGTCACACCTATAGGAATAGCCCAACGGATTGATTGGAAAGAATAACTTTGAGGTGGTTTCGTACCCTACCATAATCTCTTCGTTCGTTCTCCGCTATTAGTGACTTTTGAGTGACTCTTTGTTGCATGTTGAGGGATAGTTATGTGATCCAATTATGTTAGTATTGTTGAGGGAACTTGCACTAGTGAAAGTATGAACCCTAGGCCTTATTTCCTAGCATTGCAATACCGTTTACGCTCACTTTTACCATTAGTTACCTTGCTGTTTTTATATTTTCAAATTACAAATATCCATATCTACTATCCATATACCACTTGTATCACCATCTCTTCGCCGAACTAGTGCGCCTATACAATTTACCATTGTATTTGGTGTGTTGGGGACACAAGAGACTCTTTGTTATTTGGTTGCAGGGTTGCTTGAGAGAGACCATCTTCATCCTACGCCTCCTATGGATTGATAAACCTTAGGTCATCCACTTGAGGGATATTTGCTACTGTCCTACAAACCTCTGCACTTGGAGGCCCAACAACGTCTACAAGAAGAAGGTTGTGTAGTAGACATCAAGCTCTTTTCTGGCGCTGTTGCCGGGGAGGTTAGCGCTTGAAGGTATATCTTTAGATCTTGCAATCGAGTCTTTTAATTTCTTGTTTTATCACTACTTTAGTTTCTAAAAGAAAACTACAAAAAAATATGGAATTGAGTTTGTCTCATACGCTTCACCTTTTTAATATCTTTCGTGAGTATGATGGAAATAATAATTGTGCTCAAGTGCTAGAAGAAGAAATCTATAAAATGTTTGGCACTAAATATTTGAATGATGGGCATGATTGCAATGTTGTTAGTATGAATTCCTTGAATATCCATGACGCTAATGATATGCAAATCCACAAGCTTGGGGAAGCTATGTTTGATGAAGATGATATTTTTTGTCCCCCAAGCTTTGATGAGCAAATTTATTATGATGAAAGCATGGCTCCTATATATGATGATTATTGTGATGACACGTATGCTTTAAAGAATAATGATGACCATGAAACTTGTCATCTTGATCTTAATTTTCAATCACATGATAGTTATTTTGTTGAGTTTGCTCCCACTATTATTCGTGAGAAGAATTTTGCTTGTGTGGAGAGTAGTAATTTTTCTATGCTTGTAGATCATGAGAAGAATGCTTTAGTTGCTGGTTATATTGTTGAATTCATTCATGATGCTACTGAAAATTATTATGAGGGAGGAATATATGCTTGTAGGAATTGCAATAATATCAAGTTTCCTCTCTATGTGCTTAAAGTTTTGAAGTAATGCTTATTTTGCCTTCCTATGCTAGTTGATTATTGTTCCCATAAGTTGTTTGCTCACAAAATCCCTATGCAAAGGAAGTATGTTAGACTTAAATGTGCTAGTCATATTCTTCATGATGCTCTCTTTATGTTTTAATTCTTATCTTTTATGTGAGCATCATTGAAATCATCATGCCTAGCTAGGGGCGTTAAACGATAGCGCTTGTTGGGAGGCAACCCAACTTTATTTTTATTCCTTGCTTTTTGCTCCTGTTTAGTAATAAATAATTTATCTAGCCTCTATTATGATTGAGTTTTTATGTTTTAATTAGTGTTTGTGCCAAGTAGAACCGTTGGAAAGACTTGGGGAAAGTCTTGTTGATCATGCTGTCAAAAACAGAAACTTTAGCGCTCACAAGAATTGCTGCCATTTTTTTATTGGAGAGTGATATTTAGTTAATTATTTTTGAAGATGATTAATAGATAAATTTCTCAGGTCCAACAATTTATTTTAGAATTTTTGGGGTTCCAGAAGTATACGTTTGATCCAGATTACTACAGACTGTTCTGTTTTTGACAGATTCTGTTTTCGATGTGTTGTTTGCTTATTTTGATGAATCCATGAATAGTATAGGAGGGTATGAACCATAGATAAGTTGGAATACAGTAGGTTTAACACCAATATAAATTAATAATGAGTTCATTACAATACCTTGAAGTGGTCATTTATTTTCTTATACTAAAGGAGCTCACAAGTTTTCTACTTTAAGTTTTGTGTTGTGAAGTTTTCAAGTTTTGGGTAAAGATTTGATGGACTATGGAATAAGGAGTGGCAAGAGCCTAATCTTGGGGATGCCCAAGGTACCCCAAGGTAATATTCAAGGATAGACAAGAGCCTAAGCTTGGGGATGCCCCGGAAGGCATCCCCTCTTTCGTCTTCGTTCATCGGTAACTTTACTTGGAGCTATATTTTTATACGCCACATGATATGTGATTTGCTTGGAGCGTCATTTTATTTTATTTAGTTTTGCTTGATGTTTGAATAAAATACCAAGGTCTAAATTTCTTAAATGTTAGAGAGTATTCACATAGTTGCATAATTATTCGACTACTCATTGATCTTCACTTATATCTTTTGGAGTAGTTTGTCGTTGCTCTAGTGCTTCACTTATATCCTTTTAGAGCATGGTGGTGGTTTTATTTTGTAGAAATAGATGAACTCTCATGCTTCACTTAGATTATTTTGAGAGTCTTAAATAGCATGGTAATTTGCTTAAAATCCTAATATGCTAGGTATTCAAGATTAGTAAAATTTTCTTATGAGTGTTTTGAATAACTAAGAGAAGTTTGACGCTTGATGATTGTTTTGAGATATGGAGATAGTGATATTAAGGTCATGCTAGTTGAGTAGTTGTGAATTTGAGAAATACTTGTGTTGAAGCTTGTGATTCCCGTAGCATGCACGTATGGTGAACCGTTATGTGATGAAGTCGGAGCATGATTTATTTTTTGATTGCCTTCCTTATGAGTGGCGGTCGGGGACGAGCGATGGTATTTTCCTACCAATCTATCCCCCTAGGAGCATGCGCGTAATACTTTGCTTTGATAACTTGTAGATTTTCGCAATAAGTATATGAGTTCTTTATGACTAATGTTGAGTCCATGGATCATACGCACTCTCACCCTTCCACCATTGCCAGCCTCTCTAGTACCGTGCAACTTTCGCCGGTACCATAAACCCACCATTTACCTTCCTCAAAACAGCCACCATACCTACCTATTATGGCATTTCCATAGCCATTCCGAGATATATTGCCATGCAACTTTCCACCGTTCTGTTTATCGGATTGAGTCTTTAAAGATTTGAGAACACTTGATGTATGTCCTGTCATGCGTATCTGTGGTGACAATGGGATATCACGTGATTCACTTGATGTATGTTTTGGTGATCAACTTGCGGGTTCCGCCCATGAACCTATGCATAGGGGTTGGCACATGTTTTCGTCGTGATTCTCTGGTAGAAACTTTGGGGCACTCTTTGAGGTTCTTTTTGTTGGTTGAATAGATGAATCTGAGATTGTGTGACGCTTATCGTATAATCATACCCATGGATACTTGAGGTGACATTGGAGTATCTAGGTGACATTAGGGTTTTGGTTGATTTGTGTCTTAAGGTGTTATTCTAGTATGAACTCTAGGGTTGTTTGTGACACCTATAGGAATAGCCCAACAGATTGATTGGAAAGAATAACTTTGAGGTGGTTTCGTACCCTACCATAATCTCTTTGTTCGTTCTCTGCTATTAGTGACTTTGGAGTGACTCTTTGTTGTTTGTTGAGGGATAGTTATGTGATCCAATTATGTTAGTATTGTTGAGGGAACTTGCACTAGTGAAAGTATGAACCATAGGCCTTATTTCCTAGCATTGCAATACCGTTTACGCTCACTTTTACCATTAGTTACCTTGTTGTTTTTATATTTTCAGATTACAAATACCCATATCTACTATCCATATACCACTTGTATCACCATCTCTTCGCCGAACTAGTGCGCCTATACAATTTACCATTGTATTTGGTGTGTTGGGGACACAAGAGACTCTTTGTTATTTGGTTGCAGGGTTGCTTGAGAGAGACCATCTTCATCCTACGCCTCCTACGGATTGATAAACCTTAGGTCATCCAATTGAGGGAAATTTGCTACTGTCCTACAAACCTCTGCACTTGGAGGCCCAACAACGTCTACAAGAAGAAGGTTGTGTAGTAGACATCAACCTGAAAGTGAAACCAGTCAAAGAACATCTTCGACGGTCCGCTATACAGAAGAGAAAAGCAATTGGTGAGGAAGTGGCTCGGCTCCTCGCAGCTGAGTTCATCCGCGAGATTTACCACTCCGAGTGGCTCGCCAATGTTGTTATGGTCCCCAAGAAGGACGACTCACTACGCATGTGCATTGACTTCAAGCATATCAATCGGGCCTGCCCGAAAGATCATTTTCCTCTCCCCCGTATCGATCAAATTGTCGATTCGACTGCAGGATGTGAGCGTTTGTGTTTCCTAGACGCCTATTCCGGGTACCATCAGATCCGACTGTATGAACCCAATGAGATAAAAACAGCTCTCATCACTCCATTCGGGTGCTTTTGTTATGTCACCATGCCATTTGGTCTCAAGAATGCTGGGGCCACATTCATGAGGATGATTCAGAAGTGTTTGCTCACTCAAATCAGTCGGAATGTGGAAGCATACATGGATGACATTGTGGTCAAGTCGCGTAAAGGTTCTGACCTACTGACTGACCTTGCTGAAACCTTTGCCAACCCGAGAAGATATGATATCAAGATTAACCCATCAAAGTGTACTTTCGGAGTTCTTGGCAGAAAGTTACTTGGCTTCCTCGTTTCCGAACGAGGGATCGACGCGAACCCAGAGAAAGTTGGGGCCATACTCCGGATGAAGCGTCCTATGCGCGTGCATGATGTCCAGAAGCTTACTGGTTGTTTGGCCGCCTTGAGTTGATTCATTTCTCGCCTTGATGAGAAGGCATTGCCTCTTTACCGACTGATGAAGAAATCTGACAAGTTCGAGTGGACTCTTGAAGCTGATGCAACATTTGCAGATCTCAAAGCCCTGCTTCCCACCCAGCCGGTGCTCACTGCCCCAATCAGCAAAGAGCCTTTACTGCTTTACATTGTAGCCACTGGACAAGTTGTCAGTACAGTGCTCATGGTCGAGCGGGAAGAAGAAGGAAAAGCCTATAAAGTTCAGCGCCAAGTATACTATGTTTCTGAAGTTTTAACTCCATCCAAGCAGAGATATCCACATTATCAGAAGCTGGTTTATGGGATTTACATGACCACGAAGAAGGTTGCACATTATTTCTCTGATCACTCCATTACAGTCGTCAGCAATGCACCATTATCAGAAATTCTAAACAACAGAGATGCAACTGGTCGAGTGGCAAAATGAGCGATTGAACTCCTTCCCTTAGATATCAAGTTTGAGGCAAAGAAAGCTATCAAGTCTCAGGCAATAGTAGATTTCCTTGACGAGTGGATCGAATAGCAACTGCCGACTCAGATTCACTCGGACCACCGGACCATGTTTGTTGGGGATATTACCACTGGGTGTAAACCGGCCTACTTGGGCCGGGTTAACTTCATAGTTGTATAAGCAAGTGAAGGCCCAAGGCCTATAGTCGGTTTAGAATCTGTAACTATAAAACCGACCTAATGTATAACTTGTATTGTAAGTTAGGAATAGAGAGATACCGACCGAGATACGAATATGAACCGGCTGGGACTCTATGGACCGACGGGCGTCACCCGTGTATATAAGGGGACGGCCCGGCGGCGGTTCAAGGGGGACAACGACAACTCGGGCCTAGGCGAAGCTTGTTTGCTCCCTAGCCATCGAGACCACATCAATTCCATCACAACTAGACGTAGGCTTTTACCTTCATCGAAGGGGCCGAACTAGTATAAACCCCACGTGTCTTTGTGTCCGCTTTAACCCCTTCAAGTAAACTCGTAGCGATGGCTACACGACTAAGTCCTTTCGCTAGGACATCTGCCGTGACAAATCCACGACAGTTGGCGCCCACCATGGGGCTATCGCACGATGGTTTGACGATCTTGGAGGGCAAGCTCAAAGGACTCGAAGGCTATGTTGTGGGCCGGATGACCAAGAGTCGTCGGGGCAGGATCTACATAGATGATGCAGGATGGGGTCCTGAGGCCGATTCAATTGAGTATGGTTACCGGGTCCCCTTTGGCAGCGTACACGTCTTCATCAGCAAGATCGGTGAGCCTGGGCCTGAGCCGGACATCTACACCGACCCCGTCGAGACGGCTCAGCGTGCGAGATTTACTCAGGTTAAACCGGCCATGAAGCGTGCCTTCGTTGGAGTCATCTACGGAGGAGAGCGCGAGGACGAATCAGAGCACGATAGCGAGACCGTCGTCTATTCTGGCGACGAGTCCTCGACCGGAGAGACCGAGTCGCTATACCGGATGCAAGACGATCAGGTTAGGGGTTGTTCCGATGGCGACAGTATTCCGGGCCCCCCAGGCCAGATCAACCGGGTTGGAATATTCATGGCTGGCACCCAGGCGGCGAATTATTCTTCGACTGCCGCAGCAATGCTCTCAGGATCCGCAGCGGCAGCGGCAGCAGGGGCAGGAGGCCTTATGCGCCCGCCGGTTCAAGTTCTATCTGATCTATTTGACGCACTGGCCGCGCTTATGGCAGAGGATGACCCAGCGGATCAAGATGCTCATAATGCAGAAATCGCGAAGGTGAGAGAGCAGATCGTGCAAGCCAAAGTGGATCTGGCAGCAGAAAAAGACCGGATGGCCGCAGAGCGGGCCGCTTTGGATGCACAAGCCTATAAACTCATGCTTGACCAGAATGCATCACAGGAGGTTTTAAAGCGAAAGCACAGATCACGCCTGCCGTTAGGGTTTGACCCCCGAAATCTCTTTCACACTCCGGGAGCTGGACCCAGTAATCCACCGCGGTACCAGGAGACAAACCGGATTGAGGCGCCAGGGCCAGGAGCGACGGTCCAACCTCGCCTGATGGAGCCCCCTCACCAAAATATTGCGGTGCCTCCACCGGTCCAGACGCCCCCAGGTCATTATTCGAATCCTATGGACAACCTTGTTGCGGCCGCAGCACGGTTAGAGGCCATCCCAGTCGAAGGGGATTCTCCACAAGCAGTAGAAACGCGCCGGGTTAAGGAGCTTCTCCGGACCGCGCTGATGCAGCAGGAGGCATACTCATACAGCCGTGATCGGATTCATTCTACGCCCCGTCCGAGCCGGAGTTACAGCAGGCGCATAGATGAACCGGCCATATCAAGCAATGCGCATGGCCGTGAAGCGGCCCGTGGTGATGACCCGGCAGGTGGTGTTGCCGATGCTCGGGATGCGGTGAACCGAGCCCGGGCACAAAGGGAGGCCGAGTTAGCAGCACAGGATAATGCGGGCCAACTTACATCGGTTCGTTCTGCCGCCTTTGCCGGACCAGGAATCACATCCGCTCTGGGAGTGCCTTGCTTGATCCCTGCTTTACGTAGTGTGCGCCTGCCTAAAGATTTCAAGGGCCCACGCAAGGTGCCGAATTATACTGCTGATTTACCCCCTGAAGCGTGGATAGAGAGTTATGAGATGGCTATGGAAATGCTGGATGTGGATGAGGCTGCATGTGCAAAATATTTCACCATGATGCTCGAGGGCACGACTCGTACTTGGTTAAAGAGCCTACCGCCCAATTCTATCAGTTCTTGGGCCCAGTTGCGGAGTCGGTTTATACAGAATTTCAAGGATACATGTAAGCAGCCCAAGTCCATAGTAGACCTGGCGGCTTGTGTCCAGGAAGAAGGAGAATCAACGACCCATTGGGTGCGCCGCGTTTCGGAAATTTTGCACTCGTCTGACAGGATTAATGCTGACTCTGTGGTCTTAACTCTGGAAGGCAACTGCGGGTTTGAGCCTCTAAAATTGAAACTGGGACGCATGAAGCGACTCTGTAATGACATGGGAACCCTCATGGCTGCCTTAGTGAAGTATGCCGATTCGGACAGTACCAAGGATCCCGAGCTTAATGATAATGAAGCAGGGAAGGGAAAGAAGGATAGCAACTCCAAACAGCAGCAGAATAAACTAGCGGGTCATGGAAACGGAGGCAAGCGCAAGGCGGACGGCAGCGTGGACTTTGTGGCCAACACTAACGCACAGGACAGGGGGCAACGGCGCAGAGGTAAAGCGGCAAATCATAACGGGGCTCCCAATCCTAATGCAAGCCATTTGAACTATTTGTTGAATCAGCCTTGCCCAAAGCACGGGACGAAGGAGGCACCGGCTAGCCATCTTTGGAAAGATTGCTACATCATGCAGGAGTTCAAGAACTCTAATGCTTTCCGATATGATCATGGATCAGGTGGCGGTTCAGGATCCGGTTTCAGCGGGCCGGATCACGATGGGGTTTCCGGTTTAGGACGTAATCAGGGCGGTCACAACTACCAGAATAATCAGAACAGCCAGCAGCAGCAGCAGTAGTCAGGCTATCAGAGCCAGCCAAAGCAGTTGAGCAATGGGCAATACCATGTCTTCACAACGGGCTTGGATAAGCGTGACCGAAAACTCCACCAACGAGCGGTGAATTCTGTTGAACCGGCCTTACCGCGTTACTTACGCTGGTCAGAGCAGCCCATCGTGTGGAGCAGAGAAGATCACCCGCCCCGGGTTGATAATCCGGGTCAGTTAGCATTAGTGGTGGACCCTCAGGTGGGGGGTTATAAATTCACCAAGGTACTCATGGATGGAGGAAGCAGTATTAACATACTATATTATGAGACATTCAGGCGCATGGGACTGACACACAAGGATCTCAGACCGTCGAACACGGTATTCCATGGTGTTGTGCCAGGCAAATCTGCATATCCTGTTGGTAAAATAGCTCTAGATGTGGTTTTTGGAGACGAGCACGACTCCCGGTCAGAAAAATTGAGCTTCGAAGTGGTGAAGATCCAAAGCCCGTATCACGCCTTGTTTGGGCGACCGGCTTATGCCAAGTTCATGGCGCGGCCTTGTTATATCTACTTACAGCTCAAGATGCCGGGTTACAAGGGGACGATAACGGTTCACGGGAACCGTAGGATCGCTTTGGAATGTGAAGAGGGTGATGCGGCTTACGCAGAGTCGGTCTGTGCCACGGAAGAGTTGAAGTATTATAAGGACAATGTCGATCCGTCGGATATGACCCCTTTAAAGAAGCCAACTACAGAGCATGATTCAGATCTGAAGTTCAAATCGGCAGCTGAGACCAAGCTTGTTGACTTCGTGCCCGGCGATTCATCCAAGCAGTTCACTATCAGTGCTAACCTGGATCCCAAATAGGAAAGCGCGCTCGTCGAGTTCATCCGTGAGAATCGGGACATTTTTGCATGGAAGCCGTCTGACATGCCAGGTGTACCGAGGGAACTCGCTGAGCACACTCTTAATGTGGATCCTAAGTATAAACCGGTGAAACAGTTCCTCCGCCGGTTTAACGAAGAAAGACGCAAAGCCATTGGAGAGGAAGTGGCCAGGCTTTTAGCAGCTGGTTTTATTATTGAGGTGTTCCATCCAGAGTGGCTTGCTAATCCGGTGCTGGTTCTTAAGAAAAACGGCACTTGGCGTATGTGTGTGGATTACACAGATCTTAACAAAGCCTGTCCGGCAGACCCTTTTGCCCTCCCCCGTATTGATCAGATCATTGATGCCACGGCGGGTTGTGAGCGTTTGAGTTTTTTGGATGCATACTCTGGATATCATCAGATCAAGATGGCGGTTAAGGACCAGGAGAAAACAGCATTCATTACTCCCTTTGGAGCCTTCTGCTATGTATCTATGCCCTTCGGGCTCAAGAGTGCCCAAGCCACCTATCAACGGTGTGTACAGAATTGCCTGCATGAGCAGATCGGCCGCAATGTGCACGCATATGTGGATGATATTGTAGTAAAATCAAGGCAGAAGGAGACACTGGTGGATGATTTGAAGGAGACCTTTGACAACTTGCGAGCTTACAGGATGATGCTTAATCCGGCCAAGTGTGTTTTTGGTGTTCCAGCAGGCAAGTTACTGGGTTTCTTGGTGTCTAACAGAGGAATTGAGGCTAATCCGGAGAAGATTACGGCTATTACATCTCTAGCTAAACCGGAGTGTATCAACGATGTTCAGCGTTTGGCGGGCCGAATCGCTGCGCTGAGCCGGTTTATCAGCCGCCTCGGGGAGAAGGCTATCCCTTTGTACCAAATGCTGAGGAAGACAGACAATTTCGTCTGGAGTCCAGCTGCTGACGAGGCATTTGAGGATCTGAAGCGGCAGTTAGCCAATCCGCCTGTTCTTGCAGCTCCGGTCGACAAGGAGCCGCTATTATTATACGTAGCGGCTAATGCTCGGGCAGTTAGCGTGGCTATTGTGGTAGAGCGCAAAGAGGCAGGCAAGGAATATCCGGTTCAGCGGCCGGTTTATTATATCAGTGAGGTGCTGATTGAATCCAAGCAAAGGTATCCGCATTGGCAGAAGCTGGTCTATGGTGTTTTTATGGCCAGTCGGAAGTTGAAGCAGTATTTTCAAGGGCACCCCATCACAGTGGTCAGTTCAGCTCCCTTGGGGTGATATTATACAGAATCGGGAGGCGACTGGCCGGATTGCCAAGTGGGCTATAGAGCTGGGGCCGCACGGACTGAAGTACGTGCCTCGGACGGCAGTGAAGTCTCAAGCACTTGTTGATTTCATCAATGATTGGACGGAATTACAGGCGCCAGAGGAGAAGCCGGATCACACATATTGGACTATTCATTTTGACGGATCCAGGCAATTGGAAGGCTCGGGGGCTGGAGTCGTATTAACTTCCCCATGAGGTGATAAGTTTTGTTATGTTCTCCGCTTAATGTTCCCTTGTACTAATAATGCAGCTGAGTATGAAGCCTTGCTCCATGGTCTGCGGATGGCTAAAGAGATGAATTTAAGCCGGGTTAAGTGTTTTGGTGACTCGGACCTAGTGGCTCAACAGGTGTCTGGCACTTGGGATTCTAAAGACCCGCTCATGGCTGCATATCGTCGGGAAGTGGATAATATTGCAGGTTGTTTCAAGGGTTATCAAGTGGATCATGTGGACCGTCGGAAGAATGAAGCGGCGGATGCTTTAAGCCGGTTGGGCTCTCAGCGTAAACCGGTTCCGCCTAACGTCTTTTTGGATGTGTTGCACAATCCGTCAGTCAAGCTCCCAGGTGAAGCGGATTTGGCTATTCCTGATCCGGAGTCCCAATTGGTGGCAGCCCTGCGTGTTATTCCGGATTGGACAGTTCCTTATCTTGCGTACATGACAAGGGGGGAGTTGCCAGAGGATGAGATTCTGGCCAGGCAGATAGTCCGGCGATCCAAGTCTATGACGATTGTCAATGGTGAATTACATCATTGCAGTGTATCAGGGGCGTTTCAACGTTGTGTTTCTCCTGAGGAAGGCTGTGAAATCTTAAGAGAAATCCATGAAGGGGATTGTGGGCACCACGCCGGTTCAAAGTCTCTGGTTGCAAAGGCGTTTCGTCACGGGTTCTACTGGTTGACAGCACATGCTGACGCGGAGGACTTGGTTAAACGGTGTGATGGATGTCAGAAATTTTCAAGGCGTGCTCATGTGCCGGCTCAGGAATTGAGGATGATCCCAATAACATGGCCATTTGCAACTTGGGGGCTAGACATGGTTGGACCTTTTAAAAGATCCAAGGATAAGAAAACTCACCTTTTGGTGGCAGTTGATAAATTTACCAAGTGGGTTGAAGCGGAGCCTGTCAGCAAGTGTGATGCAGCAACAGCGGTACAGTTCATCAAGAAGGTGATTTTCCGGTTTGGTTTTCCACACAGTATCATTACTGATAATGGTACCAATTTATCCAAGGGCGCTATGAAGGAGTTCTGTGAACGTGAGCACATCCGACTTGATGTGTCGTCAGTAGCACACCCCCAGTCCAATGGACAGGCAGAACGAGCTAATCAGGAAATCTTGCGAGGCATCAAACCCCGGCTTTTGGTCCCATTGCAAAGAACACCAGGATGTTGGGTTGAAGAGCTGCCATCTGTATTATGGAGTATCAATACTACGCCAAACCGGTCCACAGGATACACGCCATTTTTCATGGTCTATGGAGCAGAGGCAGTTCTCCCTAGTGACATCCGGCACGATTCGCCTCGTGTGGCAGCTTATGTTGAGGCAGACAATGAGACAGCACGACAAGATGCTTTGGACCTATTGGACGAGGAGCGTGATATAGCGGCTGCCCGTTCGGCGATTTACCAGCAAGATCTTCGTCGCTATCACAGTCGCCGGGTTAGAACCAGAACTTTTCAAGAAGGAGATTTGGTGCTTCGATTCATCCAAGATCAAACGGATATGCACAAGTTATCCCCACCTTGGGAGGGACCTTTCGTAGTCAGCAAGAATCTGCACAACGGGTCGTATTATCTGATTGATATTCGAGAGCATCAAGACTCACGTACATCAGAAGAGGAGACCAACAGACCGTGGAATATAGCTCATCTTCGGCCTTACTATACTTGAGCCATTGGCTCTATCTATGTACATATCATGACAATGTATATATTATCTTTGATATATCAAACCGGAGCCTCAGCTGAAGCGGGGTCTCTGTCTTTCTCATCATGCGAGGTTACACGGAGTGGTTCTGTCTAAAGCGGCCTCCGGTTTACCCCTTGACATTTGTTTTTATATCACTGGGGGCTTTGGTCGTGTCCAAACCAACGAACACCCTTTGATAGGCGACAGCCACCAGATCATTTGGGGACTTGGTCAAGTCTGAACCAGTAACGCCTCTTGGTCGGCCTAAGGCCACAAAATCACTTGGGAGCATGGTCGGGCCCGAGCCATTGCTACGCCTCTTGATTTGGCATATATGCCACGAGTCATTTGGGGACCTGGCTGACTTGAATCATTGTCACCCCTATTGGGGGCCTTGATCCTGTCCGACCATGGTAATGCCATCTGAACAGCTCAATATAGCGTATTTTTGCGAATGGGTTTTATCATTACTTTTGTTTCCATGTTGTTCTCATGGTTTTTTTGCTTTTGTTGGATTTCTTTGTGTCAACAAGCATATTTTTTTCCGGTTCAGCCAATGATTTTTGATTCCCCTTCTAATCCGGAGGAGTCTACCCGGCTTACTTTTTCCCTGTTAACATCATGGAGTAACCAGGGGGCTCGTATTAAGTCAGTACGGTTTGTACGGGGGCTACTTTCCCCTTTTTGACGGTAATGGTTTATAAAACCACCGCTTCAGGCTTGGTTAAGCCAGCTTTATACCCAAGCATGGCAGGAAATATGAATTAAAGTTTTTTCAAGCAAAAGCTTCAGTACTTATGCACGAAGGCATATCCCAGGCGGAAGTTTTAACTATCCTATTACAAGGCAGCATGGTGCCCAAACAAAATCATTGTTTTTGTAGAAGGATGTTGCAAATAGCACTTCAAACCGGCTTCCGGTTCAAGCCTGCTCCTCATCCTCCGCCGCTTCAGCTTCCTCCTCTACCCATTGGCTGGAAATCAACAGTGGTCCAGTCGATTCCCATTAAAGCTTGGAAAACAGCTTCTTCATGGATCAGGGAAGACGGTTCAATATCAGGGGCGTAAGTGTGCTTACGGATTGGAGGAATCAGATTCTCCACTTCAACAGTTGGGGCAGGCACTCGCTTGTTTTGATTATTATATTGCGCTTGATAATGCGTCAAATCTGCCTCTTCAGCTAACTGGCAAGCCAGAGGGCGTACTGCACGGTTTATGGCCCTTAAATCTTCTTCGTTGAACTTAGAGCCATCTTCTTTCAGACTGGGA
This sequence comes from Triticum aestivum, assembly GCF_018294505.1. NCBI lineage: Eukaryota > Viridiplantae > Streptophyta > Magnoliopsida > Poales > Poaceae > Triticum > Triticum aestivum. The sequence goes on along the minus strand of NC_057809.1, from coordinate 451,126,364 downwards.
TAGCCTTGAGCTGCTTCCACAGGATCAAAGTCGGGCACCCATGCCTTTGCCCGGATTAAGGCATTGATGGCTTCGGTTCGGGCAGCGGATTTTTTCAGCTCCTCAATCCGGGCCGGAAGCATTGACAACTTGCTAAGAGTGTCCTGGATTAAAGAGGGCGCCGGGTTGTTGTGAGAAGCTGTGCTGATGATCCGTTGGGCTCCAGTGTACAATTGTTCTACCAAGGTGTAGGCAGCTTTCAATTTCTTCCGCACATCATTTCCTAAGTGCCCAATACGTGTGCCTACAAAAGGATTGGAATGGTCTCAAACCGGACTTACGATACAGCAGATTCAAATTTATCACAGAAGTTACAAGGAGCTTACCAAAGATAGCAGCAGTCATGGAGTGTATTTGCCGCTGTACGGCCGTCAATTCATCTACCACCGGTTTAAGGGCCGCTTCAGCATTTTCTGCTCTTTTGGTTAAACCGGCCTTCTCAGTGGCCCAGTCAGCTCGCTCTTTCTTAAAACTTTGTTTCAGCCGTTCAGCACTGCTCAAAGCGCTGGTTAATTCTTCCTTGGCCTTATCTGTTTCAGCTTGCTGGGTCTTCAGGGCCTCCTGCAAATCGGCAATCCGGTCCTCCTTGATTTTAATCTCAGCCTGCATACAGATGACATTTTAAAGCTTTTCACAGTCGAGACAAGAAATTGAAGTATCAACCACATAATAAAATTATATGCCTGATACTTGGGGGCTAATGTACCTTCAATTTTTTGTATATTGCTCAAATACAAAGTCCCAAGCTCAATACAAGTATTCAACTTGGCACTTGGGGGCTAATGGCTATTTGATCAAGTTCTGTTCTAAGGACAGCTTTTTATTTTTTAGCCTCGGTTTGCTTATGCTAAACCGGCCCTCGAGGGTTATGCCGATGGATATATATTCAGGATCAAGTCCCGGTTTGACCAAGGTCACAAACCGGCCCTTGGGGGCTGCCGGGATGAATGCAAGGGCAGAAAAGAAAGAAGGAATTTACCTCAAATTTATCCCTTATCATTTTGACCAGGCCAGCTTCACAGTCACGGCTAGTGTAAAGCCGGTTCAAATAGCCAGAGTGAAGATCTTGAGCATTCAAAGCGGCATATGTTTCTAATTCAACATCCCATTTTCCTTTATTCAAAGGGGAAGAATCCTCTTTCATGGTATGCCTGGTAAGGGTGGCAGGATTCCCGGGTTCAGAGCGGCCTACACCGGTAATCACAACATCATCATCTTTTGACTCGCCGGTTTGGGTTGGTGCGGCCGTTTTGTCAGCAGGAGTGTGGGATTTCTCAATCTGGACAGAGCTAGCAGGCGGATCAGCAGACGCTGGAGTATTAATAAGACCTTCTTCAGGGATAATGTTGTCTTGCAGAGGAGGATCATTGGGGATATCTTCAGAAGTAAACATTTCACGATCCGGCACTTGGTCATGTTCTGGGGCCATATTTTCTTCAGCCGCTTTATCCAGGCGGGCCTTCTTGCTTGGTTTCGGTTTAGCCCTGGAAGAAAAGATAAAAATTAAGGAAAAGTGTAAACCATTGCGCAGCATACTGGAAGGATATGTTCGGTTTAACTTACCCAGCAACTGTTTTCAAAGGTGGTAGCTGGGTGGCCGACGATTCACCAGATGAGGAATGAGAAGTGACCTGATAATCGGAGTCGGATGGATTAAGAGGTTGACGGAAGAAACCCGCTTTACGATTTAAATCAATAAAAAGGTCGGAGACCTCGGAGCGGCGTTTTCGAACCGGACTGTTTGGTAAACCGGCAGAGGTAACTACCTGGCCACTGTGCCGGGTTGTGCGGCGAGCTTCGTGTTGCTGAGTCTTCATAAGAAATTGGGAATCCAGATAAGCAAGAGGATGAGAAAATTTAACTTTCCGGTTTGCCCGGCGAAATTTTGGCAAAGGCAAGATTTCTGAATCGGAAGAGAGAATGGTTACCTCAACGAAAACCGCATTGCTGGCTTCAGCGTCATCCTGACAAACATCATCATCAATAAGGCGTGTAAAAAGTAAGCCAAGTGAATCAAGTTCTACCTCAAGATCCGGATTACCCACATCATCATCAATGGCTGGGTCAGATGAAGCGGTGGTTTTTCTCTTATGAGCTGGTTTCTTGACAACCTTGGTCTTGGGCCGGGTTGGCCGTCCTGCCTTCTCCGTTTTGTCTTGAGGAAGTTTCTTACTCCAGAACGGATTATCACCCTGGATCAGCAGCAATTAAAACGTTGAACATATAAAATAGTAACTCGGTTCAACAATAGAGCAATTGAAATATTACCGCTGGCGGTTTGTTGGTGGTGCAGTAAGGAAGCAGACCGGTTTGAGCACAGAGGTGCTCCGGTTCATTCAGCATCTTCTTCACAGATTCTGTGACTTCGTCCTCAGGGAGTTGGATTTTAGTGTGTCGGAGTGGGTCATCGACACTATCAGTATACTCACACATCAAATTTGGGCGCCGGCTTAGAGGCAAAATACTCCATGATATCCAGCAGCGTGCAAGGTCTATTCCTGTTAAACCGTTGGCCATGAAGGCCCGGAGCTTGGACAGTTGAGGAGCATATTTAATTCTCTCCTTGGCGCTTAGCCTTTGTGGAAAAGGGTGAGTGTTGCTGAGCCGTTCCGGACGGAAGCCAGGCAAGGGATTTTCATTGTCAGGAGATGTATCCTTGCAATAAAACCAAGTTACGTTCCATTCCTTGGGGTGAGTATGGAGTTTGACGTGAGGGTAGGTGATTTCTTTCCTCTTCTGAATGGCCATACCGCCCAGTTCGGTATTAGGGCCGTCAGTGAATTCAGTACGACGGTTCAGATGAAAGAGATCTCTAAATAACTCGACGGAAGGCTCCTCTTGAAGGTATGCCTCAGAAAGTACTTGAAAGTGACATAGATTGGTGACAGAGTTGGGGCCAATATCCTGTGGACGGAGTTGAAAGTTGGCTAACACATCCCGATAAAATTTGGAGCCGGGCGGTTTGAAGCCCCGGGCCATATGATCTGTGAAGACCACGACCTCTCCTTCCTGGGGTGTAGGAGGACATTCATCTCCAGGAACCCTCCAATGAATCGTGTCTTTGCTATCCAAAGCGCCAATCAGGACTAGATCGTTCAGCTGTGATTCTGTGACACGGGAGGGAACCCAGTTGCGCTCGTACACTTGTTTGGCCATGACAAGATCTACAAGAAATAAATGATCCGGTTCAAGAACATGCCGGATAAAACGGTGTTGATCTAATTACGGTAAACCGGAGGCAGTACCCATAAACCGGTCTTCTACAACGCAGCATCAGATGGATTCTGGCGTTTCAACCAGGGGACTAATGACATATATACCGGTCTGGCAATTTTTTCTCTATGGTGAAGTTAAACCACCTGTCCTAAGCATCGGAAGCAATCGAAACTATGGATAACTAGTTATGCAGAAACAAGTTTCACAAAATTATGTTACAGCCACGGATCTATAGCAAGCTCATAAAAACAGGAAATATTTCGAAGACTAAGACGGAAACAGAAGTGAACCATTGAGCGGATAGATGCGGGAGATCTATGAGCTTGGATGAGAAATGGTAAGCGGATGCTAAAGGGATCGCTACTAAACACAGCAAGAGTTCACAGATGCATTCAAGATCAGAGAGCAGCTATGAACGCGCGATGAACATAGCAAGAACATGGAACCCTAATAACAAATCTAGGTTAAGAGGGAGAGAGAATTTACCAGGAACGGAGAGGATGCAGAAAGACGCCGCGACACTCTGGTGGTGGCGGAACTCCAAAGCCGGCAACGTGAGGAAGAAGAAGAAGAAGGGACGAAGGGGAAGAGAAAACAAATGACCCTTCGGTCTTATTTATAAGGCAACTGAGCTAGGTCAAACGCGCGAATCCAGGAGCTGTCATTAAGAGGGCGTTATGAATTTCATAATGACGTCATGCCGGTTTATAGTAGCCAAAGTTGATGACGTCATGCCGGTTTACATCAATCAAACATGATGACGACATGAAGATTTGCCAATTAACAAAAGACATCCAAGACGCAAGATGGTGTGAAGGATTGACATGAACCAGTTCAAATCAATCCGGGGCCTAATGTTGGGGATATTACCACTGGGTGTAAACCGGCCTACTTGGGTCGGGTTAACTTCATAGTGGTATAAGCAGGTGAAGGCCCAAGGCCTATAGTCGGTTTAGAATCTGTAACTATAAAACCGACCTGATGTATAACTTGTATTGTAAGTTAGGAATAGAGAGATACCGACCGGGATACGAATATGAACCGGCTGGGACTCTATGGACCGACGGGCGTCACCCGTGTATATAAGGGGACGGCCCGACGGCGGTTCAAGGGGGACAACGACAACTCGGGCCTAGGCGAAGCTTGTTTGCTCCCTAGCCATCGAGACCACATCAATTCCATCACAACTAGACGTAGGCTTTTACCTTCATCGAAGGGGCCGAACTAGTATAAACCCCACGTGTCTTTGTGTCCGCTTTAACCCCTTCAAGTAAACTCGTAGCGATGGCTCCACGACTAAGTCCTTTCGCTAGGACATCTGCCGTGACAAATCCACGACAATGTTCTTTGATGGATCTAAGATGATGAATAGTTCTGGTGCTGGGGTGGTATTGGTATCCCCCCGAGGCGACAAGCTCCGCTATGTTCTCCAAATTCATTTCGATTCCTCCAACAACGAAGCTGAATGTGATGCACTTTTGTATGGTTTGCGTATGGCCATTTCACTCGGCGTCCATGGCCTCATGGTCTACGGCAACTCAGATTTAGTGGTGAATCAAGTGATGAAGGAGTGGGATGTCAGAAGCCCAGCTATAACTAGATACTGCAATGCGGTGAGAAAGTTAGAGAAGAAGTTTGAAGGTTTAGAACTCCATCATATACCCCGACTGAAAAATCAAGTAGCGGATGATTTGGCGAAGATAGGCTCCAAGAGGGAAGCATTCCCAGTAATGTGTTTTTGGAGCATATTGATACACCTTCAGTCCAGGAAGATCCTTTGAGTGAAGAGCCCCCGCAACCAAAGAGCGCCACTGATCCGACTGAAGTCGAAGTCCCGGCCATGGTTGACTTGATCATGGAGGTTTTGGTCATCACTCCCGACTGGACAGTGCTGTACATTGCGTACATCCTCGGGAAGGAACTCCCAGAGGACGAAGAAGAGGCCCAACAGATCGTCCGTTGATCCAAAGCTTTTACTGTGATAAGCGGGCAGTTGTTCAGAGAAAGTGTAACTGGAGTCAGTCAGAAATGCATAACACCAGAGGAAGGTCGAGTGATCCTCAACGACATCCACTCAAGGACCTGTGGTCACCATGCGTCCTCTCGGACCATTGTGGCCAAAGCATACCGAGCAGGATTTTATTGGCCACGGGTAAATGAGATGGCACAAGAAATAGTCGACAAATGCGAAGGTTGCCAGTTTTACTCCAACATGTCTCACAAGCCTGCGTCAGCCCTGAAGACCATTCCACTTGTCTTGCCCTTTGCTGTTTGGGGTTTGGACATGGTTGGACCTCTGAGAACAGGTAGGAGCGGCTTCACTCATGTACTCGTGGCAGTCGACAAACTCACCAAATGGATTGAAGCCAAACCTATCAAAAGTCTTGAAGCCAGCACTCCGGTCAGTTTCATCAGAGAGTTAACATTCAGATATGGTGTTCCGCACAGCATCATCACTGACAACGGCTCGAACTTCAATTCGGATGAGTTCAGAGCCTTCTGTGCCGCCCAAGGCACTCGAGTCGACTATGCTTCAGTCACCCACCCCCAGTCGAATGGACAAGCTGAAAGAGCAAACAGGTTGATCCTCAAAGGACTGAAACCCTGACTGATGCGTGATCTCAAACATGCGGCAGGCGCCTGGGTTGATGAACTTCCGTCAGTACTTTGGGGTTTGAGGACGACTCCGAATCGGTCGACTGGTCGAACTCCATTCTTCTTGGTCTATGGAGCTGAAGCTGTGCTTCCGAGTGACTTGCTTCACAATGCACCCAGAGTCGAGCTCTTCTCAGAAGCTGAAGCAAAACAGGCTCAGCAAGACGCAATTGATCTCCTGGAAGAGGAAAGAGAGATGGCTTTGATCCGATCGACCATTTATCAGCAAGACCTGCGTCGATTCCATGCTAGAAACGTGAGGTGTCGAGCATTTCAGGAAGGAGATTTGGTTCTTCGAGTGGATTAGCAGAAGCCACACAAGCTCGCCCCTACTTGGCAAGGTGCTTTCATCATCACCAGAGTGCTTCAAAATGGAGCGTACCACCTCTACAATGTCGAGCATAAGAAAGACGAGCCACGCGCTTGGAATGCGGATTTGCTCCGCCCCTTTTACACTTAAGCATTCAGACTGTTGAGATGTAATAAAAAATACCCTTTAGTTTGATTATCAAAGACACGGTTTTACAGTCTTGTAAATGATCGTTGTTCCTTTTTTGTATGTTCTAAATCCCCCGGTGGGTGCCTTAGATGCGAATCCGTTTCGCCTAAGTTGAAAAAATCCTACCGAGTGACGAGCAAGTCTCTCGCTCGGGGGCTTAGCCGCGAATCCGTTTCGCCTAAGTTGAAAAAATCCTACCAAGTGGTGAGCAAGCCTCTCACTCGAGGGCTTAGCTGCAGTCCAGTACTCGCCTAAGTTGAAAAAAATCCTACTGAGTGGTGAGCAAGCCTCTCACTCGGAGGCTTAGCTGCGAATCCGTTTCTCCTAAGTTGAAAAAATCCTATCGAGTGGTGAGCAAGCCTCTCACTCGGAGGCTTATCTGCAGTCCAGTACTCGCCTAAGTTGAAAAAATCCTACCAAGTGGTGAGCAAGCCTCTCACTCGGAGGCTTAGCTGCAGTCCAGTACTCACCTAAGTTGAACAAATCCTACCGAGTGGTGAGCAAGCCTCTCCCTCGGAGGCTTAGCTGCAGTCCAGTACCCGCCTAAGTTGAACAAATCCTACCGAGTGGTGAGCAAGCCTATCACTCAGAGGCTTAGCTGCAGTCCAATACTCGCCTAAGTTCAAAAAATCCTACCGAGTGATGAGCAAACCTCACACTCGGGGGCTTAGCTGCAGTCCAATACTCGCCTAAGTTCAAAAATCCTACCGAGTGATGAGCAAACCTCACACTCAGGGGCTTAGCTGCAGTCCAATACTCGCCTAAGTTCAAAAAATCCTACCGAGTGATGAGCAAATCTCACACTCGGGGGCTTAGCTGCAGTCCAATACTCACCTAAGTTCAAAAAATCCCACCGAGTGATGAGCAAACCTCACACTCAAGGGCTTAGCTGCAGTCCAATACTCGCCTAAGTTCAAAAAATCCCACCGAGTGATGAGCAAACCTCACACTCGGAGGCTTAGCTGCAGTTCAATACTCACCTAAGTTCAAAAAATCCCACCGAGTGATGAGCAAACCTCACACTCGGGGGTTAGCTGCAGTCCAATACTCGCCTAAGTGCAAAAAAATCCCACCAAGTGATGAGAAAACCTCACACTCGGGTGCTTAGCCGCAGTCCAGTACTCGCCTAAGTGTAAAAAATCCTACCGAGCGTGAGCAACCCTCACACTCGGGAACTTAGTTGCAGTCCAGTATTCGCCTAAGTTTAAAAAATCCTACCAAGTGAGAGCAATCCTCTCTTTGGAGCTGTGCCACAAGTACAACGTGCGCTCCATCCCTATCCGCAAGGACGATGAGGTATAGGTCGAATACAACCCTCTCCTCGGAGCTGCGCCACAAGTACAACATGCGCTCCATCCCTATCCTCAAGGACGACGAGGTGCAGGTCGACTACAACCCTCTCCTCGGAGCTGCGCCACAAGTACAACGTGCGCTCCATCCCCATCCGCAAGGACGATGAGGTGCAGGTTGACTGGGATATCTTCCTCAGAATTGCATCTCAAGTTCAAAGAATATTCCGAGTGAAGAACAAGTTCCATTTGAAGGCAAATGCAAGCACATGCAGAAGATAAACCAAGTTCGAATAGAATTTTAAAAGTTTCAGGACGAAAATAAAAGTACTCGGGCATGAGGACCGAAGGAGTTTAACGGTTACAAAATCACTCGGCATTCCGAGGCAAATTTAAGGCGAGGTATCAAGTTTGTTCACTCCGCAGGAGGACGGCTTGCAGGCTCGACGAACTCGTCCAGATCAATCCCGTCAACAATCCGAGTGGCAGCAGCAATGAAAGTCTCCATGAAGGATTGGAAGTCGTGTCTTTTGGTGTTAGCAACCTTGATCGCCGCCAGCTTCTCTTCTCGAGCTTCTTTGCAGTGGACCCTAACCAGTGACAGAGCCATGTCAACACCGCATCAGGCAGAAGACTTCTTCCATTCCTGCACTCGACCATGAACCTCATTGAGTCGAGTCATCAGAGACTCAAGATCATTCTGAAGCGTTGCCCTTGGCCAGAGTGATGTATCAATGTGTGACGTCACCACCTTCAAGCGAGCAAGATAACTGGTAACGCTAGCAACGCGAGATTCCAGTTGAAGCACATTCATGGCAGCCTCATCGCCGACTGGAGAAAGGATGGGATCCAAGCCCGTCTCGATCCGTCCAGTTTCCTCTTCAAAGTTTTGGCAGAATTCTATAGATTCAAGGAGTTAATGAGTCGACTGATCCGCGGTGACTTGCAAACAGTAAAACAGTTGGATAAAAAAAGGGGGTACCTTTGAGCATAAGGAAGAGCTTCTTGGCGAGGGCTTTCAGATAAGCTTCCAAGTCGTTTCTCCTATGAGACATGCTTTCCAGCTGCTCGTTCAGAGTCACCTTATCCTTCTTCAGACGAGTCGCCTCTCGGTTGGGTTCAGTAAGAGACGACTTCAGCTTGGTTATTTCCTCCTCTAGCGCTCCGACCGAAGCCAGCTTTTTGTCAGCAAGGGCAGCCTTCTCCTGAGCCTCCTTTTGCGCATCTGCAAGGTCAAGGTCCTTCTTCGCCAGAGCCAGCCTCATTTTCTCTGCAAAAACACACATTTGGGTCAAACAGAAAAACAAAGGGATAACTTGAAGGATGGTCGAGATAAGCAGTCGACAGGCCGTTACCTTCCATACCAGCAGCTTCATCTTGAGCCTTTTTAAAGTTCTGTTGGGCCAACTCCAAGTCAAGGTTGAGTTGCCTCTGCTTTTCCTCAAATTCAACGAATTTAGAGATAAGCGCACATAATTTCTACAATGAGTAAAAGACATGTCAGTGGACAAGATCAAAGATTATTTACTTTCGAGTGAATAAAACTTTAAAGACTACTGCAGAATCAAACATTCTACAGTAGTCTCGGGGACTACACCCAGTGGGTGCACTTAGCATGCCCCCACTGGTTCAAATTCCACTCGACACGGTCCGCCTAGACCGAGTGGAAGGAAGAAAAAAAGAGAAAAAAGTACTCAGACCCCAACCGACTGCCAGCAGTCGACTGCGGTCTCAGGGACTACACCCAGTGGGTGCACTTAGCGTGCCCCAACTGGTTCAGATTCCACTCGACACGGTCCACCTAGACCGAGTGGAAGAGTGGAAACAACAAAGATGACAAAACACCCAGTGGGTGTGCAGGACAACAAGATATTACACGAAGAAAAGTATTTAGGTAGCATATCCTAACAGAACAAGTTCAGTCGGAAGCCAACTTACTTGGACATTGGCTCGAAGAGCCGCGCTGGCGTCGTAAGCAGCCTGACTATTTTCGTGCACCACCTTCACCCGCTCCATCATTATGCCAGCCTGGCGAATGGCTTCCGCAGCGGCGTCCGCCTGGCTTTCTGGAATGTGATGAGTGGTGAAGAATGGGATTGACGGTCCAGGCACAACAGCTTGAAGTTCCGAGGCATGAAGTTGGACGGTTGAAGGAAGCATTGGCACAGTCGACGATGTGGGGCGTACACTCGACACTGGATCAACAAAAGTAACAAAAACCCTGCTCACATCTTCAAGCTGTTGAACTACTGGCTCTGCCGCCGGTTCCGATTGGGATGTCTTGCCAGCTGACGTCTTCTTGTTCCTCCTGGGCCTCAGCGACACGTCCTCGTCATCATCTGGAAGCTCAATAATATTGGGAGGGGCTGCAAAGAGATCAGTCGACCCCAGATCAGTCGTCAGAATTTAATCGACCAATTAACCAAGGACAGGATTACGAGAGTTGTACCTGGGTTGGAGGTGACTGCATCTTCCATCTCTTCATCTTCATACTTGTGGGTGGAAGTCCCGGAGGTAGCAGCTCTGCAAATTTCAATATTCAGTCAGTCACGTCTATCTCACCGAGTCAATCAAAGAATCATGTTTGATTATTACCCAGAGACAGTAGGAATGGCCACTTTTATCTTGGTCAAAGCCTTCGGCGGTTTGGATGACGCAGCCTTCAGTTGTTTCGGCGCCTTATCAGTCGGTGCTGGAGACGATGCAGCTTTTGGTTGCTTCGGTGCCCTCTCAGTCGGCACTGGAGAAGACGTCCGAGGGCGCTTCGACGACTGTCCAGTCGGTGCGGTCGCTTTGTCGTGGATGCTTGCCGGGTCGTGAGTGTGCTTGGATCTTTTTTCCCTGCGAGGAGGTGAGTCGACCTCTTCTTCATCACTCAGGTCGTCACTCTCCTCGTCCTCCTCTTCGTCAGAGTGCCACTCGCCGCTCTCGCCCCTACTCGCCTCCCCCTCCGGATCCTGCTCCTGCTCCCCGTTGGGCATCGAGTACATCTCAGTAAGGGCCTGAAAGATAACAAATGAAGCAAAAATCAGTTGGTTGTCAACAAGCGATTACATGATGAATCAAGAGAACACTCGACAATCTAGAGTCAGACCTGGTCTGGCTGGCGCGAATTGTCGAATGGAGGGACTCTCCTGGATCCCCTTCCCCTGGGGTTATCCTTGTTGCCAGTGATGCCTTTCAACCACTTCTCCACTGTGTCCTCGTTGACCTCCTCCGGGTGGATCCGAGTGGAATCCTCGATACCCGAGTACATCCACATCGGATGGTCACGGGCTTGGAGCGGCTGGATGCATCGTTTAAGGAAGACCTACAACATATCCATACCGGTCACGCCATCCCGGACGAGCTGGACCACCCACTCGACCAACACCTTCACCTGCGCCTTCTCCTCTGGGATCACTTTCAAGGCAGAGGGCTTCTCGACCCGAGCCATGGAGAAAGCAGGAAGTCCGGTCGACTGACCTGGAGTCGGCTGGTTTTTGCAATAAAACCAGGTCGACTGCCATCCTCGGACCGACTCAGGAAGGATCATGGCTGGGAAAGTGCTTTTACCTCTCATTTGAATACCAAGACCCCACACATCTGAATCACGTGCGTCCTCTCGTCACTCGGGTTGGCCTTCTTAACCGACTGGGAACGACACGTGAAAATGTGCTTGAAAAGACCCCAGTGTGGCCCACAACCTAAGAAGTTCTCGCACATGGACACATAGGCGGCGAGATATACGATGGTGTTGGGAGTAAAGTGGTGGAGTTGTGCTCCAAAGAAGTTCACCCGGAAAAAAGGATGGGGAGGCAAAAAAATCCACGGTCAACATGGGTGGCGAGGAGAACACACTCACCCTCTTGCGGATGCGGTTCGGTCTCGCCTTTCGAGAGCCGCGCCGATTCGTGGGGAATCAGTCCCCCCTCGACCAGATCATCAATGTCGTCCTGACTGATCGTCGACCGAATCCAGTCGCCCTTGATCCAGCCACGCGGCAGGCCGGACCTCGACGAAGATCTGCCCCGGCTGGACTTCTTCCCCTTCGCCTTCGCCATCGCCTTCTTCGCGCGCTCCAGATCCACTGTCTTCTCCTTCCCCATGGCCGCGAGCGAAACTCGAATAGAGCAGCGACGTCGGGAGTAGAGGTGGGTATGGCGGAGAGAGCGGAGGAGAAAGGAGGAGAATGGGGACGCGCTCTGGACAAAACCCCAATCTGGCACCTTATATGAGGCCGCTTCCGAGTGGCTGACCTGTGGGTCCGGACGATCCTATCAAATCCCACAACAGTCGCACGCGAGGTACGTGGTGAAAAAGGTGGAGCGGTGATCGAGGCGGCCTTGCCTAATCCCATCCGATTACTGCGGCCTCTCCGTCTCGCGCGCTTCCCCAAAATACGAATCCCACGATATCCGCGAGCAGCAGGGCAACCTGTCAGACAGAAGATTTCTTTTATATCAGTACTCAAAACATCACAGTAAAGTTCACTCGACAGAACCAAGAATGGATCAAGGCGACTGAAAAATAAGTTGATGTCGTCATGGTTGTTCATTTGGTCCCCATAAGGCACTTCCGAAGAGCGAAAATTGAATCAGAGGTGTTCTCAACTCCTTCTCCACTCAAACCCTGGACCATTCGGGGGCTAATGATGAAGCTATGTACCTAGGGTAGGGTCATAGGCCTGACCTAGACACCCTCCCCTAGGACACCATCTTAAAAGCAGAAACATTCAAGGGATAGCGTCATCCACTCGACTACAAGTCATTCCACTCAGAATATTCAAAGTCACTCGACCGCAACAATTATCACTCGACGACAGAAGGCCTAAAGTCACTCTGCACGGCAACGGTCGGACGTTTACTTCATAGACTTAATAGGCATTTATATCACTTAATTGCTAGCGTTACCAGTAACAACTCCTTCTTTATGTACTTTAAACCCTTTGTAACGTGGACTGGCTGGGGTCCTGGCGCACTCTATATAAGTCACCCCCCTCCACTGGCACAAGGGTTCACACCCCCTGTAAACACACACATACATAATCCAGTCGACCGCCTCCGGGCACCGAGACGTAGGGCTATTACTTCCTCCGCGAAGGGCCTGAACTCGTAAAACTCGTGTGTACAACTTCGCCATAGCTAGGATCTTGCCTCCTCATACCTACCCTCATTCTACTGTCAGTCTTAGATCCATGACATCGTGCGTAGTGCGGCTGCAGCCAGCGATGACGTGGGCTGGGGGAGAGGGCGGCGGTCGCTGGAGGAGGCGATCTCGGCGAGGGACCATTACTCACCGTACCTGGCCATCTCCCTGTCGAGGTGGCGGAGACGGCGTTTGGCCGTCTCTAACATCGTCACGGAGCGGTCCAGGGCCCAGACGTACGTCAAGTCTGGGTTCGCCACAATGTGTGGCGACGGGACGTCCGACTTTGCGAACTTGGATTGGCGCGCGGCGTTGTGGCTGTCCCGCCGATGTTGCTCCCGGTCGGTGTATTCCCGCACCGTCATGGCGATCCGGGACGAAGAACACCTGCCGTCGGCCCCGCCGCTATTGAGGTAGTGAAAAATGCGACCGTGCGCCTTGGGAAGGAGCGGCAGCGCGCTGCGCTCCTCCTTGACAATGCACCGAGGCGGCGCACCTCCTTGACGAACCGCCGGTGCAGCCGTGAGAGCCATTCCTCCTTGACGATGCGTTGGGGTGGCGGCGAGAGCCGCTCTTCCTTCACGCGACGTCTAATTTGGATGTTGCGCGTGAAGGGGATACCGGCTCCGGCTTCATGGAGAGGAACGTCCCCGGTGGCGGAGCCAGGCTGTTGATGTGGACGACGGAGCGACGGAGCATCAGCTCCATCTGCTGCTCGAACTCTGCGTCGATGGCGGCGTAGACCTGGCCAGGCACCACCGGCGCGGACTGCATGCTGCTGGTCCTCCTTGTCACCGAGGAGATGATGATCTCCGCCTTCGTTGATGAGCCGCCCACCAATGAGGGATGACCCCGGAGTTCGAGGGCGGCGTCACCACTATCCGCCAGAACCCGCCCTGGAACCACTTGCCCATCGCCGGAGATGTGGAGGGAGATGGACGAGGAGAGGGAAGAAGGAGATGGAGGAGGATGCGATGTGGATGGCGCTAGAGCGCGACTTACATAGCCGCGGCCATGCCATGCGAAGGGCCGGTCAGCCGCTTCAATGTCGCGCAGTGATCGAAGTTGGTTCCTCGGGAACGCAGGTCCGCATTGAAGCGGCGGCTGCCGAGTGATCATGTCGATCAGCGCTGCCCCCCTCCCTCCTGTCACATCGCGGTATCAATGCCGGCCTCCGCGTGCTTTGGTCCGGCATGAATGCAGCGCGGTAAGTGGCGCGCATCGAAAGGAAAGCGCATGAGGGACGAGTGAGGGGTTTTTTGGTTGGCCAGGGCGATCAGAAGCGGGTGTAGGATCGGTCCGGACTTCCGTAAAGCTTCCCCCACGTTTCTCTCCGGTTTGTGAAAAATCACGTCCGGACCGCGCCGCAGACCGATACATGCCCGTGTTGGATGGCTTCCGCTGTCCGCACAGCGCGTTCTGGACTCATGCGGGAGGCTTGTGGGTCACGTTGAAGATGTCCTAAGTGGGGTATAGTAGGATTGAAGAAAATGATGAGCCTTTTTTTGCACCATGAAAATAACTAATTTTCGAACTTATATCTTAACAAATGGATAAGTTGACTCAAGAAAAGTATGCATTGCCGACACGGTTTCCATTTTATTTATCGCGAGAAGAAACTTCCATGAAAATAACAACTAATTTCGTACCAAACTTAACAAACGGATAAAGTTGACCTCAGATATTCCCGTCATAAAAAGAAGATGTCACCATATGATACGTTAGCCGGTTGTCTAGAATAAACCGATCATGTTTATAAAATAACAAGAGGCCAAATTATAGCCGTTGTTGAGATGGTGTCGGCTGAAGCTGGAGCTGCACGTCCTCGACCACACACTAGTGGTCAGCAATTCTCCGATGTTCACCGGCCACCTTCAGAAGCCCAGGCCTTCAGAAGCGGTCCACCGCTCACTACAGTCAGAACGGCCAAGCATTTGAATTTGCTCGCCGCACTGTCCGTCTGCCCCGCGCACGAAATTTCCACGCCGCATTAACTTGCCGAGATAAATACACGGCACGTATCATGGATGTTCCCTTCTTTACTTTACTTCCCCGGCATCCCTTGTCCCGTCCCTCGTACGTATCCGGTTTCTGCGTGCGCTGAGATTTCGGCAAGCATTCCATCCGAGTGATTCATTACTCTTGGATCGGTTTCGCTACCAGTAGCTACTTGTCCGTACAATACGGCGCAATATACGGGCGTACAAAATTTGTGAATACGTGCAGTGAAGAGCACTTAACTGAAACAATATATATAAAAAATAAAGGGCCTGCGCGCAAAAGCGCCCACTAAGCAAGATCATTGAAAACGATCCCTGGGAGAGACGGGACGGGACAGAGGAATCCAAGCAACGGTCTCCTGGGGTTGGCAGAAAGAAAAAGAAAAAAAAGAGAGAAAAGGAAAAAAAAGAGCGAGCCACCGTCTCCCACACTCCTGACCCTTCTCTCCCCCCAAATCGATCGTCGTGGGGAGCAGTCGCACGCGGTGAGGCCGGCGCCACTCCCAGACCCCCCCCCCCCCCCCCCCCGACTCCAAAACCCCCCACTCCCCTGCGAATCCCCCGCCAGAAATCCCGAGCCATGGCCGCCGCCGCCGTCCGGAGAAACGTCGCTTCCTCGCCCGCCGGAGCCGGCCGTGTTCGCCAAGCCTCGGTATGTTATGAATAACTCACCCGCTTTTCCTTTATTATTATGCTATTGCTTGAGCATTACTGGTCACCGGAGGAGAGGAGAGGGGAGGAGAGCTGCTGTTGCGGCTGGTTGGTGGCGACGTCGATGTGAGCCTGCTGGGGGCTACTGTTCCGGTTGTTAGGGAGTGCTTAGGTCAGGCGATTGCTTCGTGCAGATCTGCTAATAACTGCGAATTCCTCGGGAAGGAGGATGGTTGGCGTGACAGGGGCGCCATAGATTTGGCATTATCGGTGGTTCTCCGGTTGTATCCGGCCATCGGACATGCTAACCACTGTCCTGAACCCTGATGATGCGCGTAATTACTGGTAGCCAAGGGTCCACATAGAAATGCTTGCCTTCTCCTCCACCCGCAGCAGCAGCAGCAAGCTCGTCAACAGCCTTGCCCGGCACTCAAATCCACTGGGAAAGGACAGATTCGTGCATCCCCTGCCGTGGTGGCTTCTTGTCTGCTTCTTCTTTATTCTTGTACGTATCATATGTGCCTTGCTTCTTGGCTGTGGTCTTATAATGCTGCATTTCTGGCAGATGGTGTAGGGAGAGGTGCTGGAGAGGGGGCAGGTGAGTGGGAGGGCGAATGGGGGCGATTGGAGGCGACGAGTCCGTGCAGTGGGATAAGATGAATGGAGCTGAGGTGGTGAACGGTGGTGGAAGCGGCGCAGGAAGCCTGGATAGGATACAGGTGTTAGTGAGGGTGAGGCCGCTGAGTGACAAGGAGATTGCAAGGGGTGAGCCTGCGGAGTGGGAGTGCATCAATGACACCACCATCATGTTCCGGAGTACCTTCCCGGATCGACCCACGGCTCCAACCGCATACACATTTGGTCAGTGCTCTTTTGATGCTACATCTTTTGTGTTTTTTCATTGCTCTGGTTCTTCAGTATGCTTAATTAGTCTGTAGTACTGTTTTTTGGAAGCATTTTCATAACATCTGATGTACTACAATGGCTCTCAGAAGCAACACTCAAACATCATATTTCCCTACACAATTACATGCATACTTGATGTGTATGTTATTACTGCATAGCGATTATGCCTTTATTTATTGTTGACGTATTGTTTAAATCATTCCAATGTGCGCAATTGCTATGTAAGGATCTCACATGAGTATAGTTGGTAAGAATTATAGTTTGGTTACATTTTCCTAACGTGTGTCTTTGTTAAACATAAATCCCTTGAATTTGCAGACAGGGTATTTCATTCCGAGTGCAGTACGAAAGAAGTCTACCAGGAAGGGGTTAAGGAAGTTGCCCTCTCTGTAGTTGGTGGCATTAACTGTGAGTGCAAACTACACAAAAGCATATGAGTCAAAAATTGTGAAACATAATAGCATTTGAACTAAATCAGAGTGTGTTTTCTCTCTCAGCAAGTGTTTTTGCGTACGGGCAAACAAGTAGTGGGAAGACATTCACTATGACTGGAGTGACAGAATGCACAGTAGCAGATATATACGATTATATTAACAAGGTGATCAACTCCCAGCCAACCATAGCTTCCATGGCCAGGTTTTGGTCTCGATTGTTACAAAGTCCTCAAATCAGTGTTTCCTTTTCAGCATGAGGAAAGAGCATTTGTGTTGAAATTCTCAGCAATTGAAATATACAATGAAGTTGTTAGGGATCTTCTGAGTGCAGAAAATACTCCTCTTAGACTTTGGGATGATGCAGAGGTAATAAGGTGTTCTTTTTCAGCATTGTTAACTTTTGAGTGATGTTATGCTCATGTTTGCTAACCGGTTTAGTGTTGTTTATTCTACAGAAAGGCACCTACGTGGAGAATCTTACGGAGGTTATATTAAGGGATTGGAACCACCTCAAGGGACTTATTTCTGTTTGCGAAGGTTCAATATTGCTTACTAATAGCAGCTTGCATTTTGTCGATCTTATGGTTATTGTATGTTCTCATTTGTGCTTTACGTGATTGTAATAGCTCAAAGGAAAACCGGGGAGACCTTCTTAAATGAAAAAAGCTCCAGATCCCATCAAATACTTAAATTGGTCTGTCCTTAACTTGATTATATTTACGAAATACTTTGATGTATATGTGTTCCATTCATCATAGATGTTTATGTTTGCTGACCGTTTAATTTTCATCTACCAATTCAGACTGTTGAAAGTTCTGCTCGTGAATTCTTAGGAAAGGACAAGTCAACCACCCTTGTGGCTAGTGTGGTAAGAAAGACGCCTCAGTTTGTTAAGTTTATACAATCTGGAGAAAAAGTGTAAGCGGCAATTATTCTTCCCATGCAGAACTTTGTTGATCTGGCAGGAAGTGAGCGTGCATCTCAGGCTATGTCAGCTGGCACAAGGCTGAAAGAAGGTTGCCACATCAATAAAAGTTTGCTTTCCCTTGGCACCGTCATTAGGAAGCTAAGGTTGCAAATTCAGCTCACAGTCTTACTTTGCTTTGATTCTTCACATTATAAGAGTAGTTACTTATGTAGTCATGGGATTGTTAGTTGCTGACATTCCAGTTATATTTTTTCATTATTCAGCATGGGGAGTAATGCACACGTACCGTATAGAGATTCCAAGCTTACACGCATATTACAACCTTCTTTGGGAGGCAATGCAAGAACCGCGATTATTTGTACACTCAGCCCTGCAACAAGTCACATTGAGCAATCAAGGAATACACTGTTTTTCGGGAGTTGTGCAAAGGACGTAGTTACAAATGCTCAGGTTAATGTGGTCATGTCTGATAAAACACTAGTTAAGCATTTGCAAAAGGAAGTTGCTAGACTGGAGAGTGAGTTGCGGCAGCCAGTTTCGAACTCTAGTCTGGAAGCACAGGTGAAGGAAAAGGACAACCAAATCAGAAAGGTACAGTGCCTGGAAAATTCTAGTCTGTTTTCTTTCTTTCCTGAATAATGGAGATTGCTATTGCTTCCGTCTGTATTTCCCTTGGGATACACACAGATAAACTCATTTTTCTTTCTATCCATTCATGATGTTGCATGTCTTCCGCAGATGGAGAAAGAAATAAAAGAACTGAAGTCGCAACGTGATTTGGCTCAGTCCAGGTTGCAGGATTTGCTGCAAGTTGTTGGTGATCGTGACCCAAAGCACCAGGTATTTTTACTTATGTGACTTCTAGTTATTACCTTCTGGCCTTATTACTCCAACACTGATGTATTTGTTTTCTCTGTATGTTTAGGTCTCAGGAAAGCGTTCAATCAGAAGTCCCCCGTCTGTTGGAATGCCCCCAAGCGCTAGCAGAGATGACAGTTCTCAGATCTCTCATGATGATTCAGATCATTACAAGGAAGTGCGATGTATTGAGCCAAATGAAACGAGAGGAAATGAACGTTTGTCTTTGTCAGCTGGTGAAAGTACCAGCCCACAAGCTTCAAATAGGAATTCTAGCATGCGTGGTAATGATTCAACAGCTTCAGTGAATTCAAGGAGTCTTGGTGAAACTCCTATTACCTTGGAGCAACATTTGGAGAACATCAGAAGGCCTTTTATCACTAAAGATCTAGGATCTTCAACACGTAACCCATCAAGTTGTAGAGTAATTGGTAGAAGCAGGAGCTGTAGATCACTAACAGGGTCTACTTTACTTGATGAGATGGAGATGGAGGATTGCACACCAGTAAACAGAAGTTTGGTAATCTTCCCAGGAAGACCTGAAGAGTACCAGAGAAGAGGATCTGCATTAAACTACGATGCAGGGAGTGAGACTCTTTCAAGGGCAGGATCTGAAATTAGCACTTCAAAGGGAGCTAGCAAGACAGGTGATGCAGAATTTACTGGTATAGGTGAATTTGTTGCTGAACTTAAGGAGATGGCTCAGGTTCATTATCAGAAACAGGTAGGTGACAAGGTGCGGGGTTATCTTTTAGGCATGATTGTATGCTCTTACCCCTGCAGCTCATTTATTTTACTTGAAAGAAACTGGGAGTCATAATTATGCTAAGAAATTACTCCCTCCGTAAAGAAATATAAGAGCGTTTAGATGACTAAGATAGGTGATGACAATTTGGAAATGAAATTTTAAGCATAATAGTTATTGACGACTCCTTGAGATCTATCACTAGCAGGCCTGCAGCATAACAGTTTACATACTACCCAGACCTGCTGAAATGTTTTACTTCCATTGCACCAATAACTGAATAATTAATTGGCAATCTTACTCCACGTTGTAGAGTGCAAATGGGAAGAGCATCGGATTAGACCCAATCATGGATGGTTTGCAATCACCTTCGCGATGGCCATTGGAATTCGAGAAGAAACAGCAGGAGATCATTGAGCTTTGGCATGCTTGCAGCATTTCCTTGGTCCACAGGACATACTTTTTCCTGCTGTTCAAAGGAGAATCTGCCGACTCGATTTACATGGAAGTGGAGCTTCGAAGGCTATCGTTCCTCAGAGACACCTACTCCAGGGGAAGCACCCCCAGCAATGTGACCGTAGGCAGCCTCAGCTCTTCCCCCGTCGCGAGGTACGCGGCAATCATCAATGCATCAATTATCTGCATTCCTTTTTTATAACCTAGATAGATAGATGAGAGAAAGGACGAACACACACCTGACTGAGAACGTCCGATCTATGATGCAGCGCCAAGAAGCTGCAGCGCGAGAGGGAGATGCTGGCGAGGCAGATGCAGAAGCGGCTGTCCGTGGAGGAGAGGAACCACATGTACACCAAATGGAGCGTGTCGCTGGACTCCAAGAAGAGGAAGCTGCAGGTGGCTCGCCGGCTGTGGACAGAGAGCAGGGACCTGGAGCACGTGAGGGAGAGCGCGTCCTTGGTGGCCAAGCTGATCGGGCTCCAGGAGCCCGGGCAGGTCCTGAGGGAGATGTTCGGGCTCAGCTTCGCGCCGCAGCAGCCCCCCGCCCGGCGGTCCTCCAACGGCTGGAGATACGGGATCCCCTCGTTTGGCTGATTGATTGGGCCCCTGACGACAAGAGGCAAGAAGATGACAGGATGATGCGGCTGACCAAAAGATCTTTTTTTTTCTCTGGTGGTTTTGTATCTTGGGGTGTTGCCTGTTCTGATTTTCCATAGGGTATCAGGACACGCGCATGCGGGGGGTTTGATCTTGGTGCATGCCCTTTGCGTGTAGGACGACCGGTTTGGTGCGCGGTTCCTGAGCAGGCGCCGCCGGTCTGATTGCTAACATTATTAACGTATCACTGCGTATCCAGAGACACGCTCTTTTGTTAACGTGTTGTTGCAGTTCCCACGGTTTGCACCCCTCATCTGTCAGAAATGGTTGTTCCGATGTGTATCGAAAGCTTGTAGAAAATCAAACACGTGTCGTCCGTTGCAGCCACCTCAGCGAGCTGACCCTTGTTGGAAGCATGCTGTTTGATCTGCAAGTGTGCTTTGTATGGTTTTTCTGACAGGGTTTTGTATGTGTTGTGCGCGTGTTGTTTCTTCAAGTGTACTGTTTTCTGTTCTTCTCAAGCGGACAGTGGTCTTGTTCTTCAGTCAAACAAAAAAGCACAATGTGATCATTCTCAGCCAAAACCTGAATGCTACTACTATAAACTACTCTCTATGTGAAGAAATATAAGATCGTTTAGATCGCTAATAGATCAGCGCGAGAATTCAAAGTCCAGCCCAGTGATGTGATAGTTCATATACATTCAGTGCCCTTTTTCCCTAAACAAATCTCCCTTTTACATGTCCCAGAACAAGCTCTAATATTAACTTTTGTGTGCAGAAGATGAGCTTGGCTGCGCTCTTAATCCGGGCTGCGCATCGCCAGAGACTTAACGGAAACCTCAGACGACTGAGACCTAGATACATCTTGCAAGAAAACACTAAATTAGTACCGCGTGAGCCTAGACGGCCTTTTCCTGATTTCTGGCCTAAAGCTGGTTGTAATAGGGAGTATCATATACTAGTATCATGCATATGATACTAATCTATGATACTACATCCCTAATGTATAGTATTATATGTTGGTATCATAGAGGACTACATTTATTGCCATACATGATACAAAGTAGCACATTATTTAATATGATACGATATCATGATATGATACTCAAACCTCTCTTTCTTCATTTAATTCTATGCCACCTCATCAAAATTGCTTAGTTGGCATGCATAATACTACCTACTTCCTCCATTCTAAAATATAGTGCGCCCGCATTTTCCGAGGTCCAACTTTGACCATAAATTTAACCAATGAGACCAACTGCGGCGGGAGAAAAAATTATATAAATAAAAACTTCTTTCGAATACGAATTCACTGATATAATTTTTGCTCCCGCCGCAATCGGTCTTGGTAGTTAAATTTACGGTCAAAGTTGAAGCACGTGGATAGAGAAAGCACTACATGATGGAATGAAGGGAGTATGATACTCCCGTTACGGGCAGCCTAAGAAAGGACGGCGCCCTTCCTAAAAGAAAGAAAAAGAAAAAGAAAGGACGGCGCCCATACTTTGGCGTGCAGAAAGCAGGTCTTGGGAGTCCAACTCTGTCTGCATTTCACACACAGTCAGCGGTTAGCAGAGATGGGAAGCGAGCTCGCTCTGCAGCAGTATTACACAGAGAGACCGTCGGACCTCGCCTGGCCTCTTGCCGGAGAGCGTCGACGGCAAAGGAGAGACCGAGGAAGGCGGGGAGGAGCAGGCGCGGGTTTTGCCGCTCCTCGTTGCCCCGCTCCGGTAGCCGGTGAGCTCACTTTCTTAGTCATCAATCTCTAATACTCGATGATGATCGCTTCTTTTCGAACATTGCTGTACGGACGACAAAATCAGACAACTCATGAACAACAGTGATAATCTGGCCGCACACATGCATGCCCACAGCGGTGCAACGGCCGTTGAATTTGTTGTCGTCCACACATCGTCCATGTTTTGTTGTTCATAGAGCAGTTTCGCTTCTTTTCTATGGGCAACGCTGCTACACACACGACAGATATTGAACGATCACCGAACGATGCTACACATCGTTCATGCGTTAGAGCAAACGTAGCTAGCACCGTTCATTCTCGCGTCGTGTGGAGTTCAGCCGGGCAGTGTCGTCCGTGTAGTAGTTTCGTTCTGTGGGTGCAGCCAAGTTGTTTCTTGCATGGGCCCCGACCCATGAGAACGCGGGTAATAATGTGTTCATGCTTTCGCGGGCGTCCAAAGTTAAAGCTCCACATTACAGTCCTCCCTCCGGATTGTCATAAGACCGTGGGTAATAAATAGTGTGTTCTGCGTCACTAGGTCGGTAGAACATTCTTGACTAGTCACGGACCTGGGCCCTGACTGGGGCTAGAGGACTTGCCGCGATCACCCAATTTGAGCCGCTTTAGGTGCGTTTATGCTCTGTTTTCCGAGCTGAGCATCCCGGTCTCTCCCTAACCCTAGTTGCTAACTCTTCCGTTGGTGTCGGAGTTTGTAATTGGGCCCCTGTAACTCTCGCTTTCTACCTATCAATGGAATGATACGCAACTTGCGTATTCGTGAAAAAAATAAATAGTGTGTTCATGCTCACAGGTCACGAATCTCTTCGCTGTGGACGGGACGAGCGGCGCTGGCGGGAGCTTCGGGCTGGATGGTCGGTCATGAGATGGAGATCCTCCGTCTCGACGTGCCTGCATTGCAGTCCGACGGTCACAGCTCTCAGGTCAACCCAACGGACGACCCTATTTGATCTGGCCGTGTCCGTTTGAATCGAAACATACATAGATCATAGCCACACACATGACCATAACTGTAAAGAGCGTTCGTTCAGTGTCTAGGTGGACCTAAATCCGGCGCAAATTAGGACCTGATTTGCGTCCAGACGAATGCTAGCCGCACCCATGCGTTGTGTCATCGTTTGGTTTGGGCCCGCCTGTCGACCGTCCAACTGTTCCCACCGGCTTCATTAGATCCACATGCCCGACGGGGCTTGCAAGTCAGTCGTCCGTCCTTTTTAATGAAAGCCGTGGACCGGCCAGTCCACACACTTTTACTTTTTTCGCTATCTGCCTCCTCGAGCCCCGACATCCAAACCAAACCTCCGACCACCGCTCTAACACCTCCCGTTGCCCGCCTTCTACCATGGGAATGTGGAAATGGATCCCGGGAAGAAGTGGGAGCACGACCACGAGGCAGGCCCATCGTTCATGCGGAGCGTTGCCGCCCACTCCACCTCGCCGCCCGCCTTCACCATCTCCTTGCCGGCGGCCCCGCCTCACGTGCGACCTTGTGTGAAGGTCAACATATGCCAATGCTGCTGGGAGACGGGCACACCGCTGCCATTGAGCGACGTCCATCTTCCGAACAACTGATACCTGAGCCCAGATCTGGTGCCACTGCCGCCAACCCCACTGAGCGGTCACGCCCACGTGTTGGAGATCAATCACTGTCGCATTCCCCTTCCATCGGAAGATGGACGTCGCGATTCCCCGCTCTGGGACATGGTTCCGGGACGAGCATGATCTAATGTGGCAAACCTATTTTGTTGGTCGTGCTCCGAGCCAGCCGCGCGCGTGCTCTAAGCCCACCCCGGCCACGCGCACTCCCACACCCTCCCCCTCATCGTCCCTGCCATCATCACCTCCCACCATGTCCGTTGAGGAGGAGGAGGTGGCGAGGAGGGTGCTCGACGACTCTGTCCGGGAGCACGACCGCGCCCAGTGGGAGGGCCTCGACGAGATGTTGGCCCCGTCGACCGCTGGCAATGTCACCATCCTCGAGCTGCGGGTCAAGGAGGAGGTGATGGAGGAAGTGAAGGAGGAGGTGATGGAGGAAGTGAAGGAGGAGGTGCCGGAGGAGCCTCCCGCTGCGGCCTGGAACCCGGCCTTGGTGGGGCAATCGCGATGGTGAACGGACATGATGCCCTGCACAACAGAGTATGTATCTGTGTCGCCTTGTGGTGGGCGCGGACACATGGTCATCGTCCCCGCCAGGGCCAGAAGTAGTGCAGGCACCTCCCACCCCACAACCATCGCAGGGGCCGCCAGCCCACCTATGACAACCACCGCCCTATGTTGACCTCACCATGGGTGACGAGGACGAGGACGAGAATGAGGACGACGGCCATGGCGGCGACGACCATCTAGTTTTTATTTTTATTTTTATTTTAAGTTTAGTTTGAATGTGCGGTCGTGGGACTTTGTAGAGGTTTAAGTTTTAATGTAATATATATCATTTTAAATTATTTGTAATGTCTTTGTTGTCAAAATTTTAAAATCTAAATACGGACAGAATATTGAGATGCGGCAGCAGGGTGACCGCACCGACGGCCGGACCAAAACCGGACACAGTCTTCTGTTTACTCACGTAAACAGACATAAACCGGACAAAAACAACCGTCCGATTTGCGCCCACGTTGGAGTTAATCTCAAGTGACGACGTCGTGCGTCGATTTTCATTGCGTGCTGGCTGCTCTGCATGCACCCGACTCTGCGGGTACGAACACGGCTGCAGGCTTGCAGTCAGTTAAAATAGGTGATGACGTACTTTTATATCACTTTCTGGTACATTTAAAGACTTTTTTCTGCACAGTCAAAGGCAACGACATGTAAACTACACAATGCTGGAGCTGTGACCAAATATTTTTTGCAAGACATCTACAATCAGGTTGGGCTAACTCGGTTCCCTATGTATGGGCTCTCGGGGATATACAAAGCCAATGGAAAGGGACAGAGTGAAAAATACGCGGACTTTGTGCGGGATTTTGGGCGCTACACGGTGCTGGCCGAAACTCCCACAAATCTTCACTAGTTTTGAATCCGGTTTGAGGGAATTCGGACAAACGAAGACAACGCTGTTTGAGGCCCCACATTGCATGGCAAGAAAATGTCCGAACATGATGGTCCAGACATTTGCGGACGCTGTAGGCCACGACGTTGGAGATGTCCTCATCACGCTTAGAGCAGCTTCAACGCGCCGATTCAAGCGGACGGCGTTTTTGTCCGTTTGAATCGGCCGTCTGCCCGACGTCCGTCCTGTTTTTAATTGGGATGACAGTGCACGTAACACGTCGACCCATATGTGCCGGTGTGACCGGCTGGCTACCGTTTTCAACAAATAGCTCATTTTTTATAATGTTTCACACATAACTTTTGCATTCAAACATATAGTCTAGAATCAAATAAGTAACATAGTTTCAACAAAAAAATAGCATAGTTTTACAAGCCGAATAAAAGTAAAAATGTCTCATATAGTTTTGCAAGCCGAATAAAAAAGATACAACTAATGGTTGCCAACATGAGCCCACATATGCTCAAACAAATCATTTTGCAGTTGCATGTGAGTTTTCCAATTACGCATGTCATGATGAAATTTGGTGAATTGTTCAAACGTTGCTGCTCCTTCATGTTGAGATACAATATTCTCACCTTGAAACTGAAACTCTTGATTTACGGACGTTCTGGGCGCTCATCTTCTATGATCATATTGTGCATGATCACACAAGCAGTCATCACCTTCCATAGTTTCTGCGTGCTCCAAGTATTAACAGGATACCGGACGATGCCCCATCGAGATTGTAAAACATCAAAGGCACGCTCAACGTCCTTTCTAGCACTCGCTTACTCTTGGGAAAATCTTTTTCTCTTCTCTCCGACAGGTTTGGGGATTGTCTTCACAATAGTGGTCTACTGAGAATAGATACTGTCATCCAGGTAGTATCATTTGTCGTAGTTGTGGCCGATGATAATAAAGTTCACTGGTGGGTTGTTGCCTTCGGCAAGCCTAGCAAACACCGGCGAGCGCTGAAGCACGTTGATTTCATTGTGTGATTCGGCCATGCCAAAGAAAAAGTTTCAGATCCAGAGATCTTAAGACGCCACGGTCTCAAGTATGACAGTGCAAGCCCTGACATGGCCCTTATACTGTCCTTGCCAAGCTGAAGGGCAGTTCTTCCACTCCTAGTGCATGCAGTCTATGCCGCCAAGCATCCCTGGGAAGCCACTGCTGGCATTCATCGCCAACAAACGGGCTGTATCTTCACGAGTCGGCTCTCTCAAGTACTCAGGGCCAAATACAACAATAACAGCCTTGCAGAACTTATACATACGTACTCGTCAATGAGATCACCGAGCATGTAGACTCGCTCATACGGACGTACTCGTCAATGAGATCACCGGACACTTCGTATGCAAGCATTCGGATGGTGGCAGTGCATTTTTTTATAAGAGGAGAAACCAATCTTTCCAATAGTATCCTCTTTGCACTCAAAATAGTCATCATAGCCGCCCAACCCTCTCTAATACGTTTGAAAAGATGTCTACTCATACGGAAAGGGCGGCGGAATTTCTGATATTTGAACAACGGATTTGTTGTGTCAAAGTATTCCTTTCAAAAAAGGAAGTGCCCGCTCTCTCGGTTGCGGTTCAACGCCGGAAGGTGGCCCGGAATGGAACCACAAAACGCGGGCGCTGACTATTGAGGTGGTGATGGACCAATACGGCATCCAAGATCTCCTCCTCCTCATTGGACGAGGAATCATCGGAGTCGCAAAGGAAATTGTGAAAAAAAAACCTTGTAGACGGAGTCCATTTTGTACCTTGGCAAACTGTCGAACAATTTGCGGGCATCGACGAAGGAGACGGCCGGCGAAGCGAGTCACGCCGCCCTCGGACCAGCTAGCTGCCCTGGTGGCGTCTGACGAGCGTGCTGGTGAGGATCTGGACGAGGCAGCTTCTTGGTCACGGTCGTGGTTGTGTTGAGGAAGCGGGGGTGGGAAGCTTTCGGTTCCTAGGCGGCAAGACGGCTGTGGCGGGCGACGTGAGAGGTGGCGGCGTTGTAGAGGGGGATGTTGTGGCGCCGGCAGCTGGCAGAACCATCGATGAAATGGGCGGTGTGGGCGGCGGCGGCGACGACGAAGGAGACTGGCGAGGGCTTGTTGGAATGGGAGAGGATGACCAGCGGGCCAGGGGAAGGAGAATGCGAGCGCACGTGTCCGTCTCGTGTCCGCGTCGACATAAATCCGGCTAAAAAATGAGCCAGGAATTGATCGCCTGCGGACGAAAAGCGGACGCGCGTCCGTTTAGGTCGATGTGTTGGTTCGACTTTTGTGTCCGTGCCGATCCAAACAGACACCCGCGAACGAAATGGATCGCCCCGTTAAAATTGCTTTTATGTGGCAAACTTTATGAACAACCATAAAACAAGTGAAAATGTCCTAATGTGATACGTGAAAATTACTGGAGTATACGTAATAAACATGACAATGGTGTCCGATTTTGGCCCAGGGAGGGAGAAATCCTAGAGGTTAAAACAAATTACTGCTGTACCTTAAGTAGAGTAAAACATCAAATACACTCACCTCACACAGAGGATTGAACACTGAGCTTTGCGGCTCTTGGAGATTGCACCAAGAGGACGCCTGCTCGTCTTTTTGATACGCTCGATGAGGTGACGAGGGGCCAGAAACTTTAAAAGCCAGCATTAACCTTCTTGGTACTGCCAGGGGAAGAGCATTGACCAGAGTTAAGTAAGTAACGCCATCCATCAGTTGGTCTCGGAAGTAGGGCATGGTACTACTCTACTCTACTCTGAGGTGGTGTTTGTTTCTCTAGTCCTAGTACTTTTTCTAGTCCCCGGGGCTTTTTGAAAAAGACTCTCAAGGAGGTGCTTCTAAGGACTTTTAGCAAAAAGTTCCAAAAAAGTCCCACCCTGTTTGGTTTGGTAGGGACTTTTTCTAGTCCCTACACCAAAAAGTCCCTGGAAACAAACACCCCCTGAATCTGAATTCTGAGGCTGCCCGTAACAGGAGTATCATAGATATAGCATCATACATATCAACTAATCAATTTTGATGAGGTGGCATAAAAATAAATGAAGAAAGAGAGATTTGAGTATCATATTATGATACTGTATCATATTAAATGATGTGCTACTTTGTGTCATGCGTGACAATAAATGTAGTCCTCTATGATACCAATATATGATACTTCCTCTGTTTTTATTTAGTCTGCATATTAGGTTTGACTGAAGTCAAACTTTGCAAAATTTGACCAAGTTTATAAAAAAATATATAAACATTTGCCATAACAAATCTATATGATGTGAAAGTACATTTAATAATAAATCTATTGGTATTAATTTTTTATTGTATATATTAATATTTTTGTTTGTAAACTTAGTCAAAACTTATAAAGCTTGACTTTGACCAAAGCTAATATGCAGACTAAATAAAAACGAAGAGAGTACTATGCATTAGAGATGTAGTATCATACACTAGTATCATATGCATGATACTAGTATATGATACTCCCTATTACAACCAGCCTGATGGAACATGCATTCAGAGTCCGTTTTCTAAACAAGCGAGCCTGGGTGAGATGAGGTATGGCGCAAGGCATCTTCGTGCACGCATGCCTGATCATGCATGGTCACTCAAGCCTACCACTCCACTCTCACTCTGAGTAGCGGCCCGTCAGCTCCGAGGAAAGAAAAGAAAGAAACCATACAAAAAGCCAAGGCCATTGCCAAACCCAGACAACGACGCCTCCTTGCAGGCTCGCCCTCCTTCACTCATTCACTGTCGACTCCCGCTCCAAGCCGTCGACAGCACTCTCCAGAGATCGAGAGCCATGGCACGCCGGACCAACCACACCGCCTCGCCCCCCATGAACGCCACGTCTCCGCCTCCGCCGAGGCCGCTGCCCCACGCCACGGGCGACGCCTGGGGCCCCTACTCCAGCTCCCGGGCATTCTTCTCCAACGTGGCCACCATCCTCATCATCCTCGCCTGCGTCTCCCTCCTCGCCTTCTCCCTCCACGCCGCCGCTCGCTTCCTCCTCCGCCGCCTCGCCCGCCGCCGCGCCGCGCGCGCGCGCGCGCGGGCGCGGGCGCAGGCGCAGGGGCAGCCACAGCCGCCGAAGCCTCCGTCCGACGCCGCGGCCGCCGAATTCTCTGTGGAGGCCGGGGCAGGGGCGGGCGTCCAGTTGGCCGGCGGGTGGGGCGACGCGGAGTGCGCCATCTGCCTGTCGGAGCTGGCGGACGGCGAGCGCGTCCGCGTGCTCCCGGCGTGCGGCCACGGCTTCCACGGGGCCTGCGTGGACGGGTGGCTCGCGGCGCGCGCGTCCTGCCCCACCTGCCGCGCGCCGTCCCGGCTGTCGCGGGCCGGAGAGCCCTAGCCAGACCAGGACGCTGTCACCTCCGGCGCTGGGTCGGTCATGGATCCATCGTCACTCTGTCTGTACCGCCGACAAGAAGCGACATCAAGTGCGTCGCGGCGGGGGAGCTTGCCGGAGCTCAGCTCTGTCGTCGCGTGATTTGTAATCGAGTGCCGCTTGTACTACTCTTTGAGGGCGTCTGACAATGCAAATCGATTGCGGCCATCAGCTCGGATCGTAATTCGCAATCATCCCTCTTGCGTTCTCATCTCATGTCAAACTTGCATTGCATCATTCGATTCATCCGTCGGATTCTTGCGCATCCGTTGATGAATTCCAGTGCCGTCGGCTGTAGGCCTGCATTTTTTGGCGTCCGGGCAGAGCAGGCTCGTCGTCAGTGACAAACTGAAAAGGCAGCTCGGCTCTGGGTCGACGGATTCCTTCCGGCGCTAGAGTGGATACGAGACAAGAAGAGAAAAGCGGTAAAGCAGAGGAAGACGGAGTGATAGAGTGGTGTAGGCTCCGTAGGGCGCTGCTGCGAGAATATTACTACTAGCGGTGGGGCTGCTTTGCGAGCATTGTGTAGAGGTTTGGTTAGGTTTCGGCGCGGCAGGTGGCATCGGCGTTCGGCGGGTGGTCGCGGTGGAGCCGGGTCGGTCTGATTGGGGTGCGTTGGGCGTCGCAGTCGTCCCGTTGGGAGCAGCGCCATTGCAGTATTTGGCGCCAAGCACCAGGGCTCTCAACCTCTCCTCCGCCGACAGGACAATGTTTTTGGTATTCGCTGCCGCAAAGGCTGACCAAGCTAGCATAGCAAGTAGTACTCTCTCCGTTTCAGTGCTTCAAGCTGGAGAGGTGCTAAGCATGCCACATAAATGAAAAAAATGACATGACACAACAATTAAGGAGAAAGAGCATTTTGATGATCTTAGGAAGAACCAATGCCAAGCACGTGTAGCTAGGTAAACCATTTAGGCCTCCTTTGGTTTGGAGAAATTTTATAGGAATTTTAGATGATAAGATTTTTATAGGATTTTTTTGTTTAGAGCTCTTTGGTTCATAGAAATAGATTCCTATTCCTACATAAGATTGGTTCCTATCCTTCACATTTCATAGGAAAATAAAAATGAGCATAGACTCAATGGAAAAATTTCTTTGGTGTCAACCAAATGACATCTTGTTTCCTATTCCTACTCATAGAATTTGAGATACATGCCATCTCATTTCTTACAAAATTCTATTCCTATGATAATCCTATCCTATGAACCAAAAGAGGCCTTAGGCATTTTTTGATTCATAGGATAGGAATTTTATAGGAATAGAAAAATCATAGGAAGTGAGATGACATGCATGTCAATTCCTATAGAGAAAGATATGCCATTTGATGCATAGGATGGGATTTTCTCCATTGAGTCTAGGCTAATGTTCTTTCCCCTCCAAATGTGAATGATTGATTCCTATCCTACATAGGAATAGGAATCCATTCCTACAAACCAAAAGGCTTCGGCCTCCTTTGGTTTGGAGGAATCTTGTAGGATTTCTAAAGGATAGGATTTTTATAGGAAAAATTCCTATGAAGCCCTTTGGTTTGTAGAAATGAATTCCTATTCATATGTAGGATATGAATCAATCCTTCACATTTCAAAGGAAAAAAATATTAGCTTAGACTCAATGGAAAAAAATCCTATCCTGTGAATCAAGTGACATCTCTTTCCCTATAGGAAGTGAGATGCATACCATCTCACTTCCTATGATTTTCCTATTCCTATGATATTCCTACTCTATGAATCAAAGGATGCCTTCAAAGGAATATTTCCTTTGCAAATTGTATCCTATAGAATTCCTATAAAAACCCTACAAACCAAAGGAGGCCTTAAATGAAACAACTTGATTACTGGATGAAAGACTTTAGGTGCTAACTCATTAAATAAAGTGTGCTTAGCAACAATAAGTTAAACACCTATGCATTGGGAAGTTGAGTTGCTAAGATATTTAATGCACTTAGCACCTCATCTAATGTTGTTGCCACGCTGCCCTCGCCCTCGCTCTTTATGTGACGTCGTGGCTCGAACCAACGAGAAAGGGAGATGGACAGAGGTTTTTGCCCGGAGCACGAATTCCGCCCCGCCGCACGAACGGCGTATTCTTTCTTCCCTGAGCACGTACTCAGTCTCCCGGCTACATGGCTTACAACACAACTCCCCCAGTACAACACACACACGAGGCCAGGCCTTTTGTAGTCCCCAGCAGCGCAACACCTTTGTTTTCCATGCGCACGACGCGGCCAACTTCACCCGTGGCTGCTAACTACCGTGCATGGCTAGCCCACTAACCAACTGACTCCTTGCATGTAGGCTGCTAAATCACATCCAGCCAACAACCTATCCAGGAGTCTATCCTACCGGTCATGCACTCACCTAGCTAGCTAACTCACACCACCACGCCACACATGCACGCACACACACATGGACATGGCTTGCTGCTAATATTCACGCCCCAAGCCATGACCTTGCACATGTCAGGCTCGTTGTCAACGTCGCGCCATGGCCGTCGCACCGCGCCGCTGTGGCCTCCGTCGTGCAGCACCCCATGTCCCGCGCTCCTAGGCTCGTGTACACGACGCGCACGCACGCATTCGCCACGGCCCGAGTCTAGCGCCTCGACGCGGTCAGTTCTCCACTGCCTTCGTCACGCCACCGTGCCGGCGTGCCCTTCACGCGCACTCCCCATGTCCTCGCGCTCCCGGCCCGCGCTCCCGCCGCGCACGTACGCGATCTGTGCAACCAGGTCCAGCGCCTCGACGCGGTCCACTCCCGCGGTCCCGACGCGTCCAGTGCGCACCCATAACACGCACCGGTCGCGTCCGACTCGCCGCCGCGCTTATTGCCCTGCACCGCTGTGCCGTCAACCGCAGCACAACACCTCCACGGTCGTCGCGCCGAGCCGCCGCGGCCTCTGCACCACCACACAGGTCCTCCGCGACCTCCTCATCTCCGTGACCGCCGCTACTCGTAGCGCGCATGGCATCACGCCACATCGCCGCGGACTCGCTGCACGTTGCCGACGCCACGCGCTCGCTGCGCGCACGGCATCACGCCACACCGCCGTGGACTCGCCGCGCGTTGCCGACGCCACGCGCTCTCCGCGTGCCGTTGCCAAGACCTTCATATCCGCCGCGCACCGCGCGCGCCGCGGACGCCGCCGCGCGCCACGGCCGCCCCTCGAACCTTGTGGCTCTGTATACCAATTTTTGTTGCCGCACTGCCCTCGCCCTCGCTCTCTATGTGACGCCGTGGCTCGAACCAACGAGAAAGGGAGATGGACAGAGGTTTTTGCCCGGAGCACGAACTCCGCCCCGCCGCACGAACGGCGTATTCTTTCTTCCCTGAGCACGTACTCAGTCTCCCGGCTACATGGCTTACAACACAGCTCCCCCGGTACAACACACACTCGAGGCGAGGCCTTTTGTAGTTCCCAGCAGCGCAACGCCCAAGTTTTCCATGCGCACGACGCAGCCAGCTTCACCTGTGGCTGCTAACTACCGTGCATGGCTAGCCCACTAACCAACTGACTCCTTGCATGTAGGCTGCTAAATCACATCCAGCCAACAACCTATCCAGAAGTCTATCCTACTGGTCATGCACTCACCTAGCTAGCTAACTCACACCACCACGCCACGCATGCACACACACACATGGACATGGCTTGCTGCTAACATCTAATCACCTTTACATTGGAGGAGGTCTAAAATATAATGCGTCCTCGATTCCTGCGCTTCAACATATATTTAACCAATGATACCGATTACGGCGGGAGCAAAAGTTATACCAGTGAATTCGTATTCAAAAGAAGTTTTTCAATTATATATTTTTTCTCCAGCCACAGTCGGTCTCGTTGGTTAAATTTATGGTCAAAGTTAAACCTCGGGAAGCGCGGGCGCACTATATTTTAAAACGGAGGGTCAAACTATGTCTATAAAATAGTATACTTTCAATTTTGTTGGAGGGTCAAACTAACTCAAAGTTTGACCGAGTTTGTGGAAAAATATGCCAATGCTTGTGAAACCAAATAGATATATGACGAAAATATATTTTATCATGCATCTAATGCTACTAATTTGATGGCACAAATGTTGATCTATTACTGTGTAAATACGGTCTAACATAAAAAAGTTTGACTTTCCAACAAAATTGAAAGTACACTCTTTTAAGGAGGAGTGAATATGATAGATTAGTTGCTTCATTTTATATACAAGACCACAAACATAAATTACATGTATCAATATAAAATTTAATAACTGCTTTACAAGCTAGCCTTTTCTCTTGTTTACCGAGTTAATTAATAGATGCATGCAAATTCGATAAAATTGAGTGGATATGAGAAAGGAAGTGGTTGAATGTGTCATTATCATCCAATGCAAGCATGCTACTAGTTATACCATGGGTTGCTAGTATGAGGCAACATCATCATTTTTTGACTTGTTTACTGTTTGTGGCTTTGTACGTATGCAAAATGTATTGTGGTCTTATATACAAAAATGGAGGGAGTACTACCTTCATAGTGCATACTATCCTACTTCAGGTTTATAAGGCTTATCTCAAAACTTTCATTTTCTTGTTTTATAAGTCTCATTTTTATTGCTTCACATCACACATTCAAATATCGAGGTGCATTAAATCATTGCATGCAAGGATTAAAAGAAAACTCACCAATGCATGTAGAAGTTCTTAGTTATTTATTAGTCATGCATGCATGCATTGTCATTAATGCATTGGTAAACACAATTGTTTGATGAAAACGAGCGTATTAATTGAGTACTTTTGCAAACTATCAAAATCATTCCACCACTCATCATCTATCTTGGTTAGTGAGATTTTTGAGTTGAGCCATATAAGGCTGGTCGTAATGGTGAGTATCATATACCACTAGTGCAGAACCGGGTAATAGCACCGGTTCGTAAGGCCCTTTAGTGTCGGTTCTGCAACCGGCACTAAAGTGTGGGCACTAAAGGCCCCCCCTTTAGTACCGGTTCGGCACGAACCGCTACTAAAGGCCCACCACGTGGCGTGAGCTCGCGTCGTGGTATGGGGGACCTTTAGTACCGGTTGGTGTTACCAACCGGTACTAAAGGTTTTTTTTAGAAATTCTTTTTTTTGAAATTTTTGAAAAAAATGATTTTTTTTTAATTTTTGATTTTCTGAATTATTTGATGATTTAGTCTCTAATCACCCTCTTAACTGGTCAAAGTGTGGATCACTCATTCCAATCGTCTAACTTCCCGACCGGTCACCCATCCTCTTACTCCCCCACCCCGAGCACGCTTAACTTCGTTTTCGTGACAAATGTAAGTTGTCAATCCTATTGACCCTCAGCAGTTTAGCTTGAGAATTAGGTCACACGTTTCATCGTTTGAGTTTGAAACTATTATTCTAAAAAACAGTAATTATTTAGTAACACTGATATTTCTTGAATAAGTTTGACCACAATTTGACCATAGTTTGACCAGATTTGACCAAAATTCAAAAAATTGAAATAATTATTTATTAACACTAATATTCTTGACTAATTATGTAGTAACGTTAATACTTCTTGAATAAGTAGTTTGACCATAGTTTGACCAGATTTAACCAAAACTAAAAAAACTAAAATTTGGGCATATCTTTTTTTCCTTTTGGAACTTGAGGATTCTAAAAAAATTGCAAACAGGTCGTAGGCCATCAAAATCGGATGCGGATTTTCGTGCTGAATTTTTTGATATATTATATGTTTTTTTCCGACATCGTATGCAAAAGTTATAGCCGTTTTTACATTTTCCCTACACTTTTTGCAAAACACGTCCAAATTTAAGTTTTCAAATTTTCGTAACTAGTAGATGTAGTAATATAACTACCTCTCAAAGGATTTTATTTTTCGAAGTTTTTATCATTTTCTTTTGATTTTTTCAAAACTGAAATGGCGATACACGGGGGTGGGGGGTGTGGGGGGGGGTGGTAGAGTTTGGAAATTGCCTTATAGTCCCGGTCTGTGTCTCCAACCGGGAGTGTAGGTCAGACCCCTTTAGTTCCGATTCATGGCACGAACCGGTACTAAAGGTTAGCCCTTTAGTACCGGTTTGTGCCACGAACCGGTATTAAAGGTGATCGTGGGGCCCCGGCCTGACGCCAGCCTGCCACCACCCCTTTAGTACCGGTTCGTGGCACGAACCGGTACTAAAGGTTGAACACGAACCAGCATTAATGCATAGCCGTTCGAACCGGCATTAATGGTACCATTAGTACCGGATCGAAATCAAACCGGGACTAATGTGTCTCACATTAGGTCCTTTTTCTACTAGTGTACTAGTATCATGCATATGATACTAGTGTATGATACTACACCTGTAATGCATAGTATCATAAGTTAGTATCCTAGGTTGCCTTATTAATTGACATGCATGACACAAAATAGTATAATATGTAATATGATACGGTATCATGATATAATACCACACCCTCTCTTTACTCATTTAATTGTGTGACATATCATCCAAAAAGTCTAGTTGGCATGCATGGTACCACTTATGATACTCCCATTCCGACCAACCTAAACCGGAAAGGAGAGAGTGTTATCTTAGATTAGTATCATAGATGATCTTATTTATTACTCCCTCCATTCCTAAATATAAGTCTTTTTAGACATTTCAACAAGTGACTACATACGGAGCAAAATGAGTGAATCCATACTCTAAAATATGTCCACATACATCTGTATGTTGTAGTCCATTTGAAAGTCTAAAAAGACTTATATTTAGGAACGGAGGGACTACCATGCATGACACATAGTACTCCCTCCACCCATATGATACGGTATCTACCTATGTTATTCCATCTCTCACTTCTTTAATTGTCTGCATATCATCGTGTTTGTTAGTCTCGAGTGCATGATACTCCCTCCATCCATATATATAGGGCCTAATACGTTTTTTGAGATAACCTTTGACTCTTGATAAAATTAATAATATATAAGATGTATAATGTGAAAACTATATCATTGGAATCTCCTTTCACGTACGAATTTGATAGTATGATTTATGTAACCTGCATGTCATATATTATGGTCAAAGTTAGCTGTGAAAAACGTGAAATTGCATAGGAGCACACGGCGACGACG
This sequence comes from Triticum aestivum, assembly GCF_018294505.1. Classification (NCBI taxonomy): domain Eukaryota; kingdom Viridiplantae; phylum Streptophyta; class Magnoliopsida; order Poales; family Poaceae; genus Triticum; species Triticum aestivum. Next base: position 451,089,704 of record NC_057809.1, on the reverse strand, counting down.
CCCTCTATAATCCTGCGCATCCAGTCACATTGGAATCCGAACCGACTATAATAGATGCATTGTATTCTCTATTTTGCAGAATTGCATTATGTTTTACACTATGCGGTATAGAAGAAGTGGAGTCCACGCGTTTTGTACCCTCGTCAGATAGTTCCTGTTCAAGTGGGGTTGATCCGGCCTCTACCACCAACTCTCAACCACCCGCTACAATTAAATGCACACGCTCACCGATCTTCCTCCCCAACGACACCATGTTGTTTATGGGAACGGTCATCTTCCTCCGACCGCCTGTTCATAAAACCGGCCATCTTCTTCACCACAACATATCTCCCCCAAGTTGTTTGATTCTCAGCTCAGCTGTTCCTCAGCTACTCTCTATTTCCTTCTTACATGGTTCTAATTGGCATGTCAAGCTCCCCTTGTTATTTCCGACTCATGGCCAATTTGGGGCGACAGTGGCAAATTATTATATAATTGACCCATACAATTATTATCTAAATGTCTTGGAACAGCTACTCCATACACGACATTTCTACCACGGTAAAAAACAAAATCCGACCTACAGCTAAGACCTACATACACTGTTCTAGCATTTGCCCATGAAGGAGACATGTTCAAGTCTCCGACCCAGTCAATGTATATAAATGTTTGCTGACTTTTGCTGTCCAATTTAGTATGCTACCCCACCACGCTACACAAATATACCATTAAGTGTCAACTATATTAAATGTCAAAGGACATGTACACACTGCTAAACTATACAACTTGGTCGTGTGTTCACGCTTAAAAAATCAGTTCGGCTAAAGTGACGCGAATCCCCAGGGGCCAGACGATAGGCCGTGATTTCGGAGGGCGTCGTCATTGTGTGCTCCTAATCCACCTCCGTGAAAAACGCACCTATATAGATGGATAGAGGGAGTACCGGCTAAGATACCACCACTATGGCCAGCCTTACTGCTCTCTCCTTCACTTCCCTGATTAAGATTCGAGGGCAGCTCCAACACCGCCGACTCTCAAAATAAACATAATATTTGGTCATCTAGGGTGCATTTGGTTACATGCATCTTTTTAGGCACTTTGCATACTTGTCCCAGTCGGGCTTGATAGGGAAAATGCATGCAAAAGTAACATATGCATATTGATTGGTTGTCTGCACCCCCTCTAGCCTGCATGTGCCGAAAGAAAAGGCAACCTGTTTGGTTGCGGACTTGTTTCGAGGGAAACACAAGTACGGTTGTTTGGTTGCATATAGGACAATTGTTTGGTAACCCTCCTCGGTGTTGTGGTGAGGTTACCAGAGGTACACATAGATAGCTAACAACAAAAGTAGAGCAAGTAGAACAAATAGAGGCACACATAAAAGTATTAACCACACATTAGAACAAGTTCAACATTAGGATAAGTTTTAAACCAAACCGCACCACAAAATAGTCTTAAAACTTCACAAGCAATAGGCAATGGGCAACATGAGCTCTCTAGGCGGTCACGGCGAAGGAGTCATGGTACTTCTTGCACTTGGTGACCACCTCCACGCCATCATCGTTGAAGACGATCACCTTTCAGGGTGTCAGGAGTTAGCAACTTGAAGGTCACCATGTTCCTGATCCTGATCTGGTGAACAACGGTGAAGGGGGCACAACCTTGATCAAGAGTGACCGTGTCATCGATCACCCTGACCGTGACCCTCCATGCGCAGCTGGTGTTCGTCTTGAGCCTGAACTCCGTAGGGACGACGGGGAAGTTCTTTGTGAAGTCCAAAGGCAAAGGAAGACTCCCTAGTTTCGGAGTAAGGATCACCTTGCATAAGTGGGTTGGTCCTGCCTCCTCATGGTAGTGCCCATAGTTCCTTCACTTGCCGCCGGGGATCCTGCACCACCACGTCATCCTCCAACGGCGGCACGACCTCCTTGCCCTTGTCCAATGGCGGCACGACCTCCTTACCCTTGTCCAATGGCAGAATACCCGCCGTGTTGATATGCATTATGAACAACTAGAAGTTCAAAGATCAACATTCATTCCTATCGGTCTATCGCTCCTATATTTACCCACCCTACTTACCCATCACCGCACTCAAACCCTCTCTGTCTCTCCTCTTCCACCTCTCCATCGCCATGAACTCCAACCCCAACCCCTTCCCCTGGGGCATTGGATGGAAGGCTTTCTTCCTCGAGTGCTCACTCAGTGATCACACGAATTTGAGAACACCATGGAAGTGTGCTCGAACTTCAGCAGCATCGAAGACATGCACAAGGAGATCGACGTTGTGGTAAAGAAGGCTACGACGGAGGAGCTGAAGACACTGATTCCTGGCCTAGTGAAGGGCCCAATGTCAGTGGACATCCTATGATGGGCCATGAATCAGGCAGACTCCAGCGACGCTGGACAAAGGGTAAGATGTGCCAAGTACAGGAATAACAGCAGGGCTCCTCAAGACCAGTGTGCTGTAGCGTTATGGACTAGGATGTTGGTGTCGCTGGGGGTATGACCACAACGCGGTGTAGATGGTGGCACTACAAAAAAGACACACCCGTGACATTTTGGGCCGAACGAAAAAAATTTCTGTCATACATATGACACTTCTATGATGATAATTGTGACAAAACCTGGTATCATCATAGATGTGGTGGGCTCCTACTTCTATGACAAAAAATCATGACAAAAAATGGGCTTTTCGTCCTGGGCGGGCCGGAGACGCAGCTGCATGACATTCTTTGGGCCGTCCATGATGGAAAAAACCATGGTAGAAGCGAGGGGAGGAAAATTTCGGGGAGTTCCCGGTTACGGTGGGAGGTCGGGGGCCGAGCGATGCGCATTTCTCTCGTACATGTACACGCGTGTGTGCGAGGCGTTGGCTCTAACTGAACCTGAGCGAGGCGTTGGGCTCTAACTGAACCCGAGCGATTGCACTGCAGGCTACGCATTACTGAACCCGAGCGATTGATCGATGGCTATTAACTGAACCCGATCGAGCGATTCCTTGGCTACTGCTGCTAACTGAAGCCGATCGATGGGATGAACAGTGAGCATTGCGGGGGGGGGGGGGGTTGGATGAACAGTGAGCGGTGGCGTTGCCTCTGGATGAACATGACCCCGTGGTGTGGTGGAGGGCTGGATGAACAGTAGACGGTGGAGGGGTGCCCGTGGAGGGGTGGATGAACATGACCCCATGGTGTGGAGGGCAGGATGAACAGTAGACGGTGGAGGGGTGCCCGTGGAGGGGTGGTTGAACAGGACCCCGTGGTGTGGAGGGCTAGATGAACAGTAGACGGTGGATGGGTGGTTGAACAGTAGCCGGTGGAGTAGCACGCGGTGGAGGCTGGATGAACAGGAGCCCTTGGAGGCTGGAGGAGGTCGATGGTGGATGAACAGTAGCTCGTGGAGGCTGGAGGGGGTCGATGGTGGAGATGAACAGTATCCCGTGGAGTCCCGTTTTGCGGTACACCACACCCCTCCCGATGAACAGGACCCCCGTTTCGACCGTAGCGCTCCAACACAAGTCCGTTTCCTCCGTTTTGCGGTATGCCACACCCCTCCCGATCAACATGACCCCCGTTTCGACTGTAGGATGTCCGTTTCCTCCGTTTTGCGGTATGCCACACCCCTCCCGGTCAACAGGACCCCCGTTTCGACTGTAGGAGGTCCGTTTCCTCCGTTGTGCGGTACGCCATGCCTCGTTTCCATTGCCTCTTCCATCCAAGCCCTCCCGATGAACACGACCACACATTCCGTTGCCTCCCCATGAACACGACGATGACGATGTTTCTCCATTCCGACCCAGACATGTACACGAGCCCTCACTGTACGTATGCGTGAGTAGGCGTTCGAGACCCCGCCTGTATGTACACATACGTGGCCGTATTTTCTTTCTTGCACCTGGCCGCCTCTACTACGACACGTGCGCGCCTCTACATCCACCAGTATATATGTACGTACACATTCGCGATCAAAATGACAATGCTACATACGCTTCGACCAGGTGGGTCCCGACTGTCAGGCACTTCCTTGCCTGCAAAGATGTAGTTGGTGGGTAGCAGCAGTCAGGGGGGCGAAATATGGTGGCCCGTCTGGTGGGTCCCCGCTGTCAGGTGGAGGAATAATTATTTTGCACGTAATAAGGAGGCACTTCCTTGCTGCGGCCGTGGACCCAGCTGTTAGCCTCTCCACGTACAGTCCACGTCCGATGGAAGTCGTTCCTTGACCATGTTGACCATGCCGCACCGAGAGCACCAGGGCGGTGGACGACGGCGAGGCCTAGGAAGGGGACGACGGGGAGCCGAGGAACCCGCGGCAGTGGAAGCCCTCGCGCGTGCGGAGAGGAGTACGAGGGTTCACTGGTTTGGCTGCGGTGTGAGGCTGCTGTCGCCGCAGGGCCTGGCTAGCAGTGGGAATAGTAGGGGGCGGTGAGGCCTCCGCGGCAACACAGCCGGCCACAGGAGGCAGGAGCATGCGGCACGACCGACACTGCTTTGGGCGGCTGGAGCAAGAAGACCAGAGGTTGAAGAAGCACTACGGCCGTTGGATGGACATCGTACGGTCACTTGAGCTAGAATCATTCATATTGACTAAGTTGACAAAGCCCTTCGTCCCTGTCAACTTAGTAGGCCCACAAGTCAGCCTCCCACCAAGGTGGGTCCCAGCTAGCTGGGGGAGTATTCATTTTTTTGTGCGTAATAAGGAGGCACTTCCGGTGGGTCCGAGCTGACAGCGGGGGGAACGTTTTTTTCACGAAATACGGTGGCCCGTCCGGTGGGTCCCAGTAGTCAGGGGGAAACGATTTTTTCGCAAAATACTGGTGGCCCGCCCGGTGGGTCCCTGCTGTCAGGTGGAGGAATAATTATTTTCCGCATAATAAGGAGGCACTTCCTTGCGGCTGCCGTGGACCCAGCTGTCAGCCTCTCCACGTACAGTATTCTTCCGATGGAATTCGCTCGTTGACCACATTGATCACGGTGCACCGACAGCACCACGGTGGTGGACGACGGTGAGGCCTAGGAAGGGGACAACACGGAGCCGGGGAAGAAGCGGCAGTGGATGCCCATGCAGAGAGGAGTACGAGGGTTCACTGGTTCGGCTGCGCTGCCGTCGCCGCAGAATAACAGGGGGTGTGGGTGAGTGGAGTGGAGGGATGGCCTGGCCAATGGTGGGAGTAGTATAGGGGCGGTGAGGCCTCCGCAGCAGCACAGCCGGCCACGGGAGGCAGGAGCAGGCGGCACGACCGGCGCTGGTTTGGGCGGCTGGAGCAAGAAGACCAGAGGTTGAAGAAGCACTACGGCCGTTGGATGGACATCGTACGGTCAGTCGAGCTAGAATCGTGCATATTGACTAAGTTGACAAAGCCCTTCGTCCCCGTCAACTTAGTAGGCCCACTATACTGGGTCCCAGCTAGTAGGGGGAGTATTCATTTTTGTGTGTGTAATAAGGAGGCACTTCCTTGCATGCGAAGATATAACTGGTGGGTCCAAGCTGTCAGCGGCGGTAACGTTTTTTCGCGAAATACAGAGGCCGTTTCAGTGGGTCCCAGATGTCAGGTGGAGGAAATCATTATTTTGCGCGTAATAAGGAGGCATTTCCTTGCGTGCGGCCGTGGACCCAGCTGTCAGCCTCTCCACATACAGTCCACTTCAGATGCATGTCGGTCGTTGACCATGCTGACCACGCCACGTCGAGAGCACCAGTGCGGTGGACAATGGCGAGGCCTAGGAAGGGAACGACACGGAGGCAGGGAAGACTCAGCCGTTGTTTTTGTTTCCCACGCGGAGGGGAGTACGACTGTACGAGGGTTTACTGGTTCGTCTGCCGTCGCCGGAGAATAACAGCAGGTGTGGGTGAGTAGAGGGATGGCTAGGCCAGCAATGGGAGTACGGTGGGGCGGTGAGGCCTGCACGGCAGCACAGCCGGCCGCGGGGAGGAGGGAGCAGGCAGTCCCGCCGGCGCTTGTTTGAGCGGCTGGAGCACGAAGAGCAGAGATTGAAGAAGCACGACGACCGTTGGATGGACATCCAATAGTATACAGGCCATCTGTGAAAAGCCTCAAATCTGTGGAAAACAGCATACAACCCATCTGCCATTATTTCAAATAATTTACAGCCCATTTTCTAATTCTTACGGGTTTTTTTGGAGCCCATATTCTTTATGTTAGCATTACAGCCCATATTGTGGCCACGGTTAAAAAATTATAAGAAATTTTGCATATGTCGGTGCGGTCTGAACTGTTTTTAATCCCGAAATTTCGAGTCACATTCAGACTAATTTTAAAAATAAATGTATATCAATATAAAATCCAATAAATTGTCCACGCATAAAAATCAATGCAATTTAAAATCTCGAAATGAAAAAAAAGATATTTGAAAATAATTGCCGGTTTGATGTGTTTTAAAAATGTACAGCCCATTTCTCATTACTGATAGGCCACTCTCCTCGTCTTGAAAGATTTGCAGCCCAATAGGCCTGATAAAATGACTTGACAAATCACAAAAAAACTAGGCTAGCCATTTTCAGAAAGAAAAAAAACTACTGGGCTGGTCTGTGGTAAACATAAAAGAAAAAGCTGTCTAGACAGGCCAGAGTGTCCCGCACAGCCCAGTTGACACCCTACTTCTGTCTCAAAAACAAATTAGATAAATGCCACTCAAATTATGGCGATTCATAAAAATGCCACTGCAATTGCCAAATTTTGAAAAATGCCACTACAATTTTTGCAAACTTTGAAAAACGCCACTGCAGTTTGCAAACTTTGAAAAACGCCACTCCAGACTTCAAAAAATGCCACTAGAAATGGCACGAAATGGCATTTTTCAAAGTTTGGAAGTTGCAGTGGCATTTCTCGGATACACCAGATTTGGAGTGGCATTTATCAAATTAACCCAAAACAAAAATAATTGGGCGAGCTGTTGGGTCCCTGGTGTCAGCTGCTCGTTGTGCAATTCTCTCGTTTATTGACTACGTTGACGATGGCATGGGACCCAGATGTCAGAAATCCACTAGGAGGAGCCATTTTTTTATTGGCTTGAAATAAGGAGGCACTTGCTTGCGTACTGCCATGACCTTGGCGGGTCCTTGCTGTCATCCTCTCCACGTACAATCATCTCCTTATTGTGTACGCATCAACTTGCTAGGCCCACAAGCCAGCCTCTAAACCGTGGAGGACAAATACAACCCATTTAAAAAAATAACAGCCCATTCCATACGTTCAAACGGAAAGTTCAACATTCAGAGCAAAGTAACAGGTCTGATCCACATATAGAGTAGTGAACTTCCACATTGACAACCATCATAGCCAAGTGAACTATCTACTCCCAGTAACACTCTAGTAGCATACAAGTACTAACTTACTCTTAGCTAACTAGACGATGCCGGCCGCCATCTGCTGTCCATGCTAAACGCCGGCACTGGCTTCCTCCGCCTCGCCTCGGACTTGCCAGATGTGCGATAGGGCGCGTTGCTCACGCGCGTTGGCCCTTTCCATGCCGGCGTGGTCCACCGAAGCTTCGGCTTCCAAGCAGAAAACCCACTTGATGAGCTAGTAGTAAAAATCGGCGTCGCGAACGCGTCCGTGCCCGACAGCCTCCAGGGCTATTTGCCGGGCACCGTACTCTACGTAGTCGGCCCAGTTGCGGGCGCTCTGCTCGCGACTCAGAGCGTCGGTGCGCTGCTGCTCCATGTCCCGCTGGCGGCGCAAATCGGCGAGACGCTGCTCCTCCGCCATGCGGTCGCGCTCCAACAACTCCTTGATCTCTGCATTGCCATCTAAAGACAGATAGAATGCCTCCTCCCTCCGTCTGCCTTCCGGTGAAAACCCGAACACTAGTTCCAGCGGTGACCGCCTCCGGCGTCGCTTACTGCGGACGGGCGGGGGCATGGCAGACGTGGCGAGCGATGTCGGGCCGGTGGGGGCTTATGAGGATATGGCATGTTGGGTCACGGTGGCACCTAAGAAGGCCGGGAAACAGTACTTATAGGCGGAAGGTAGCGCGACGGTCATCGGAATTCAATGCATAATGGCTTAGCGCGCCAGCTTGCCGTGGAAAACTAGAGAAACTGAAATTATGACTGTGCCGTCCCGTCCCGTCTGGGTCGCACGCCGGCATGGCGGTCAAAGAGTGCACTCGAATCATCTCCCTCCTTGTCAATAATGATTCCACGGATTTAAAGCGTATATTTTTTCGCATCAGTTAGCTGCCTTAATTACAGCCGGCTGCATGCAGGCACTTAGAATCGCTCATAGGCAGTACGTGAAGCAGCATGCTGCCACTTAAATCGCTGGAATTAATTAGGCTTAAACTTCTGCATGCCGAGGGCACGCATGCAGCCACTTAAATCGCTGGAATTTATTAGGCTTAAACTTCTGCATGCCATTAATTATTTCCATGCCTTGGTCTTGCTACTTTGCTCACGTGACTAATAAACCCAGACGGAGGGAGTACCTTGGTTGGTGAGAGGTTTGAAATAAGCCCTGCAAACCGGAAAGGAGGTACTAGTACGTGCGTGATCCGCTATTTATTCGTGTAGGATCGAGTAGGTCGTTTCTTGAATTGAGCCCTGCAAACCGGAAAGGAGGTAGTACGTGCGTGATCCGCTATTTATCCGTGTAGGATCGATAGTGTAGCTTGTCAGTTTCTTCAGAGGTAGGCATTTTTATCCGTGTAGGATCGATAGTGTAGCTTGTCAGTTTCTTCATAGGTAGGCATTTTTATTCAAAAAACTGCCACTTTGCATCTTGCGTTGCAAATAAAACTGCCAGGAGCGCATTTGTAGGCTAGCTAGTGATCGATCAGTAACTTGTAAACACTGAGCGAACAGAAATAAGTAACTGTTAATGCATCTCAATGATTCACAGATCATATACAAATATGTAGCTCCAAAAGCAAAGATCAGCCACTTTGGATCTTGCGTCGCAACTAAAACTAACTAGTACGATTCCCATACATAAGATCAACATGTTAATGCATCTCAATGACTCACAGATCATATACAAATATGTAGCTCCAAAAGCAAAGATCTAGAAAAAACGTATGTTCTTCCTACTAACATGGATGCTTCTCTTGGCCAACATTCAGTACAGACTGAAATACAAATTTGTTTGTGAAGTCTACAATTCCTCTTGCAAACGTAAGTGGTTTCACCAACAGCTGGAACCATGAGAATGAACCAGACATGATGGAGGAACATCCACTGCAATATGATTTGGTCTTCTCTCGATCACACAGCGAGACTATTTTCGGAATACAAACTTTAACTTAGGCAAAATGATGCCCATTGTATAATCAGACCAAAGCAATGAAGCACCTAGTGTTGGCCAATAAATAGTACAGTACTACTTTTCTGCAGTCCATGAAGTGACTATCCAATCTTTCTGTGTCTATTTTCAAATGGCACTGCATGCAGTGACTATACTATTCTCTTGTGCAGTTCAACCAAAATTGCGGGCACTTTGTTGGTTTGCCAAATAGCAATAGGCAGACATCTCTGTCTGCACAAATATCAAGCAGCTAGTAAACATATACCACACCTTGTATTTTCGGTTTAAACATGTCTCTTCCGCTTAGCATCTGTCATGTTCTGCACTGGACAATCTGATACAGTTATGTTTTGCCCTGGACAATTTCATACTGAATTGATTTGCTGGTTCAGAGCAGAAATATAGCGCCTATTCTTCATCAGACCAAGGATATCCATGTTCGCAGTGATGGAAGAGGTGAAATCGATACAACCGAAATTGAGCATCCAATCATTGAATCCTGTCCTGCACCTCCAATGTAGGTCCACCCTGCCAATAAATTCACATGCAAACCACTAGTATTACTATCTAATGACAGTACAAAAAGAGTAGCAAGATAGTAGCAAACCATGTACCTTCGTAATGAACAGCTCATAGTGCCACCAATTGGATATAAAGGTTGGGAAAAAACATGCTCCTAATGTTGAACCAGTTGGACTTTTTGTGCAGTTCCACTAAAATCGAGCATCCCTGTTTGCATAGATATTGAAAGTGTGATTACTCTAAAAGTGGCACTAGTTGAAGCATAGACTCACAAATATAAGCATTCCAATTTCTTAATGGGAAAAGGTAGCAAGACTGTTTCTAACCACCTGTTTGAAGGAATAAATAAAGCAACAGCGGCTGATGTGAGGAAGGCATACATAGTTTTTTCTGGAAAAGTGAGCCATTCCTGACCTTTCCTCTTCTTTTAAGAAAATTTTGTGCAGTTCTACTAAAATAAAATGCCATCACCGCCTTGACAATTCAGTGACACTGTACAAAAGGAAATGACTTAACATTACATCATGATGTCAGGTATGTAGTCGACAGGCATTAGAGACAAACATACAGACCTCCTCAAGAGAACAGCCAGAGGAGGAGGTGCCCACTCTTGACCTTTCCTCTTGTCTTCATAATTGTCTGTGCAGTTTAACCAAAATAAAATGACATCAGCGCCTTGGCATTTTGGTGACACTGTACAAAAAAATTAACTTATCTCATGAAAGTGAGGTATGTAATCTATAAGCATTAACAGTGCAAAAATCTGACGGGAGTAACAAGTTTCATCGTTGGTATACTGGCTGTGCAACAGCATTAGAATGCCTTATAGCTGAAAAATCTTTAATACATCCACAATCAACAGCTAACCCTGAAATAATCCAGTGACATTAAATGGCATTGCTTAAATTTATGGGTGGCATTAGACTGAGAGCGGCATTAGTTAAATGTGGCATCACTTTAGCAGTAGCATTGCTTGACTTGACTGCTGGCGTTATACTAACAGCAAAAAAAGTGGTAATAAGAGCATGGGAGGCACCAGTACGATGTACCTCCACGGATGCAGAGTGGTGAGGGAGGTATGGTTGCCCAGAGCAACAAATATCCAGGCAACATATGTGGATTACGGTCCCATTTTTGTTCTCTTTAGCCACCTTTTTCCTATGCGAGGACAACAAACCGATCGACCTGGTCATTCTCTATTGCGTTGTCATGCCTTTCTACCCTTCTTCAACCAAGAGACACGAGACTCGTTCCTTAGCTACTGATTTTCCCCTTTTCAACCTAGATGCGGGTTCGATGCCTACTCTCTTGGATAGTACAGTCTCCCTTCCTTTCCTTATTCAACCCAGACATGGATTAGTCTGCATGAAGTAGGGTTTCCTTTAATAGTGCAAATTATGGTTTTCGTCTGCGTGGCCAGCAGAGTAGAGGATAGCAAATTGGGAAGATGGTGGAGTGGAAAAAGATCCACATGCAACGACGTAGCAGATGGGGCAATAGAACAAGGTTATGGCTCGAAAAGAGGTAGCATACCTGAGGGTCGGCAGGAAGTGGCTTCCCTCGTGGTCGTCGTTCTCCACACACACTACGGCAGCGAGCTTGGGGACGAAGGCCATCCCGCGCGGGTGCTAGGTCTGAGAGGACGGCCTTGTCGTCAGTGCGTGACCTCGCTCGCCGATGACGAGTGCGTCAATGCTGCACGTCCTTTTCTTCCCCGGCGGATCTGTGACCACCGGTGAGGAGGGAGAGAGGGGCCGTCTTTTTTAGATCTGGAGAGAGGGTGGTAGTGTGAGAAGCAAGTGGGCAGCCCTTAGCAAGAAAGCGCTGAAGCTCCAGCCTATATATATCTTTTTTATACTACTAGTACTAGAGGTGGGGTAGTGGTAGAGTAGTTTATATTTTCTCTGCGTATAGTACCAGTTAGTCGTGCTTCAAAACTGATCGACACGCCATTAAAAAATAAAGGTCAATAACTAATGCGGCACCTCGGGCCAACACGGCCAGATCGCATTTTGCACGAGAAATTACACACCATGTTTCGTTGACACGTGGTCCCGTTCCAACATATCAGTGAGACGACGGCGAGTAGTAGGAGTATTTCCGAACGGACGTGTAGGCCGGGGCGCCTCTTCGTGAACCATGGCAAACTCGCAACCGTCCACCGACTCTTCGCCTTTCCCTCTCGATTTGGAACTGCCGTTGCACGCTCTTCCTCTCCCTCCTCCATTTTCCTTCAGCCCTTCACCCTTTCTTCTGCCATTGTTCCATCATCTTCTCCATGGAGGGAACAGGCCGGAAATGACCTCGTTATTCTTGCCCCGATCTGAAAGATGACGTGGTGGAGGAACTCATTGATCGGTGCGACGTCATCACCTCGGTTAGCATGGCAGGTTCATTCCAGCCCATTCTCGACTCAACTAATAACATCATTGCAAGGAACCCAATGGTCAAGGAGTGGTTTGATCTCCCCTATCTTCTTCGCCGTGACCCTGCTCGCTAGCGAGCGGACGACGGAGACCTCACCTTGTGCAAGTTGATGCCGCTTGATAATGATACGTGTGATGTCAAGATGTCATCGCTTAAGGGTAAGTCCTGGGCTGGCGCAAATGGAGATTGGGTTGTTTATATTGGGTACAATTGCGAGTGGGAACTTGTCAATGTGTGCACTCGTCAGCGGATTCCACTTCCAAAAATCTCTGAGTGCCCTGAGGTTGAGCACATAGATGATCTACGTACGTTCAAATACGATCATGGTGACTATCGTGTACTGAAGATAGCAATTTGTCGAGTTCCCAACCGCTCTTGGAGTTACAAAAACTATGATGTTGTTGCTATCTTCGACAAGCTAGTTGCCGTCCTTCGTGGTTCGACTGGATGGATATTACTCAAAAATCAGTTTCTATACACGGATGTGTACTGTGATGCAATTGAATACAAGGATCTTGTGTTTGCTGCCACCTCTCATGGCACTGTTTTTGCATGGGATCCTCGTTTTTTCGGTACGTTTGTCTTCCATCGTAATTATAATTGTTTCATCCACATGCATGCGGGTTAGGAACTTTCCCTTTACTAATTAACCTTCTTCTTGTGTTTCCAAGGTCCTGTGGACATCCCACCACCTATACTAGAAGATTTTTATAACCAAGGGGGAGATGACGATGGTGATGATCACGAGCAGCGCCAACATACTCTATGGCGCCTGGCAACTAATTCCGATGGATCACCTCTTCTTGTGTCTATACAGCCCACTGATGATGTTACTGCTAAGGAAGCAGGTGTAGTCTCCCATGGTCGCACTCTCCGGACCTATTCCAACACCCGTTGCATGGTATTCGGGATGGATACTAGTGTGCTAGCGCCAACTCCTTCTCCCTGGCACAGAATTGATAGTCTTGGAGAAAGTCGCTCTTCCTTGGAAGAAACTATCCGATGATGGTGAAAGGCGATCCAACCGCTGTTGACACATTTATGAGAAGCAACTGTGTCTATACCTTGGACATTTGCATGGTTCCCTACCCTGGTACTGATATAGTAGGCCACTTCAGCCTGGATGATCAGTCCTGCGTTGGTCTCCAGATCGACAATGCGTGGCCCGTCCCAGAGAATCACTTGTGGTTCAAAGCAAGCGTTTCCAACGCCGAGGAATGGTTGAGTTGAAGTTCATTTCATTGCTTGTTATTTGTTGTGTGGTGAAAACTTCAGTATTTATAATGTATCCTCGTTGTCGATGTGGGTTGATGATCTGTTGTTCTATGTAATAAAATGATATGCCTGTGATAAACTTACTAATTTATGAATGGCTTTCGAGTCTCTTCTCTGAGTGAGTGGCGCGACGAGGCAAAAAATATTTTCCGAATACATAATTGTACGTGCATTGCAACATGTTATCGGATGAGGCCAATCAACAATAGTAGTACACTATTTGTACTAGCTTCACATGCTTCGCGCGTCGGGCGGGTGTTTTTACTGTAGCCATATGTTAATCTGTTCGTTGTACGTAACCAGCACCTCGAATCCTCGATACTAGTATACTATATAGTAGGAGTAAGTAGTAGGAGTAGTAGGGTGGCATGGGACAGAACACGCATTCACGTCCAGGAGTACGGCACACGCCACCACCACGACATCCATATGACACCATATTATTTCTTGGAGTCCGTGCAAGAGCAATCTCTTCAACCTCGTCGTTTCTCTAACTTCGGCCATCGCACGACAGGCGAGGTGGGGGTTTGCCGATAGTCGGTTTCCTTAACTGCGGTCCCACTTGTAAGGCCAACTCCAATGCACGACCCCAAACGGACCTCCGTTTTGCATGAACTCCAACGATAATTTTGACAACTCCTGTAGTAAGTTGGATTAGTGCCTTCTCGATGCATTCATTGTTGATCTGTGGAGGCTCGATCTTGCGTGCTTCTTTCTTCTTCGAGTGTAAAGAAGTAGACGTTGCTTCCTCGCATCTAGTCTCATGTCTAGCCTCTATTCTATACTAGCTAAAAGTGATAGAACACCTACTAAATTGCGCTCTATCAATATATGGATGTACTCTTCTTCCCAATACAAAAACTTGCATCCATTCTACTCCCTCCGTTGCACAATACTACATGCCTTCTATTTGTCAAAATATATATGTATCTAGACATGTCTTAGTATATAGGTACATCCATTTTTGGACAAATGGAAGTCAAGTATTTTGGAACGGAGGGAGTACACAATAAAAATTTTAAGTTAGCACAACTAGTCTAATCCGAGAGCAGAACCGAAGATTTGGTCGGGTTCTTCCTTCTTTTGCCAACACGTGGGACATCCAGCATCCAGGTCGTGTCATGAAAGAAAATAGAGTGGTAGTTGAAGCCACGAGATGTGCATCTTGGGTTAAACTGTAAATAGAATCTTACTCCAAAAGCGGCCACCGAAGATCTTTATTGGATTTGTTTTTCATCACCAGCACGTCGAGGTGAAAGATGTGCAGGTTCAGTGGGTCCTCTTGCATTTTCACTGACATGTGGGGCCGCATGTGAGCAAACAGACGATGGGCTCCGCGTGTCCGCTGGCTGGCTGGCTGAGAAGAGAGATAGAGGAGGGCTGAGCATGGACTGCAGGAAATTTGTTCTACGTACCTCGATATAGGCTCGATATAGTGGGGTGGCATGGGCCATAACTAGCATTCACGTCTAGAAGTATGGCACACGCCACCCACACGAGTCCCATCCGACACCAATTTTCTTGGAGTCCATGCTACAACCATCTCTTCTCCCTCCTGTCCTCTTTTCTCAGCCATCGCGCGGTGGGCGGGGTGAGGGTTTGCCGATAGTCAGTTTGCTCAACTGCGGTCCCACTTGTAAGTGAAAATGCAACACCACACGCATTCCCGCTTGAGCGGCGTGCCGGACCAACCGTGTGGGGGTGCAACGGGAACACGACAGGCTTTTCCTTTTGAACTCGTAACTTGTAAAATTTGGTTCTGCTCCATGGCGCGACCGATAGATAGAAAATAACGATTTTGCCTAGAGTAATGAGAAGTTTGCTTCTGGCACCGTTCATGCATGGAGTACGTACGAAAATTATGAAGTTGATGCGAAAGGTAAGATAATTACTATAGTATCATATACTACTACATGGATTTGACGGAACGATAAAAATACATATGGATCCATCAACGTTCAACGATATCCTCACGCCCTAGTGCGCAGGGTCACCAACCGACGTGTGAGGAGCAGCGGCATTGGCGGCGAGCTCAACGTGCTTCTGAATAGTGCCGTCCAAGGTTGCCATGCGCTCCAAGAAGGCCAGCGTCCTATCGTCCTCCTCTTGCATGTACTAGTCCTTGTGGACGATTTGCGCGTAGACGTGGGTGATTATGTCGATGGTGTCTTGCTGCGCCAGGCGCTGCGCGGCGAGCGCGACCTCGATGTGGACATTCTCCGGCGCGACAACGGGCAGTCACAGGGCCACCAGTGCGTCGAAGAGGTTGTTACCATAGTGGCCGTTGAGGGTGGCGGGCATCGCAGAGCCTGGGCGCGTCGGCTGGAGGCTTACGTCAAAGTCGTCCGCAAGCTTCTTGACGACGGTGAACTTGTCGAGGAAACTGACGAGGACCTCGTCGAACAAGGATGCAAAGCCTCGTCGAACTACCTGTCGGGCCGCAGGCCGGCGTAGTGGACCATCTGGCACAGCCGGCTGATGCTCGCGCTCATCGCCTCCATGGGTCTAGCGTAGCTTCTAGTCAACTGATCTTGCGATTCGAGTGATCACTCAGCTCTTGGTTAGCGTGCGTAGGTGCGTAGGATTTCGTACTACTCCTCGGCCCTCTACTGCACCTGCCTTTGGCTGTATGATAGGTGGGCCAGCCACCCCCTGGGGCCACGTGTCATTCACCCAAAGGCAGTTGCCGTAAGTCAATGAAGCTGCGTCCCCCTCCGTGCCGGTGCAGTATAGTCATCTCACCGGACCTCTAGTTGGGGCCAAATGAGAGAAGTTTGATGTTTACTGGTTTATTGGTCCCCTTTGCATTTTGCGCCAAGTTTTGACCTTTGATTTAACTAATAAAATGTTAATGCATGTAAACAAAAATGTTGTGTAAGTCACCTTACGAAAACCAAATAATCCCAAAATACTTAGGCATGGTGCATTAACTCCCTCCTTGTTTCTTATTTCGTGACATATCAACCAATGAGATATGTGGGCCGTGCATGCTTTCAATGACTTGAGACTAGTATCAAACATGACATGCAGTGTTTAGTTCATTGCATGTAATCCTATTACAGTACTCTAGTTAGCAAAAAAACATTAAGTTCTCTCGCCGATAAGAATAAAACACCATGTATTTATTTACAGAGGGAGTAGTACATTTTTGGTGACATGCATTACTAGATATTGCTAGTCAATACTAAAATCCAAATGGACGTGGAAGTACTCCTAAATCCAGACGGTGGTGCTACAAGTACTAGTAGTAGTACTACCAATGTAGTAGTAGGAGTACTAGCACTGTACTACCCGTTGGTCAAATTATTACGTGCTTCTCCTCACTGTGAAGTGACAAGACCCTGCGCCGGAGATGACATCTGAGTATAGGCGCCGTGTTCGGCATACCTTAGTCAGCCTCACCATCTGCAGTCACTATCATCATGGCTTTAGAGCTAGCCTGCTTACAACTAGCCCTGTTCGACATAATTTCCCATGCGTAGATGCCCGTGCATTGTATGGAACACCAAGATTGGGGGTGGACGGCTCCGGCAGCGGCCATTGCACTAGATTTTTTCATGGCCTTCTACTCCTAGATGTGGTGGGGAGGAGATGAGGCTGACTGTGAGAGACAAGGAGTTGTTTGTAAATAGGGAACAAGTGCGGGCATCTTTTTGCAAAAGTGGAGAAGCTTGGTTTGTATGTGTCAGATCTAGATCCGATGGCTATTGGTGAAAGATGGGAGGCACAACTATTGGAAATATGCCCTAGAGGCAATAATAAATTGGTTATTATTATATTTCCTTGTTCATGATAATCGTTTATTATCCATGCTATAATTGTATTGATAGGAAACTCAGATACATGTGTGGATACATAGACAACACCATGTCCCTAGTAAGCCTCTAGTTGACTAGCTCGTTGATCAATAGATGGTTACAGTTTCCTAACCATGGACATTGGATGTCGTTGATAACGGGATCACATCATTAGGAGAATGATGTGATGGATAGGACCCAATCCTAAGCCTAGCACAAGATCGTGTAGTTCGTTTGCTAAAGCTTTTCTAATGTCAAGTATCATTTCCTTAGACCATGAGATTGTGCAACTCCCGGATACCGTAGGAGTGCTTTGGGTGTGCCAAACGTCACAACGTAACTGGGTGGCTATAAAGGTACACTACAGGTATCTCTGAAAGTGTCTGTTGGGTTGGCACGAATCGAGACTGGGATTTGTCACTCCGTGTAAACGGAGAGGTATCTCTGGGCCCACTCGGTAGGACATCATCATAATGTGCACAATGTGAACAAGGAGTTGATCACGGGATGATGTGTTACGGAACGAGTAAAGAGACTTGCCGGTAACGAGATTGAACAAGGTATCGGATACCAACGATCGAATCTCGGGCAAGTACAATACCGCTGGACAAAGGGAATTGTATACGGGATTGATTGAATCCTCGACATCGTGGTTCATCCGATGAGATCATCATGGAACATGTGGGAGCCAACATGGATATCCAGATCCCGCTGTTGGTTATTGGCCGGAGAGTTGTCTCGGTCATGTCTGCATGGTTCCCGAACCCGTAGGGTCTACACACTTAAGGTTCGGTGACGCTAGAGTTGTTATGGGAAATAGTATGTGGTTACCGAAGGTTGTTCGGAGTCCCGGATGAGATCCCGGACATGACAAGGAGCTCCGAAATGGTCCGGAGGTGAAGATCGGTATATTGGACGAAGGGTAATGGAGTCCGGAATTGTTCCGGGGGTACCAGGTGATGACCAGCGTGTCCGAAAGGGGTTTCGGAGGCCCCGGCAAGCGTTGGGGGGCCTTATGGGCCAAGGGGAGAGGGCACATCAGCCCACTAAGGGGCTTAGCGCCCCTCCCACCCCATCTCATGTGACCAGGAGAGGTGGGGGCGCCACCCCTCCCGGCTTGGGGGGCAAGTTTCCTAGGGGGTGGGGGCGCCCAAACCCATCTAGGGTTTCCCCTGTGGCCGCCGCCCCTCCCCTAGGGAACCCTAGGGCGCCTCCCCCTACTCCCTTCCCCCTATATATAGTGAGGGAGAGAGAGGGCAGCTGCACCCTTCCCCTGGCGCAGCCCTCTTCCTCCTCCAACACCTCATCCTCCTCCGTAGTGCTTGGCGAATCCCTGCCGGAGAACCACGAGCTCCATCACCACCACACCGTCGTGCTGTCAGAGTTTTCCCTCAACTTCCCCTCTCACCTTGCTGGATCAAGAAGGAGG
Source organism: Triticum aestivum (assembly GCF_018294505.1). NCBI lineage: Eukaryota > Viridiplantae > Streptophyta > Magnoliopsida > Poales > Poaceae > Triticum > Triticum aestivum. The sequence continues at coordinate 451,071,016 of NC_057809.1, read as the reverse complement.
AGACGTCTCCCAACCGTACGTGTGTTGAACGCGGAGGTGCCGTCCGTTTGGCGCTAAGATCATCGGTGATTTGGATCACGACGAGTACGACTCCATCAACCCCGTTCACTTGAACGCTTCCGCTTAGCGATCTACAAGGGTATATAGATGCACTCTCCTTCCCTCGTTGCTAGATTACTCCATAGATTGATCTCGGTGATGCGTAGAAAATTTTGAATTTCTGCTACGATCCCCAATAGTGGCATCATGAGCTAGGTCTATGCGTAGTTTCTATGCACGAGTAGAACACAAGTTGTTGTGGGCGTCGATTTTGTCAATTTACTTGCCGTTACTAGTCTTATCTTGATTCGGCGGCATCGTGGGATGAAGCGGCCCGGACCGACCTTACACGTACTCTTACGTGAGACTGGTTCCACCGACTGACATGCACTAGTTGCATAAGTTGGCTAGCGGGTGTCTGTCTCCCCCACTTTAGTCGGATCGGTTTCGATGAAAAGGGTCCTTATGAAGGGTAAATAGAAATTGGCATATCACGTTGTGGTTTTCGCGTAGGTAAGAAACATTCTTGCTAGAAACCTATAGCAGCCATGTAAAAACTTGCAACAACAATTAGAGGATGTCTAACTTGTTTTTACAGCATATGCCTTGTGATGTGATATGGCCAAAAGGATGTGATGAATGATATATGTGATGTATGAGATTGGTCATGTTCTTGTAATAGGAATCACGACTTGCATGTCGATGAGTATGACAACCGGCAGGAGCCATAGGAGTTGTCTTAATTTATTTATGACCTGCGTGTCAATATAAACGTCATATAATTACTTTACTTTATTGCTATAGCGTTAGCCATAGTAGTAGAAGTAATAGATGACGAGACAACTTCAAGAAGACACGATGATGGAGATCATGGTGTCATGCCGGTGATAACGATGATCATGGAGCCCCGAAGATGGAGATCAAAAGGAGCAAAATGATATTGGCCATATCATGTCAATATTTGATTGCATGTGGTGTTTATCATGTTTTACATCTTATTTGCTTAGAACGACGGTAGCTTAAATAAGATGATCCCTCACTAAAATTTCAATAAAAGTGTTCCCCCTAACTGTGCACCGTTGCGAAGGTTCGTTGTTTCGAAGCACCACGTGATGATCGGGTGTGATAGATTCTAACGTTTGAATACAACGGGTGTAAGCCAGATTTACACACGCAATACACTTAGGTTGACTTGACGAGCCTAGCATGTACAGACATGGCCTCGGAACACGGAAGACCGAAAGGTCGAGCATGAGTCGTATAGAAGATACGATCAACATGAAGATGTTCACCGATGTTGACTAGTCCGTCTCACGTGATGATCGAACACGGCCTAGTTGACTCGGATCATGTTTCACTTAGATGACTAGAGGGATGTCTATCTGAGTGGGAGTTCATTAAATAATTTGATTAGATGAACTCAATTATCATGAACATAGTCTAAATTGTCTTTGCAAATATGTTGTAGATAAATAACTCACGTTGTAGCTCCTTGTTTCAATACGTTCCTAGAGAAAGATTAAGTTGAAAGATATTGTAAGCAATGATGCGGACTAGGTCCGTAGTCTGAGGACTGTACTCACTGCTACACAGAAGGCTTACGTCTTTGATGCACCGCTCGATGTGCAAACCCCTACAACATCGTCTGTGGATGTTGTGAACACCTGACAGACACGTCCTGATGACTACTTGATAGTTTAGTGCACCATACTTTATGGCTTAGAATCGGGATTCCAATGATGTTTTGAACGCCATAGAACATATGAGATGTTCCAAGAGCTGAAATTGGGATTTCAGGCTCATGCCCGTGTTGAGAGGTGTGAGACCTCTGACATGTTCTTTTGCCAACAAGATGGAGGAGAATAGCTCAGCTAGTGAGCATGTGCTCAGAATGTCTAGGTGCTACAATCACTTAAATCAAGTGGGAGTTAAACTTCCAGATAAGATAGTGATTGATAGAGTTCTCTAGCCACTATCACTAAGCTACTAGATCTTCGTGATGAACTATGACATGCAAGGGATGGAGTTGATCCCGGAGCTGTTCGCGGTGCTTAAGACCACAAAAGGTAGAAATCAAGAAGGAGCATCAAGTGTTGATGGTTTAACAAGACCACTGGTTTCAAGAAGGGCAAGGGCTAGAAGGGAAACTTCATATGGATGGCAAACCAGTTGCTGCTCCAGTGAAGGAACCCAAGGTTGAACCCAAACCCGAGACTGAGTGCTTCTATTGTAAGGGGAACGGTCACTGGTAGCGGAATTACCCCAAATGCATGGTAGATAAGAAGGCTGGCAACTTCAACAAAGTATATACGTGTTATTAATGTGTACCTCAATAGTACTCCTGGTAGCACCTAGGTATTGGATACCGGTTCAGTTGCTATTATTGGTGACTTGAAACAAAAGCTACGGACTAAACGGAGACTGGCTAAGGGCGAGCTGACGATGTGTGTTGGAAGTGTTTCCAAAGTTGATGAGATCACCATCGCATGCTCCATCTGCCTTCGGGATTAGTATTGAACCTAGATAAATGTTATCAGGTGTCTACGTTGAGCATGAATATGATTAGATCATGTTCATTGCAATACGGTCATTCATTTAAGTTAGAGAGTAATGGTTATTCTGTTTACATGAATGATACCTTTCATGGTCATGCACCCTATGTGAATGGTTCATTGAATCTTGGTCGTGGTAATACACATGTTCACGCCAAAAGATGTAGAGTTAATAATGATAGTACCACTTTCTCGTGGCACTACCGCTTAGGTCATATTGGCGTAAGATGCATGAAGAAACTCCATGTCGATGGATGTTTGGAGTCACTTGATTTTGAATCACTTGACACATGCGAGCCATGCCTCATGGGCAGGATGACTAAGACCTTGTTTTCAGGTACAATGAAACGGGCAAGTGACTTGTTGGAAATCATACATGCTGATGCGTGTGATCCAATGAGAATTGAAGCGTGCGGTGGATATCGCTATTTTCTCATCTTCACTGACGATTTAAGTAGATATAGGTATATTTACTTAATGAAGCACAAGTCTGAAACGTTTGAAAAGTTCAAGCGATTTCAGAGTGAAGTTAAGAATCATCATAACAAGAAGATCAAATTCCTATGATCTGATCAATGAGAATTTCTGAGTTATGAGTTTGGAAATCACTTAAGACATTGTGGAATTGTTTCACAGTTGAAGCCACCTGGAACACCACAGGGTAATGGTGTGTCCGGACGTCATAATCGAACCTTATGAGATATGGTGCGATCTATGATGTCTCTTACCGATCTACCGCTATTGTTTTGAGGTTATGCATTAGAGACAGCTGCATTCACTTTATATAGGACACCATATAAGTCCGTTGAGACGACGTTGTATGAACATTGGTTTGGCAAGAAACCAAAGTTGTCGTTTCTTAATGTTTGGGGCTGCGATGCTTAAGGCTTCAGCCGGAGAAGCTCGAACCCAAAGTGGACAAACACATCTTCATAGGATACCCAAAGGTGACAGTTGGGTATACCTTCTATCTCAGACCCGAGGGCAAATTGTTTGTCGCTAAGAACGGGTCCTTTCTCGAGAAGGAGTTTCTCTCGAAAGAATTGAGTGGGAGGAAGATAGAACTTGATGAGGTTGTCGAACCTTTATTTCAACCAGAGCGTGATGCAACACAGAAAGATGTTTTCTGTGGAGCCTACATCTATTGAGGAGGAAGTTAATGATAGTGATCATGAAGCTTCGGATCAAGTTGCTATCGAACCTCATAGGTCGACAAGGATATGTACTACTCCTGAGTGGTACGGTAATCCTATCTTAGATATCATGTTGTTAGACAACAATGAACCTACGAGCTATGGAGAAGCGATGGTGGGCCCGTATTCCGACAAATGGTTAGAAGCCATGAAATCCGAGATAGGATCCATATATCAGAACAAAGTATGGACTTTGGTGGACTTGCCCGTTGATCGGCAATCCATTGAGATAAATGGATCTTTAAGAAGAAGACGGACGTGGGCGGTATTGTTACCGTCTGAAGCTCGACTTGTGGGAAAGAGTCTTTTCACAAGTTCAAGGAGTTGACTACGATGAGAATTTCTCACCCGTAGCGGTGCTTAAGTCCGTCAGAATCATGTTAGCATTACTTGTATTTTTCGATTATGCAATCTTATAGATGGATGTCAAAACAAGTTTACTTACCAGTTTTCGTAAGAAAAGTTGTATGTGATACAATAAAAGGTTTTGTCGATCCTAAGGATGCTAAAAGGTATGCTGGCTCCAGCAATCCTTCTATGGACTAGAGCAAGCATCTCGGAGTCAGAATACATGCTTTGATAGAGTGATCAAAGTTTTTAGGTTTATACAATGTTTAATAGAAACTTGTATTTACAAGAAAGTGAGTGGGAGCACTACAACATTTCTGATAAGTATATGTGGATGACATATTGTAGATCTGAAATAATGTAGAATTTCTGGAAATCATAAACAGTTGTTTGAAGAGTGTTTTTCAAAGGAAGACCTGGACAAAGCTGCTTACATATTGGGCATCAGGATCTATAGAAATAGATCAAGACGCCTGATGATACTTTCAAGGACGCACACCTTGACATGTTTTTGAAAGAGTTCAAAATAGATCAGTCAAAGAAGGGGTTCTTACCTGAGTTGTAAGGTGTGAAGTTGAGTAAGACTCGAAGATTGACCACGACAGAAGAAAGAGGAAGGACGAAGGTCGTCCCCTATGCTTTTGTCATAGGCTCTATACGGCATGCCATGCTGAAGTACCGCACCTGATATGTGCCTTGCCACATGTCTGGCAAGAGGGTACAAAGGTGATATAGGAGTGGATCACCAGATAGCAGTCAAAATTATCCTTAGAGGAATAAGGAAATGTTTCTCGGTTATGGAGGTGATAAAGAGTTCGACATAAAGAGTTACGTCGATGCAAGCTTAACACCTATCCGGATAGCTCTGAGTAGAGATACCAGATACGTATAATGGAGCAATAATTTGGAATAGCTCCAAGTGGAACGTGGTAGCAGCATCTATGATATAAACTTTTGCAAAATACATAGGGATCTGAATATGGCAAGACCCGTTGACTACAACCTCTCTCACAAGCATAACATGATCAAACCCAGAACTCATTGAGTATTAATCACATAGTGATGTGAACTAGATTAGTGACTCTAGTAAACTCTTTGGATGTTGGTCACATGGCGATGTGACCTGTGAGTGTTAATCACATGGCGATGTGAACTAGATTATTGACTCTAGTGCAAGTGGGAGACTGTTGGAAATATGCCCTAGAGGCAATAATAAATTGGTTATTATTATATTTCCTTGTTCATGATAATCGTTTATTATCCATGCTATAATTGTATTGATAGGAAACTCAGATACATGTGTGGATACATAGACAACACCATGTCCCTAGTAAGCCTCTAGTTGACTAGCTCGTTGATCAATAGATGGTTACGGTTTCCTAACCATGGACATTGGATGTCGTTGATAACGGGATCACATCATTAGGAGAATGATGTGATGGACAAGACCCAATCCTAAGCCTAGCACAAGATCGTGTAGTTCGTTTGCTAAAGCTTTTCTAATGTCAAGTATCATTTCCTTAGACCATGAGATTGTGCAACTCCCGGATACCGTAGGAGTGCTTTGGGTGTGCCAAACGTCACAACGTAACTGGGTGGCTATAAAGGTACACTACAGGTATCTCCGAAAGTGTCTGTTGGGTTGGCACGAATCGAGACTGGGATTTGTCACTCCGTGTAAACGGAGAGGTATCTCTGGGCCCACTCGGTAGGACATCATCATAATGTGCACAATGTGAACAAGGAGTTGATCACGGGATGATGTGTTACGGAACAAGTAAAGAGACTTGCCAGTAACGAGATTGAACAAGGTATCGGATACCGACGATCGAATCTCGGGCAAGTACAATACCGCTGGACAAAGGGAATTGTATACGGGATTGATTGAATCCTCGACATCGTGGTTCATCCGATGAGATCATTGTGGAACATGTGGGATCCAACATGGATATCCAGATCCCGCTGTTGGTTATTGGCCGGAGAGTTGTCTCGGTCATGTCTGCATGGTTCCCGAACCCGTAGGGTCTACACACTTAAGGTTCGGTGACGCTAGAGTTGTTATGGGAAATAGTATGTGGTTACCAAAGGTTGTTCGGAGTCCCGGATGAGATCCCGGACATGATGAGGAGCTCCGGAATGGTCCGGAGGTGAAGATCGGTATATTGGACGAAGGGTAATGGAGTCCGGAAGTGTTCCGGGGGTACCAGGTGATGACCAGCTTGTCCGAAAGGGGTTTCGGAGGCCCCGGCAAGCATTGGGGGCCTTATGGGCCAAGGGGAGAGGGCACATCAGCCCACTAAGGGGCTGAGCACCCCTCCCACCCCATCTCACGTGACCAGGAGAGGTGGGGGCGCCACCCCTAGGGCAGCGGCCCCTCCCGGCTTGGGGGGCAAGTTTCCTAGGGGGTGGGGGCGCCCAAACCCATCTAGGGTTTCCCTTGTGGCCGCCTCCCCTCCCCTAGGGAACCCTAGGGCGCCTCCCCCTCCTCCCTTCCCCCTATATATAGTGAGGGAGAGAGAGGGCAGCCGCACCCTTCCCCTGGCGCAGCCCTCTTCCTCCTCCAACACCTCATCCTCCTCCGTAGTGCTTGGCGAAGCCTTGCCGGAGAACCACGAGCTCCATCACCACCACGCCGTCGTGCTGTAGGAGTTTTCCCTCAACCTCTCCTCTCACCTTGCTGGATCAAGAAGGAGGAGACGTCTCCCAACCGTACGTGTGTTGAATGCGGAGGTGCCGTCCGTTCGGCGCTAGGATCATCGGTGATTTGGATCATGACGAGTACGACTCCATCAACCCCGTTCACTTGAACGCTTCCGCTTAGCGATCTACAAGGGCATGTAGATGCACTCTCCTTCCCTCGTTGCTAGATTACTCCATAGATTGATCTTGGTGATGCGTAGAAAATTTTGAATTTCTGCTGCGATCCCCAACAACAACATCATCACCAACTCAGGACCTGTTTGATTCGCAGGATTTTGAAAACACAGGAATAGGACACGGTAATATTACAAGTTTCAAACTGGTATTACAAATGTTAGGAGTAATGCTGCACCTACGAAGAGGGAATTACTAGGAAGTTTACGTAAGAACATTCGTTACTTTAGGTGGATGCAGCATTATCGTACAAACTAAAATCCACCGCCCTGACAAGTCACTAATGGGCAAATAAGTTTTCGAGTCTCTGGCCACTTGATGTTTCAAAAACAAATTCAGCTTCCGCGGAGACTTTGTCATTTAGGCTTAGACGCTTGCGGTGATCAGCACGCCATTCATTGTTGTGCCAAAGAACGCCAAACCACATTACCTTGAGCACACTTGCCTCCAGAACAAAGAACATGGCCAATTTAATCTCAGATGTGCTGCCTCGGTAGTCGATCAAATCAATTTCTGTAAGATGGATATCAAGGCATTCGATGAGATTGTTATAGTGCAGCACATTTTTCACTTTCGGGTCTTTTTTTATCTGCAAAAGAAGAGAACATATTAGAGCAGCTGGCTGCATAAGATTGCCATATCATCAAGAGGTACCAATATCATTCGCTCATACGATAGGGTTGGCTGGCTAGTGATATTTTTCACTCTCTCTCTCTCTCTCTCTCTCTCTCTCTCTTTGTTTCCTCTCATTTAACTAGGAGCACGTGAAGAGCTTGGGCATTTGTTGCCTTCCACTATGTGGCCTATGCCATATTTCGCAAAAGTATGCCACATAATATGCATCGATGTCAAATCAAAATTTTTTGGCACCGCTCTTGCAATGTGAGAGAGTTGGCACCGTTGTGCACACAGACCCACATGCATAAACAAATCAATCAAACCAACTACACCAGCCTCTCACTCTCCCAAACAAATTAATCTGGGGAAGATAGCAGGAGCTGAAGCTGGCGCGACGCAGCGTTGGTGTGAGGCGGAGCGCGGATGGCGGCAGAGAGCAACATCGTCCAACTTCAAAGCTGAGCTCCTCGAGCTGATCTAGGGCGGGGGATAAGAACCAATCGTCGAACTTGGGTTGGACCTTGCAGTTGGTACTGAACATGCGGATGTCAAGGCGTTTGGCTGACCCAGGGTGCGATGAAAGGATCTTAGAGACTGCGGCCATGGGTTTGCAATCCCCATCGCAGAGGTAGCTGTCGATGGTGAGGTTGAGGGGGACGCATCGCCAGAGGGGGCGCCACCGCCGGGAGAGCAGGGCGGTCCGCACGGCAGATTTGGTGGGGAGGAGGCCGATGATGACGAGCAACGTGTCGTCGGGGAGGCTGCTGATGAAGTCCAGGCTCGCCAGATGCGGTTTTGGCTTGAGCCGCCTCCGCTTGTTGGCTGCCTCGCCGTCCATCTCAGCCGGTGGCGACGCCGGTGTACACGTGTGCTGGTGTGTGTTGTGTGCTGGGTGTGCACGAGTGCGTCCTTCTGTGCATGCCGCCACACAGTGGTGAATTGTGCGCGAGTGCGTCCTTCCCGCGCAAGAAGTTTGTCCTCAATGCGCCCTCAATTTACTAGCGTGCGGGGTGCTACCCCGAGTGGTTTCAACTTTGTTTACTTCACTGCGTGTCATATGGGCCTCTAGTTTACTTATTTTCACCCACTGCCACATGGGCCAGCACACGAAGATACATAACACGAGCTGACAAGGCAGCATGTGGGTTGGTTGACCGGTCAACTAAACAATATATGGAGCTATACACTGACACAGTGAGCGTATAATCCGTCGGTATAGAGAGTTCGAGTGAGAGGGGAGGCCCGTGAGAGATAGCAGAGAGAGAGAGAGAGAAAGAGCTACTCCCTCCGTTCGATAATGTAGTTCCAACATTTTTTTAAGTCAAACTTTTGAAACTTTGACCAAGTTTATAAAGAAATTACTTATATCTACAATACCAAAGATAAATGATAGTATGAAGTAAGTACATGTTGTGATGAATCTAATGATCGTTCCAGATGTAAATGTTTTTCTCCACATATACCTGGTCAAAATTTTCTGAGGTTTGACTTTTCAAAACATCCATATGCTTATGGATGTGACAGAGTCCCTAACAAGAGAGAGAGAGAGAGATAGAGAGAGAGTGAAAAAGTGTGTGTGCGTGTGTGAAAGAGACATGGACAACACACGATAAAAGTAGAGAAAAAGCGTACGTGTTTTATGAAAACATATCACACATGCATCTTCGACAACGGAGGTAAGGTGAGGAGATAGTGTGTGGTTGTTTGGAACCGAGAGAGCAAGACCCCTAGCACGTGGCCAAGAGGGGTCTGACAAACAAGGGAGAGAGGTCGAGAGAGACATACAGAGAAAATGCAGACATGGGGAGGAGAGAGTGTATGTTTGTCATAGAGAGATCCCCTGGAGATCGTGATGGGACTGGGTGGGAGATCGAGTGACAAGGTGTGTGCGCGATAGAAGATGCCCCGAGAGATATTGAGATAGACGTATGGATGGAAGGAGACAATATGTGTGTTCCTGATGGCTAGTAAGAGATAATCATACTTAGGATCGAGGGGGGGGAGTGCTTGCGCCTATGATGGATTGAGGGATTATGGTACTTAGGGGGGGGGTGCGTGTCACATGGAGAGAGAACAAGGCGGAGAGTGTTGGATGGGTCTATATGTATAGCGCAAGCGAGACATGTGTATGTGTGAACCAGGGAGATATAAGGCCAGTTTGGCTTGCGTCCTGAGCATCTTTTGCCTGGCCTAGGGTTGTGGCTGGATTTCATGCACGCTTGTTTGGTTGCTACCCTGTGAAAAAGAAAGCCCGCCTGGCCTGGGTTCCCTTGCACTTTAATTAGCCTGGCTGAACTCCAGACACTGCAAGTAGCCTGGCCCAGGCGACCGATTTCGAACGCCTGGCCGTGCCTGGTCGTGTGGCCATGAGGCTAACAACAACATGGATGGATATTAGCATTAAATAATTGATGCATGGATTGATTGATGGGACGTTGATGCTTTGCCTGGCTCAGGCATGAACCAAACGCTTCAACACCACACAAGCCTGGCCAGGCAGAAATATTTTACATCTCACGTCCACACCAGGCAGTACCGGCCATCAAGGCATGAGGGTCAGGTCACGAACCAAACTGACCAATAAAGTTTGAGAGAGATTGAGGAGCCCCGATAAGGCTGAGTGGTGCGTCAGATAGCTGAGAGGGGGAAAGAGATATTCCATCCGCTCGATAATGCAGTGCATGTAAATTTTTTAGAAGTCAAACTTTGGAAACTTTGATCAGGTTTACGCAAATGCTATTTATATCTACAATACCAAAGATACATCATACAAAACTACATCTCATGGTGAATCTAATGGTATATGTTTGCCATACTAGATGTAATTCTTTTTCTCCACGTACATGGTCAAACTTTGTGATGTTTGACTTTTCAATAAATCTGTATGCTATGGACCGAGTAGAGTGCCTCAGTCGAGACAGATCAAGTGCGTGTGAAGGAGAATGAGTAAGTGTGCAAAATGAGTATGTGTGTGAAAGAGAAAGTGACAACAAACGATAAATTAGAAAGAGAGTGTTTTTTCGTTTCTTATGCGAACATATCACACATGCATCTCCGAGATGGAAAAGCGAGGCGAGGAGATACACGAAGATAGCTAGTGTGTGATTGTTTGCAATGGAGAGAGACACCCCTGTAGCACATGTCCAATAGAGGTGTGGCCAACAAGGAACAAAGGTCGACAGGGACACATGGATGGCATGGACGCATGGGGAGGGAGAGAGGGTGTGTTTGTGATAGAGAGATCCCGTCGAGATCGTGAGGGGACTATATGGGTGGGAGATTGAGGGAGTGCGTGCGCGATAGAAAGATGCCCGAAAGAAATCGAGATAGACCATGCACATGTTTGTGATGGAGACTAAGATTAGCTAGTCATATACATATAAGGGGGACTGCGTGTGCCTACAATTGAGTGAGAGACCATCATACTTGGCTAGCTGGGCATGAGATTGTGTGTGTGCGTGTGTGAGATGGAGAGAGAACGAGGGGGAGAGATAGAGTTTTAGATGGGCCTATCGAGTGCGAGTGAGATATGCATGTGTATGTGTGACCCAGGTGGATGGAGAGTTTGAGAGAGGGGGGAAGAGCTCCGAGATGACATAGTGGTGCGTGAGAGAGTTACAGGCAAAGTGCCAAGGAATCTGTGTGCGTACGATGAGTGCACCCAAGATATCTAGCTTGGACTAGCTAGAGTATCATACATAGTGTGCGAGAGAGACCTATATATGGTGTATATATGCATGCGAACTAGAAAGACCCCCCACACACACACACAAAGAGAGAGAGAGATGGAGAGAAAGGGAGAGGGACCAACAAGGTTTTTGTGTCGGATGCGTGTGACAGAATTGAAGATTGTCGGTGAGAGAGAGAGAGAGAGAACAGGAGTCCGGGAGAGGGAGAGGTCGCGTTTTATGCATCAAAGACTGATATAAACCATGTTTCGATATAAACTTGCATTCAAATATTCAAATTGGAGAACATGTTGTTTGCAATCCACACAGGAATGGATATATGCGTATATCAAACAAGTTCATTAATTTGACTTTCAACATGTTCATGGAGTACTATAATACTGTACAACATGCTACTCGATTGAGGTGTTCAATTTTGGATTTAGTTCACTATTTTGACCTACTGAACGAGCTATTTCATTGAATCGAGATATTTCATTTTGGGTTTGATTCGTGTTTTTGAGTGGGTCAACTATTTGTCATATAGTAAATCGCTAGCAACGAGCATGTAAAAACACATTACTCCCGAGCATCATCTCTCCATCTAAAAAAGAAGTGGCAAGCTAATATTTCAAAATTTGATCCGAATCGACTTGGTAAGGTAGACGTGGATGCTCGTTCTCCCAAAATTTGAACGAACCATTAAACATCCTCTCTGCTCGGTGGAATTCGCCCAAGCAAATAAATGGGAGACGCGAAATTACCGTCCTATGTGGGACACGCATCAATTGGCCCGTTGTACATCGAGGGTAGGTTCATAACTTCATCCAAGCGCGCCTTCTCCTCGGCCGAAATGACATGTGCCGAATAATTCATAAACCATGGTCGGCAAAACACGCTCTCCTTGCCCGAAATAGCTCACGCCCACTATAGTTCAAAACACACCCTCCTCGCCCGAAATCGCTCCCGCCCACTATTTGGGGAGAAGCAAAGTTACTCTACTATCCCCGACCCTCTGTACACAGACCCAAGCCGGGAAGTCTATAGGCAAGGATAGACCTGTAACTCCCCCTCACATTTCAAACAAATGCGTTTGTAAGACATGGTTCCACTCCCCTCCCAATCCCCCCCCCCCCCCGCCCGCACCCATTCATACCTCGTGGGCGCCAAATCACCTTCTCCCCGGGAAGCTCCCTTCTCCCGAGTCGCGAAACCTCAGCCCCACCTCCATGGCGCCCCACCACACCAATTTCACAGCCGCCCTCCTCCCTAATGCCGGAGACGCTGTCCATCTGCCGTCGTGCACTGGGCCATGTGCCTCTTACTCCGTGCTGCTGGTGCTGCCTCGACGACGGCCGCGTGAACCGTACCGGAGCTGATTCACCCCCGCCGTTGTTCACGGCCCCGGAGCGGCTCCAACTTTGGATCCGTCCAGAGTCCTGGCGCTGCTTCGGCGTAGCCGTCGACCGTCGCGACATCGCTCTTTCCCTGCCGCCGGTCGCCACCGCAACCGCGCCGGCCTCACCGACTCAGCAGCTGGACCTGCCTACTTCACCATGCCGCCAGATAGGTCACACCCTCATCTCAAATCACTTTATTTAGGCATCAATTGTCTGAATTTTTATTCTGGGCCAATCGATTTGCAATGGGAAGCAGCACCCCTCGAGGCGGCAGAGCTCCTAGGCTGCCGGTTGGCTGGTGTCTAACGTAAGGGTGCGGTGCCGCAAGTTTGCCGCGAAAGCAGCGCTTAGATGGCTATCTTTTAGAGTTGCGTGGGTTGAAGGTACTGCCGCCGCCGGATCTGGATGACGGGGAGTCTTTGTGGATTGGCCCGGGGGCGGCGCAACCACGGCAGTGCGGTGGGGCGGGGAGCGGGGTTTTGGCCGGGGCCACGGACGGCGGAGGCAGGTTGCTCTGCCGTTGGTCGCTGGCTCTTCGGGGAAGATTCTGAACAGTGTCAGCCGGGAGGCACAAGACAGCCAGCCATCCGACGTAGATCGGACAGTACCAAAATAAAATAAAATCGTGTGACCCCAATTTAGTCTTCAGTCAACACACGTGTGACCACTCTCGTACCTTGCTGTTGATCTCTTAGTGTATTTCTTCAGATCAAAGAGATAGGTTGTTCTTAACATTATGCGTTGTCTGCATCTTCAGACACACTGTCTTCCGACTCACCGCAGCTGCTCCAACCAGGGAAGCATACACCAGAAGGGAGCTATAGTCCCCACTCAACAGTTCCCTGCATCGAATGCGCGTGCCCGACATGCACAGCCACAACAACTGCAGGGCCATCGACAAGTCAGCACATGATGCTCACTCCTATGGATGGCAGCCCAATAGGTTGTACCCTCATCTTACTTGTGTGCAACATTTATGGCTTTGTTATTCATCTAAGCATGGAAAATAGATCATCACATTTCACTGTATATTCATGCTGATCTCTTACGAGTCTTGTTCAGGAGTTAACGCTGTTCCATAGTTCAGCTAAGATACTTCTTCTTTAGGTAACACTATTCCATAGTTATCATCCATCAGCCAATGCTATCCCACAGGCTGGTGATTATAGTATTATACCACTTCTAGTATTTCCTATGTTGTTCTTTAATACTTTTGTGTGCCATCTAGTTAATCTCGAGTACAAACGATACATATTCTGTAGCTTTCATCTGTGTTCTCCCTTTAGTTTATGAGACCTGTTGCTGCTAGTTAACCCCAGTCCTACTATTTATGTCGTCTCCTATAGGCACTCATTACATAAATCTAACTACTAGTTGTCTTCCATGCATGTCAGATATAATTGCCCACACTGATATATCCACAAGAACCTGACGGAGCAATGTAAAGGCCAATAAACTTGATGTCAATGATACCCAATATGATGGAACATGTAAAGGCAGTTCTTTAGAAGACTTGCAGAAAGATGATGAATCCTCTTCACCCCACAAGGTCCTTGCTCTAACTTGGCCTGTGATATGGGTACAACATGCATATAATGTCCTCGAGTGTATCTACTCTGTTGCAATGCCATGTGCTTAGCATGCTGATCATGCATGTAAATATGTCATGCCTTCCTGTTTTACATTCCACTAGCATACAGTTTTACATTCAACTAGTGTTTTTTTGACGTGTTGTCCTGTCGTATCCCTAGCTCTTACACCATGCTCCCTCCGTCCGGATTACATGTTGCCGAAATGGATAAAAAAGGATGTATCTAGAACTGAAATATGCCTAGACCCATCCATTTTTTTGCGGATGGAGGGAATACATGTCAATATGTCATGTCTTTCTATTCTTTAGTACGCATTCCATCTCTCTGCTGCTGCATGTTTTATAATTAAAGCACCATTCTTCTATACAAGGCATGCAAGGGGAAGACGACTATGTTAGAATCTGAAGGGTTACAAACAAGGCCTTTGCAAAAGATCCAAACGCCAGGAGATAATAAACCAACTCCAGTTTTTATAGATACTGCTCCAGCACAGAGAAACCCAACTCCTACTGATAATAAGCAGATTCCAGTGGCCAAAGAACTAGTCCGCTCCAGTCCAGCAAAAATATGTCAACTCAATTCTAAGAAGCGTGTGCATATCCTTGTTGGGGAACGTAGCAGAAATTCAAAAAATTTCCTACGAATCACCAAGATCTATCTATGGAGAGACCAGCAACGAGTAGAAGGGGAGTGCATCTACATACCCTTGTAGATCGCTAAGCGGAAGCGTTCAAGTGAACGGGGTTGATGGAGTCGTACTCGTCGTGATTCAGATCACCGATGATCCTAGTGCCGAACGGACGGCACCTCCGCGTTCAACACACGTATAGCTCGACGATGTCTCCCACGCCTTGATCCAGCAAGGAGAGAGGGAGAGGTTGAGGAAGACTCCATCCAGCAGCAGCACAACGGCGTGGTGGTGATGGAGGAGCGTGGCAATCCTGCAGGGCTTCGCCGAGCACCTACGGGAGAGGAGATGTGTCACGGGAGGGAGAGGGAGGCAACCAAAGGCCTTAGGTATGATTGCTCCTCCTTTTCCCCACTATATATAGGGCCAAGGGAGAGGGGGAGGGCGCAGCCTTGCCCCCTCCTCCAAGGAAGGGGTGCGGCTAAGGATGGGGAGGAGTCCATCCTCCCCAAGGCACCTCGGAGGTGCCTTCCCCCTTTAGGACTCTTCCCTCTCCAAGTTTCCTTGCGCATGGGCCTCTTGGGGCTGGTGCCCTTGGCCCATGTAGGCCAAGGCGCACCCCCTACAGCCCATGTGGCCCCCCGGGGCAGGTGGCCCCACCCGGTGGGCCCCCGGGACCCTTCCGGTGGTCCCGGTACAATACCGATGACCCCGAAACTTGTCCCGATGGCCGAAACAGGACTTCCTATATATAAATCTTTACCTCCGGACCATTCCGGAACTCCTCGTGACGTCCGAGATCTCATCCGGTACTCCGAACAACATTCGGTAACCACATACAAGCTTCCTTTATAACCCTAGCGTCATCGAACCTTAAGTGTGTAGACCCTACGGGTTCGGGAGACATGCAGACATGACCGAGACGTTCTCCGGTCAATAACCAACAGCGGGATCTGGATACCCATGATGGCTCCCACATGTTCCACGATGATCTCATCGGATGAACCACGATGTCAAGGCCTCAATCGATCCCGTATACAATTCCCTTTGTCTAGCGGTATTTTACTTGCCCGAGATTCGATCGTCGGTATATCGATACCTTGTTCAATCTCGTTACCGGCAAGTCACTTTACTCGTTCCGTAACACATCATCCCGTGATCAACTCCTTGGTCACATTGCGCATATGATGATGTCCTACCGAGTGGGCCCAGAGATACCTCTCCGTTTACACGGAGTGACAAATCCCAGTCTCGATCCGCATAAAACAATAGATACTTTCGGAGATACCTGTAGTGCACCTTTATAGTCACCCAGTTACGTTGTGACGTTTGATACACCCAAAGCACTCCTACGGTATCCAGGAGTTACACGATCTCATGGTCAAAGGAAGAGATACTTGACATTGGCAAAGCTCTAGCAAATGAACTACACGATCTTTTGTGCTAGTCTTAGGATTGGGTCTTGTCCATCACATCATTCTCCTAATGATGTGATCCCGTTATCAACGACATCCAATGTCCATAGCCAGGAAACCATGACTATCTGTTGATCACAACGAGCTAGTCAACTAGAGGCTCACTAGGGACATATTGTGGTCTATATATTCACACGTGTATTACGATTTCCGGATAATACAGTTATAGCATGAATAAAAGACAATTATCATTAACAAGGAAATATAATAATAACACTTTTATTATTGCCTCTAGGGCATATTTCCAACAGTCTCCCACTTGCACTAGAGTCAATAATCTAGTTCACATCGCCATGTGATTAACACTCACAGGTCACATCGTCATGTGACTAATACCCAAGAGTTTACTAGAGTCATTAGTCTAGTTCACATCACTATGTGATTAACACTCAATGAGTTTTATGTTTGATCATGTTGCTTGTGAGAGAGGTTTTAGTCAACGGGTCTGAACCTTTCAGATCCGTGTGTGCTTTACAAATCTCTATGTCATCTCCTAGATGCAGCTACCACGCTCTATATGGAGCTATTCCAAATAACTCTTCTACTTGGAGCTATTCTAAATTGTTGCTCCATTATATGTATCCGGTCTCTCTACTCAGAGCTATCCGGATAGGTGTCAAGCTTGCATCGTCGTAACCTTTACGACGAACTCTTTTACCACCTCCATAATCGAGAAAATTCCTTAGTCCACTAGTTACTAAGGATAACTTTGACCGCTGTCCTGTGAGCCATTCTTGGATCACTCTTGTACCCCTTGACTGACTCATGGCAAGGCACACTTTAGGTGTGGTACACAGCATAGCATACTGAAGAGCCTACGTCTTAAGCATAGGGGACGACCTTCGTCCTTTCTCTCTATTCTGCCGTGGTCGAGCTTTAAGCCTTAACTTCATACCTTACAACTCAGGCAAGAACTCCTTCTTTGACTGGTCCATCTTGAACACCTTCAAGATCACGTCAAGGCATGTGCTCATTTGAAAGTATTATTAAGCATTTTGATCTATCCTTATAGATCTTGATGCTCAATGTTCAAGTAGCTTAATCCAGGTTTTCTATTGAAAAACACCTTTCAAATAACCCTATATGCTTTCTAGAAATTCTACATCATTTCTGATCAACAATATGTCAATAACATATACTCATCAGAAATTCTATAGTGCTCCCACTCACTTCTTTGGAAATACAAGTTTCTCATAAACTTTGTATAAATCCAAAATCTTTGATCATCATCAAAGCATACATTCCAACTCCGAGATGCTCACTCCAGTCCTTAGAAGGATCGCTGGAGTTAGCATACCTTTTAGCGTCCTTAGGATCGACAAAAACTTTCTGATTGTATTACATACAACCTTTCCTCACGAAAACTGGTAAGGAAACTCGTTTTGACATCCTATCTGCAAGATTTCATAAATAATGCAGTAATCGCTAATATAATTCCAACAGACTCTTAGCATCGCTACGAGTGAGAAAATCTCATCGTAGTCAACTCCTTGAACTTGTCAGAAAACATCTTAACGACAAGTCGAGCTTTCTTAATGGTAATTCTTACCATCATTGTCTGTCTTCCTTTTAAAATCCATCCGTACTCATTTGCCTTACGACCATCGAGCCGTTCTGCCAAAGTCTTCACTTTGTTTTCATACATGGATCCTCTCTCGGATTTTATGGCCTCAAGCCATTTATCGGAATCCGGGCCCACCATCGCTTCTCCATAGCTCGTAGGTTCATTGTTGTCTAGCAACATGACCTTCAAGACAGGATCACCTTACCACTCCGAAGTAGTATGTGTCCTTGTCGTCCTACGAGGTTCGGTAGTGACTTGATCCGAAGTTTCATGATCAATATCATAAGCTTCCACTTCAATTGGTGTAGGTGCCACAGGAACAACTTCCTGTGCCCTGCCACACACTAGTTGAAGAGACGGTTCAATAACCTCATCAAGTCTCCACCATCCTCCCACTCAACTCTTTCGAGAGAAACCTTTCCTCGAGAAAGGACCCGATTCAAGAAACAATCCATATTGCTTTCGGATCTGAATTAGGAGGTATACCCAACTGTTTTGGGTTTCCTATGAAGATGCATTTTATCCGCTTTGGGTTCGAGCTTATCAACCTGAAACTTTTCCATATAAGCGTCGCAGCCCCAAACTTTTAAGAAACGACAACTTAGGTTTCTCTAAACCATAATTCATATGGTGTCATCTCATCGGAATTACGTGGTGCCCTATTTAAAGTGAATGTGGTTGTCTCTAATGCCTAACCCATGAACGATAGTGGTAATTCGATAAGAGACATCATGGTGCGCACCATATCCAATAGGGTGCAACTATGATGTTCGGACACACCATCACACTATGGTGTTCCAGGCGGCATTAATTGCGAAACAATTTCCACAATGTCTTAATTGTGTGCCAAAACTCGTAACTCAGATATTCATCTCTGTGATCATATCATAGACATTTTATCCTCTTGTCACAATGATCTTCTACTTCACTCTGAAATTATTTGAACCATTCAATAATTCAGACTTGTGTTTCATCAAGTAAATATTCTCAACATCTACTCGAATCATCTGTGAAGTAAGAATATAACGATATTCACTGCATGCCTCAGCACTCATTGGACTGCACACATCAAAATGTGTTGCTTCCAACAAGTTGCTATCTTGTTCCATCTTACTGAAACCGAGGCTTTTCAGTCATCTTGCCCATGTGGTATGATTTGCATATCTCAAGTGATTCAAAATCAAGTGAGTTCAAACGGTCCATTTGCATGGAGTTTCTTCATGCATATATACCAATAGACATGGTTCGCATGTCTCAAACTTTTCAAAAACGAGTGAGTCCAAAGATCCATCAACATGGAGCTTCTTCATGCGTTTTTATACCAATATGACTTACATGGCAGTGCCACAAGTAGGTGGTATTATCATTACTATCTTATATCTTTTGGCATGAAAATGTGTATCACTACAATCGAGTTTCAATAAACCATTCATTTTAGGTGTAAGACCATTGAAGGTATTATTCAAATAAACAGAGTAACCATTATTCTCCTTAAATGAATAACCGTATTGCGATAGACATAATCCAATCATGTCTATGCTCAACGCAAACACCAAATGATAATTATTCTGGTTTAATACTAATCTTGATGGTAGAGGGAGCGTGCGATGTTTGATCACATCAAACTTGGAAACACTTCCAACACATATCGTCAGCTCACCTTTAGCTAGTCTCCGTTTATTCCGTAGCTTTTATTTCGAGTTACTAACACTTAGCAACCGAACCGGTATCCAATACCCTGGTGCTACTAGGAGTACTAGTAAAGTACACATTAACATAATGTATATCCAATATACTTCTATCGACTTTGCCAGCCTTCTCATCTACCAAGTATCTAGGGTAATCCTGCTCCAGTGGTTGTTCCCCTTATTACAGAAGCACTTAGTCTCGGGTTTGGGTTCAACCTCGGGTTTCTTCATTGGTGCAGCAGCTGATTTGCCGTTTCATGAAGTATCCCTTTGTTCCCTTGCCCTTCTTGAAACTAGTGGTTTCACCAACCATCAACAATTGATGCTCCTTCTTGATTTCTACTTTCGCGATGTCAAACAACGCGAATACCTCAAGGATCATCATCTCTATCCTTGATATGTTATAGTTCATCACGAAGCTCTAGCAGCTTGGTGGCAATGACTTTGGGGAAACATCACTATCTCATCTGGAAGATCAACTCCCACTCGATTCAAGTGATTGTTGTACTCAGACAATCTGAGCACAAGCTCAACGATTGAGCTTTTCTCCCTTAGTTTGCAGGCTAAGAAAATCGTCGGAGGTCTCATACCTCTTGACGTGGGCACGAGCCTGAAATCTTAATTTCAGCCCTCGAAACATCTCATATGTTCCGCGACATTTCGAAAACGTCTTTGGTGCCTATACTCTAAACCATTTAACTGAACTATCACGTAGTTATCAAAACGTGTATGTTCGATGTTCGAAACATCCACAAACGACGTTTGGGGTTCAGCACATTGAGCGGTGCATTAAGGACATGAGCTTTCTACTGATCGCATAATCGCTACTATCAACTTTCAACTATATTTTCTCTAGGAACATATCTAAACAGTAGAACTATAGCGCGAGCTACGACATAATTTGCAAAAGGTCTTTTGACTATGTTCAGGATAATTAAGTTCATCTTATGAACTCCCACTCAGATAGACATCCCTCTAGTCATCTAAGTGATTACATGATCCGAGTCAAACTAGGCCGTGTCCGATCATCACGTGAGACGGACTAGTCATCATCGGTGAACATCTTCATGTTGATCGTATCTTCTATACGACTCATGCTCGACCTTTCGGTCTCCGTGTTCCGAGGCCATGTCTGTACATGCTAGGCTCGTCAAGTTAACCCTAAGTGTTTTCGCTGTGTAAAACTGTCTTACACCCGTTGTATGTGAACGTAAGAATCTATCACACCCGATCATCACGTGGTGCTTCGAAACGACGAACTGTAGCAATGGTGCACAGTTAGGGGAGAACACTTCTTGAAATTTTAATGAGGGATCATCTTATTTACTACCGTCGTTCTAAGCAAATAAGATGTATAAACATGATAAACATCACATGCAATCAAATAAGAGTAGTGACATGATATGGCCAATATCATATAGCTCCTTTGATCTTCATCTTCGGGGCTCCATGATCATCTTGTCACCGGCATGACACCATGATCTCCATCATCATGATCTCCATCATCGTGTCTTCATGAAGTTGTCACGCCAACGACTACTTCTACTTCTATGGCTAACGCGTTTAGCAATAAAGTAAAGTAATTTACATGGCGTTCTTCAATGACACGCAGGTCATACAAAAAATAAAGACAACTCCTATGGCTCCTGCCGGTTGTCATACTCATCGACATGCAAGTCGTGAATCCTATTACAAGAACATGATCAATATCATACATTACATATATCATTCATCACATCCTTTTGGCCATATCACATCACATAGCATACCCTGCAAAAACAAGTTAGACGTCCTCTAATTGTTGTTTGCATGTTTTACGTGGCTGCTATGGGTTTCTAGCAAGAACGTTTCTTACCTACGCAAAGACCACAACGTGATATGCCAATTGCTATTTACCCTTCATAAGGACCCCTTTCATCGAATCCGATCCGACTAAAGTAGGAGAGACAGACACCCGCTAGCCACCTTATGCATCTAGTGCATGTCAGTCGGTGGAACCAGTCTCACGTAAGAGTACGTGTAAGGTCGGTCCGGGCCGCTTCATCCCACGATGCCGCCGAATCAAGATAAGACTAGTAACGGCAAGCATATTGAACAAAATCAACGCCCACAACTACTTTGTGTTCTACTCGTGCATAGAATCTACGCAATAGACCTAGCTCTGATACCACTGTTGGGGAACGTAGCAGAAATTCAAAAATTTTCCTACGAATCACCAAGATCTATCTATGGAGAGACCAGCAACGAGTAGAAGGGGAGTGCATCTACATACCCTTGTAGATCGCTAAGCGGAAGCGTTCAAGTGAACGGGGTTGATGGAGTCGTACTCGTCGTGATTCAGATCACCGATGATCCTAGTGCCGAACGGACGGCACCTCCGCGTTCAACACACGTACAGCTCGACGATGTCTCCCACGCCTTGATCCAGCAAGGAGAGAGGGAGAGGTTGAGGAAGACTCCATCCAGCAGCAGCACAACGGCGTGGTGGTGATGGAGGAGCGTGGCAATCCTGCAGGGCTTCGCCGAGCACCTACGGGAGAGGAGATGTGTCACGGGAGGGAGAGGGAGGCAACCAAAGGCCTTAGGTATGATTGCTCCTCCTTTTCCCCACTATATATAGGGCCAAGGGAGAGGGGGAGGGCGCAGCCTTGCCCCCTCCTCCAAGGAAGGGGTGCGGCTAAGGATGGGGAGGAGTCCATCCTCCCCAAGGCACCTCGGAGGTGCCTTCCCCCTTTAGGACTCTTCCCTCTCCAAGTTTCCTTGCGCATGGGCCTCTTGGGGCTGGTGCCCTTGGCCCATGTAGGCCAAGGCGCACCCCCTACAGCCCATGTGGCCCCCGGGGCAGATGGCCCCACCCGGTGGGCCCCCGGGACCCTTCCGGTGGTCCCGGTACAATACCGATGACCCCGAAACTTGTCCCGATGGCCGAAACAGGACTTCCTATATATAAATCTTTACCTCCGGACCATTCCGGAACTCCTCGTGACGTCCGGGATCTCATCCGGGACTCCGAACAACATTCGGTAACCACATACAAGCTTCCTTTATAACCCTAGCGTCATCGAACCTTAAGTGTGTAGACCCTACGGGTTCGGGAGACATGCAGACATGACCGAGACGTTCTCCGGTCAATAACCAACAGCGGGATCTGGATACCCATGATGGCTCCCACATGTTCCACGATGATCTCATCGGATGAACCACGATGTCAAGGACTCAATCGATCCCGTATACAATTCCCTTTGTCTAGCGGTATTTTACTTGCCCGAGATTCGATCGTCGGTATATCGATACCTTGTTCAATCTCGTTACCGGCAAGTCACTTTACTCGTTCCGTAACACATCATCCCGTGATCAACTCCTTGGTCACATTGCGCATATGATGATGTCCTACCGAGTGGGCCCAGAGATACCTCTCCGTTTACACGGAGTGACAAATCCCAGTCTCGATCCGCATAAAACAATAGATACTTTCGGAGATACCTGTAGTGCACCTTTATAGTCACCCAGTTACGTTGTGACGTTTGATACACCCAAAGCACTCCTACGGTATCCAGGAGTTACACGATCTCATGGTCAAAGGAAGAGATACTTGACATTGGCAAAGCTCTAGCAAATGAACTACACGATCTTTTGTGCTAGTCTTAGGATTGGGTCTTGTCCATCACATCATTCTCCTAATGATGTGATCCCGTTATCAACGACATCCAATGTCCATAGCCAGGAAACCATGACTATCTGTTGATCACAACGAGCTAGTCAACTAGAGGCTCACTAGGGACATATTGTGGTCTATATATTCACACGTGTATTACGATTTCCGGATAATACAGTTATAGCATGAATAAAAGACAATTATCATGAACAAGGAAATATAATAATAACACTTTTATTATTGCCTCTAGGGCATATTTCCAACAATCCTTGCATCATGAAATTTTATAGCATGCTGATCATATTTTCTACATGTTTCTTACCCATCTCTCTTTTAGAAAATAAGCTTAACAGATAGAAGATTTTCTGCAATGGTATCGTTTATGAGGAAAGATTCTTGCAGGAATTCTCTGTGCTCCAATGTAGATGTAAGTACCTGTTGTATATCACTATATTTTTACATCAGCATGTATTTTGTTAATCGGCGTGAATCCAAGCTTTATCTGATCTAAATTTAGTTGTAGCAAAATGTATGATTAAAGGCCACAATGTTGATTTTTGCAAGGAAAACTGCCTGGTAGTTTTGCATCCTGAGCTGCATGAGTGTACTATCTCATATCAGTGGGTTTGAATACTTTGGTTCTGCAGTGGGTTTTTCAGTGTGTTTTTACTGTGTTGTCCTGTTGTATCCCTAGCTCATACGTCATACTCCCTCCGTCCGGATTAAATGTCACAGAAATGGATAAAACTGGATGTATCTAGAACTGAAATACGCCTCGACCCATCCATTTATTTCCGGATGGAGTGAATACATGTCAATATGTCATGCCTTTCTATTCTTCAGTACCTATTCCATCTCTGCTGTAGCATGTTTTATAACTGAATCACCATTCTTCTATATAAGGCATGCAAGGGGAAGACGGCTATGTTAGAATCTGATGGGTTACAAACCAGGTCTTTGCAAAAGATCCAAATGCCAGGAGATAATAAACCAACTCCATTTTTCATAGATACTGCTCCAGCACAGAGAAACCCAACTCCCACTGATAATAACCAGATTCCAGTGGCCAAAGAACTAGTCCATTCCAGTCCAGCAAAAGAATGTCAACTCCATTCTAAGAAGCGTGTGCGTATCCTCGCATCATGAAATTTTATAGTATTCTGATCATATTTTCTACATGTTTCTTACCCGTCTCTCTTTTATAAAATAAGGTTAAACGATACAAGACATCCTCCATTGGCATCGTATTCAAGGAAAATATCTTGCGGGAATTCTCTGTGTTCCAGTGCTGATGTAAGTACCTGTTGTATATCACTATATTTTTACATCAGCATGTATTTTGTTAATCGGCATGAATCTAACCTTTATCTGATCTAAAATTAGTTGTAGCAAAATGTTAAAGGCGCCAATGTTGATTTTCGTAAGGAAAACTGCCTGGTAGTTTTGCGTACTGAGCTGCAGGAATGTGCTATCTCATATCACGCACATTATTGAATTGTAGTGCTTCTCTGGTTGCCCATTCATTCATTGTGTCAATGTTGCTTTCGTATTACCTTACCTGGCTGATGATAGCTGTGCCATATTGTGTTAATTTGGTGTAGGCTAGTTGCCCAAACGTTCGTTGTGTCAATGTTGCTTTCCTATTATCTGACTTGGCCAATGATAGAAATGCTAGTGTGTTAATTTTGTGCAGGCTGCTGAAGATAAGAAGACAAACTCTGAAAACAGCAAGGCAACCCCATTGTTTCTTTCCAGTAAATCTAGGTGTTGACACCTGATTTTGGCAAGATACAGATTGCAATGAAGATGGTCTCGAGTGAATGAGTTTTTAGCATAAAAATATTCACGTCACCGAATGGAACAACTTTGATGTTTCGGTTATATTCATTCGACTTTATCTTACGGACCAAAACTATACTCCGAGTGGCATAGTTCAATGTTCTGAGTGGTTTTTGGCCAATCACGTCTTCAATATGACCTCGGATGAAGGAGCGCTCTTAAGGAATTGTCTTCGTCTCGTCGAGGCAATCGATTTTGATATATAAATCATCTCAATCCGAGTTCATATGTAAAAGTTAGAGGCAATATACTGCAGACTGAACCTCAACGGAAATATGGCGCGAGGTGCCAGACACTTGTCTGATAGGTTGCGCAAGTAATTCGGCCATCAATACAGCCTTGAATCGAAAAACCTTCAACATGGAAAAGTTTCATCTCGTCGAGCCGATCGATTTTCATATATAATTCGTCTCAATCTGAGATCATATGAGGCCTGGAGAGACAAATCAAGACCGGGCTATGTTTTCAGTCGGAAATCCGAGTGAAAAGTTTACCATCCGAGTGAAAGTTTACGGTCGAGTGAAAGTTTACGGTCGAGTGAAAGTTTGCTGACTGGATGAACTTATTATTATCCAAGTGGAAATATAGTCATCCGAGTGAAAATATGATCATCCGAGTGAAATTGTCGTCCAGGTGAAAATATTCCGAGTGAAAAGATTACCATCGGGACGAAAACTTGCCGATTTAATAAGGTAGTGCCTTCCGAGTGGAAATATAGTCATCCGAGTGAATAAGATAGTGCCTTCTGAGTGGAAATATAGTCATCCGAGTGGAAATATAGTCATCCGAGTGAAAGATTGTCTTCCGAGTGAAAAAGTCCAATCGGACGATCCGGGTGAAAGTATCTAATATCCGAGTGGATGAGCTCAAGTCCGAGTGAAATTGAACATGTGCTCGAAAGTTTATCAAAATGACCTTGGATGAAGAAGTGTTCAGTACAGAAGTTGTGCGTATCATCAAGATGGTAAATTTTGATTTTGGAGTCATCATCATCAGAGATAATATATAGCCTACAAATTCACTACGAGACTCGGATAATCCAGTCTACTGCAAAACTGAGTCCGACTGGAAGATAAAGATGACCTCAAAAAGTATGCGAGATGGCCTTATTTGAAAAAAATGATCAACATGAGAGTTGTTCGTATCGTCGAGGCGCACAAGTTTGATATTTGGGCCGTCTCGATCGGAGATCATATGCAAGCCCGGCGGCCCGCGCAAGAAGGAAGACAGAGTTTGGGCCAGATTCAGACTGAATCCGAGTTGGAATAGAATTAGGACTCTAGGACGTGAATTGATGTAATTTTTCTTGTAACGAAAGCCTAGATGAATCCTTTACTTGTACGGGAAGTCCAGCCGCCTCTTATATATGTTGGGGGTGACGGCCGATTGAACAACACACAATCGAACAAATCAATATACTACTTTTTCATCTACGTTTTATCTCTCCACCGTTTTTCTATCTCGTTCTTCCATGTTCTTCATGTTTGAGAGCTGCAAATCCCGAGGCTCTAGGGGCAAGCGAATCGACCTAGGGCAGCCCATAGCCGCCGCACTCCCTGACGGGGTCCCTCCCGGGGGTGTGGGGTTTTCGGGTCTGCAAAAGCGCCCGTCGACTGTCTTGCGTATCGCGCTGTCGGTCGGGTCTCCTTCGACGTGAGCTGCGGTGCATCACCCCCGGCATCGAGGGTACATGTGACGTGTTCGTGTGTAAACACACTTTTTGGCGACTCCGCTGGGGACCGAAGATCAATCATCATCATCCACCATGTCCGATCTTCCCAAGCCATCTGAGGTAGACGCCGATAACATCATTAAGCCCAGTCTTGATGAGATATCGACCGATCATCGCCAAGTCTATGAGGAGTACAAGAAGGCGCGTGAGGAGAAGGACCTGCAGGAGTTCCTTGCAAAATTCAAGAAAGATCGCCAAGGCAACATCACTCCGATTGAAGAAATCAAGTTCCCTCCTCTTCAAGCCGAGCAGGTTAAACCCTCTGTGAGTACTACTTTTTCTCCTGAGCAGTGGGCTGAGATTGAGAGTCGTATTGCTGATGGTAACAATCTAGTCTATCAAACTTTCATAGAAAATACTAATGCTCAGAAGAATATATCTCAATCGGCTAGTGGTAATGACGGTGTAGCTGCTAGTGTGCAAAACCCTAATCTGGCTTTACCTATTTCATCGGCGCCTCCCGTGCTGATGGCTTATTATCCTACCCAAACAAATCAGATTGTGGCTGCACCCATTAATCCTATTATGAGCATGCCAGGTTCGGTGGCAACGCCGAACCAAACCCTACCTACAGCTACAACCACTCGACCACTACCAAATTATGGGTCGACATACATGCCACAATTCCTACCTACAGCTAGTAACCTTACTCCTCCTATGCCACTGCCACAAGCTTCATCGTCCACTATGGATGGTGGTCTAGCTAATCTTAGAGAGGAGATGGCTAAGATGGTTCGAGAGAATTTTGGAGTTGAGTTACCTCGGAATCAGATTTACCAAAAGCCGTACCCCGAGTACTTTGATGCCATCCAGTGCCCTCCAGGGTATAAAATTCCAGATTTTGTTAAATTCAATGGAGAAGGCACAAAAACCACATGGGAGCATGTTAGTCAATATTTAGCACAATTGGGTGAGGCAGGCTCATTGAATGAATTGAAAGTGCATTTATTTCCTTTATCATTAACTGGTACCGCATTTTCATGGTTTTCTTCTTTACCCCATGGTTCCATTCGGGTTTGGTCGCAGCTAGAGCAGAAATTTCATGATCACTTTTATAGCGGCGACAATGAACTCAAGTTATCACATCTAACATCGGTTAAACAAAAGCATGATGAATCGGTTTCCGATTCAAGAGATTCAGAGAAACAAAAAACCGGTGTTTTAGTTTGGTGATAACCGAGAGAGACTTGGCAGACCTAGTGCTGAGTGGTTTGAGAACTCCCATTAGAGAAAAGCTAGAAGGTTATGAGTTCTTAAATATCAACCAAGTCTTACAAAGGGCTTTGGCTCAGGAAAGCCGAAGCAAAGATCTCAAAGAAGTGCATAGATACAAAGCCGATCGTCCAAAGATGAATATGGTGGAATATGATAGTGATCACTCAGACGATGAGGGTGATGTTTTTGCTACTGAATTTGTTTGGCCATCTAAGGCCAAACCCTTTACTTGCAATGATCTGAAACCGATTCATAAGAATTGCGATGAAGAGATGAAGTTTACTTTTAACATTGCTAAGTGTGATAGAATATTTGATGCTTTGCTGCAGGCTAAGATTATTAGAATATCTCATACTTTACCGCCGTTTGAAGAGCTAAAACGGCGTGCTTATTGCAAGTATCATAATTCTTTTTCTCATGCTACTAATGATTGCAATGTTTTTCGACGACAGATACAATCGGCCATTAATGATGGACGATTGAACTTTTCTGAGATGCAAGTTGATAAACAGCCTTTTCCAATGAATACCATGGATTTGGAGGGGAAGAAGCTACTCATTCGGCCGGAGGTAGCCAAATCTGCTAATAAAGCTAATGTCATTGTTGGTGAGCCTAGGAAAGACAAGGAGGACAACAAGGTCTCGGGGAGATAGGTTGTGCTTGGTAAGCAACCTGATGGCTAGGAAGTAATCAAAATCACCATCAAGAATCCTACACTCGGGGGGAAACCGCAAGTGCAAGAAAATACGTGAGTTAAATTTGTCAAACCCAAGAGTCCAGAAGTTGGAAAGTGGAAGAGGAATGAAGCTAAAGTGCAACACAAGCGGATCAAGCCAACTTTTGATATGTTGCTATCCAAATATGCTAATCAGTCGGCTGGTCCCAGCTCTAACCGGCCATCATACCTGAAGCGACCAAGGTCACCATCAGCTGATGTGTTCAGTCAGTATATAAAACCGAGTGGACCAAGGGTATCGTTTCCAGAAGAGCATACGCAATCTGTTTGGGATCGACTTGACTATTCATATAGAGGCCGACTGAACATCGGTAACTATTGGTCGGCTGGTCAAAACATGCAACCGGATGGAAATTATCCGAGTGTAAGAATGCACCCAGGTGGAAGCTATCCGAGTTAAAAAATGTGGCCGAGTAGATTCCATCCGAGTGATATTCATCCAAGTGGATTCCATCAGAGTAAAAAGGTGCGCTCGAGTGGAAATTTCATGCATCTGGAAAGTCGAAAATAATGGCGTGTTAAATCACCAAGTGTTGCAGCAGTTGAGTCAGGAAAAGGCAAGGAGAAAATGGATGTCGACTCACTTATCTTGGGCACCGAAACATTCGCCATACAGCAGCCGATTGTGCATAGCAATCCGATTGAGCCGATACTTGCTATCGCGCCAAAGCACTCGGCTAATGACCATGAAGCAAGCACCAGCCGAGTAAAAACGAGAGATGCTAAATACACTCAGCCAAAGTGGTGTCCTCCAGGGCTAACAAAGACACAAAAGTGGAAACTACAGAGGTGAAGGAGTCGAGAGATGGCAGAACAGGAGGCCGAGAAACAAAGGGATAAGTTGTTCAATGACACTCGACCCATGGTTCCACCAAAACAAGTGTGGAGGCCTAAACAAATACAAGATACAACAGCTTCTACATCTATCACGGCAATACCTACATCACCAAAGGAGGACGATGCAACAGATATGACATCGTCTGCGACACTTCTTACTTATCCTTCACTCGGACAAATTTCAGAATCGGTGGATGCACTCGAGGAGGAGGCTGATATGTTGGACTATGAGTCTACGCCGGTTCATGAAGGTATGGATATCAATATGGTGTACTACTTACCTGCTGAGTTTCGTGCTGTAGATGAAGAAGGGGAGGTGGCTCAGCTGGATTTTGGCCCTAAAAACGCAATATTCGAGAAGCCAAAAGAACCAGTAACGCATCTTAAACCATTATATCTCAGAGGTCATATCAATGGGTCGCCGCTCACTCGGATGCTTGTTGATGGTGGTGCTGTGGTAAATCTTATGCCCTATTCGGCCTTCAAGAGATTGGGTTTGCCTGATGAAGAATTGATCAAGACCAATATGGTGCTCAATGGATTTGAAGGCAAAGAGAAAACTGAAGCCAAAGGTGTGATGTATGTGGAGCTTACGGTCGGAAGCAAAACTTTGGCTACTGCATTCTTTGTCGCTGAGGTGCAAGGTAACTACAACGTCATACTAGGCCGCGATTGGGTTCATGCAAACCAGTGCGTGCCATGCACTATGCACCAGTTTTTGATTCAGTGGGTTGATGATGATGTGGAAGTTATTCACGCGGATAACTCGGCCTGTGTTGCTTTGGCCGATGCATCGGTGGATTGGCAACATCCCCATGCTACTTGCTTGACGGGACGTGACTTATCAGAATTTGATTTTCTCAGCACAACCAAGAATGGTTTTGTGCCCGTCTCTTTAAGTCCGAGTGAATGCAATCGGCTCCAAGGTATGATATGTTTAAATGGATCCTAATTCCGAGTGGTTACAAAAACGTCTTGTAAAGTATCGGTCCAATGAGAATGATATGTATGAGTCTATAGAGGAGTTGGATGACATGGATAAACTTGGACAAGGTTTTACATCAGCCGATCCGTTAGAAGAGGTAGATATTGGAGATGGTTCAGTCACTCGACCGACATTTATAAACAAAAATTTGAAAGCCGATTGTAAGGCTAAGTTAATCGAGCTATTGAAAGAATATGTTTGTTGCTTTGCATGGGAATATCATGAGATGCCAGGATTAAGCCGAGAGCTAGTGGAACATCGGTTGCCTATAAAGGTCGGTTTTAGACCTTATAAACAGTCGGCCAGAAAATTTAATCTGAAAACATATGACCAGATCAAGGAAGAGATCGGTCGACTGCTTGATGCTAATTTCATTCGACCTTGCAGGTATGCCGAGTGGATTTCTAACATTGTCCTAGTGGAGAAGAAAGGGTTCGGTAAGTTGAGGGTGTGCATTGACTTCAGAGATTTGAATAGGGTTACACCCAAAGATGAGTATCCTATGCCAATAGCCGATATGCTTATTAATGATACTTCTGGACATAAGGTTATTAGCTTTCTAGATGGTAATGCTGGATACAACCAAATTTTTATGGCCGAAGAGGACATGTACAAGACAGCTTTTCGATGCCCTGGTTTCCTTGGTTTATTCGAGTGGACAGTGATGACATTCGGATTAAAAAATGCTGGCGCCACATATCAAAGGGATATGAATTTGATTTTTCATGATTTACTCAGTGTCATACTTGAAGTTTATATTGATGATATTGTTGTCAAATCGGATGCTTTTGAATCTCGCTTGGCCGATTTGCGTTTAGCTTTTGAAAGAATGAAAAAGTATGGACTGAAAATGAATCCTTTGAAGTGTGCTTTCGGCGTGTCAGCTGGCAAGTTTTTGGGTTTCATTATTCATGAAGATGGTATAGAGATTGATCCCAAAAATATAGAGGCTATACAGAAAGTGGAGGCTCCAACATGCAAGAGAGATATGCAAAAGTTCCTTGGCAAGGTCAATTATTTGAGAAGGTTCATAGCTAATCTATCAGGGAAAGTTGATGCATTTACTCCTATCCTTCGGTTAAAGAATGATGCTGATTTCACTTGGGGGGCAAAACAGCAAGAAGCATTTGATATGATCATGAATTATTTGTGCACTCCTCCGATGATGAAAGCACCCAAGCATAGGGAACCCTTCAGACTTTACATTGCAGCAGAGGAAGGAGTTATTGGTGCTGTTCTAACTCAAGAGACCGAAGGAAAAGAGCATGCCATCACTTATTTGAGCCGCCACTTATTGGACGCAGAGACAAGGTATATATTTATTGAGAAATTATGTCTATGCTTATATTATGCTTGCACAAAACTGAGGCATTATTTAGTTCCGAGTGTTTGTGTAGTAGCTTGTCAAACCGATGTCATTAAATACATGTCGCATAGGCCAATTCTTAGTGGTAGAATTGGCAAGTGGGCTTATGCTTTGATTGAATATGATTTGGCTTATGAATCTCTAAAATCCATGAAAGGCCAAATTGTTGCTAATTTCATTGTTGAACATCGGGTTAATAACAAGCATGATGTTGATATGAACCTTGTTTCATTAGTACCATGGAGATTATACTTTGATGGTTCAGTTTGTAGCAATGGCCAAGGTGTTGGTATTGTTTATATATCTCCTCATGGTGCTGTTTTTGAAGCCTCATGCCACTTAGAATATTTTTGCACAAACAATCAAGCCGAATATGAAGCATTGTTGTTCGGCCTAGAGATCTTACTTGCTGTAGGTGCTACACATATTGAGGCTTATGGTGATTCGTTACTAGTGGTGCAACAAATATCCAAAGTCTTTCAGTGTTTGGACGAATCACTTAATGTTTATCTTGATAAATGTCTAGATATAATTTCTACTTTGGATTGCTTTAGCATTGCTCATATATCTAGACATGACAACTGGAGAGCAAATGAGTTGGCACAACAAGCATCTGGATACCATGTTGATCATGGCATGTTTCATATTTCTCAAAGTCCGATGTCTTGTCTTACCAATTAGAAGAGGCCGAACCAGAACCCACTGATTCGGTCATTAACAAAAAAATCTAGTGCAGGTGACAATCCCGACTGGAGGAAGCCCATTGTTGATTACTTGTGCAATCCGAGTGAAAGGGTGGACAGGGCTATTCGGCATATGGCTTTCAAGTATACAATGAGAGATGATGGTCTTTATCGCCGAACCATCGATGATGTTCTTCTAAAGTGTTTGGATGAGGACCAGGCAAGAGTTGCTATGGGAGAAGTACATGAAGGTATTTGTGGCACTCACCAGTCGGCTCCCAAGATGAAATGGTTATTGCGACGTGCTGGGTTTTATTGGCCGACTATGATTAATGATTGTTTCAGATATTATAAGGGGTGTGAAGCTTGTCAAAAGTTTGGTGATATTCAATTGGCTCCTGCTGCTATGTTACATCCTATTATCAAACCGTGGCCTTTCAGAGGTTGGGGTTTAGATTTCATTGGACAAATCCACCCGTCTTCCTCAAAAGGGCATCGGTTCATATTGGTGGCAACTGATTATTTCACTAAATGGTCTGAAGCAGTACCTCTCAAGAACATGACGCATACGGAGGTAATTCAATTCATAACCGAGCACATTATTCATAGATTCGGTATTCCTCAAACGTTAACTACAGATCAAGGTTCATCTTTCATGTCACAACAAGTCAGAGAGTTTGCCGAATCTTATAACATAAAGTTGCTCAATTCCTCTCCATATTATGCCCAAGCTAATGGACAAGCTGAGTCTAGCAATAAAATTTTAATCAAGCTCATCAAGAAGAAGATTGAGGATAATCCAAGGAGATGGCATGACTTGTTGTCTGAGGTATTATGGGCACATAGAATCTCAAGGCATGGTGCTACGAAAGTGACTCCATATCAGCTAGTATATGGTCAGGAGGTTGTTTTACCGGTGGAAGTGAATTTGAATGCTTTGAGAATAGCCAAACAAATGATTTATCGGCAATGGACTTCTATAACTTGATGATGGACAACATTGATGAGGTTGCTGATAAACGTTTGGCTGCTTTGAATGCCATAGAGAGAGATAAGTTGAGGGTGGCAAGGGCTTACAATAAGAAAGTCAAGTTGAAGAATTTTCAAGTTGGTGATCTCGTTTGGAAAGTGATTCTGCCGATTGGTTCAAGAGATAGAAAATTCGGGAAGTGGTCTCCAAGTTGGGAAGGTCCTTTTAGAATTACAAGAGTTGTTCCCGGAAATTCATATTTGGTGGAATCAATACAAGGGGCATTGTTACCTCGAGCTCTCAATGGCAAATATTTGAAGAAGTACCACCCGAGTGTGTGGCAGGAAGCCTAAGTGGGCAATGGCCGATATACGATTATCGCCCTTAGCACAAACATGGCTGATACATAATTATCGCCCTAAGAAAAATAAATGGCCGATGGAGTGTTGATATCGTCCTTAGAACAAACACTATGCATATTATTTTTCGGCATGCAAGCTTTGCCGAAAAACAGGGGGGGCATGTGTAGACACCTGATTTTGGCAAGATACAGATTGCCATGAAGATGGTCTTGAGTGAATGAGTTTTTAGCATAAAAATATTCACGTCACCGAGTGGAACCACTTTGATGTTTCGGTTATATTCGTTCGACTTTATCTTACGGACCGAAACTATACTCCGAGTGGCATAGTTCAATGTTCCGAGTGGTTTTTGGCCAATCACATCTTCAAGATGACCTCGGATGAAGGAGCACTCTTAAGGAATTATCTTCGTCTCGTCGAGGCAATTGATTTTGATATATAAATCATCTCAATCCAAGTTCATATGCAAAAGTTAGAGGCAATATACCGCAGACTGAACCTCAACGGAAATATGGCGCGAGGTGCCAGACACTTGTCTGATAGATTGCACTAGTAATTCGGCCATTAATACGGCCTTGAATCGAAAAACCTTCAACATGGAAAAGTTTCGTCTCGTCGAGCCGATCGATTTTCATATATAATTTGTCTCAATCCGAGATCATATGAGGCCTGGAGAGACAAATCAAGATCGGGCTATGTTTTCAGTCGGAAATCAGAGTGAAAAGTTTACCATCCGAGTGAAAGTTTACGGTCGAGTGAAATTTTACGGTCGAGTGAAAGTTTGCTGACCGGATGAACTTATTATTATCCAAGTGGAAATATAGTCATCCGAGTGAAAATATGATCATCCGAGTGAAATTGTCGTCCAGGTGAAAATATTCCGAGTGAAAAGATTACCATCGGGACGAAAACTTGCCGATTGAATAAGATAGTGCCTTCCGAGTGGAAATATAGTCATCCGAGTGAATAAGATAGTGCCTTTCGAGTGGAAATATAGTCATCCGAGTGGAAATATAGTCATCCGAGTGAAAGATTGTCTTCCGAGTGAAAAAGTCCAATCGGACGATCCGAGTGAAAGTATCTAATATCCGAGTGGATGAGCTCAAGTCCGAGTGAAATTGAACATGTGCTCGAAAGTTTATCAAAATGACCTTGGATGAAGAAGTGTTCAATACAGAAGTTGTGCGTATCATCAAGACGGTAAATTTTGATTTTGGAGTCATCATCATCAGAGATAATATATAGCCTACAAATTCACTACGAGACTCGGATAATCCAGTCTACTGCAAAACCGAGTCCGACTGGAAGATAAAGATGACCTCGAAAAGTATTCAAGATGGCCTTATTTGAAAAAATGATCAACATGAGAGTTGTTCGTATCATCGAGGCGCACAAGTTTGATATTTGGGCCGTCTCGATCGGAGATCATATGCAAGCCCGGCGGCCCGCGCAAGAAGGAAGACAGAGTTTGGGCCAGATTCAGACTGAATCCGAGTTGGAATAGAATTAGGACTCTAGGACGTGAATTGATGTAATTTTTCTTGTAAGGAAAGCCTAGATGAATCCTTTACTTGTACGGGAAGTCCAGCCGCCTCTTATATATGTTGGGGGTGACGGCCGATTGAACAACACACAATCGAACAAATCAATATACTACTTTTTCATCTACGTTTTATCTCTCCATCGTTTTTCTATCTCGTTCTTCGCTGTTCTTCGTGTTTGAGAGCTGTGAATCCCGAGGCTCTAGGGGCGAGCGAATCGATCTAGGGCAGCCCATAGCCGCCGCACTCCCTGACGGGGTCCCTCCCGGGGGTGTGGGGTTTTCGGGTCTGCAAAAGCGCCCGTCGACTGTCTTTCGTATCGCGCTGTCGGTCGGGTCTCCTTCGACGTGAGCTGCGGTGCATCACCCCCGGCATCGAGGGTACACATGACGTGTTCGTGTGTCAACACTAGGCCATGTAATATGGCAATAACTCATGATTAATATGTTTGGTTCCCGTCCTAATTTACGTTATGATGCAGTGGTCAAGACACTCTCCACTATCAATAATACAAGCCTGCCAAAATCGCCATCTAAATCTGTTCAGTATCCTCTGTCTCGAATGCAACGGAATAAATGTGTGTTTGTGAACCAATTAATGGCCGAAGCAATGATGGAAATGGTGGATGAATCAGAGGTGCAGAGTCGTGCGACACAACAACTGGTCAATGTTTTCAGAGACAGTGTGGCAAAGCAGCAAGAACTTGCCCACATGCTTATGGGCGTCATCTGTGCTGAGGTTGCAGATTGTGACGTTGTAGATGGTTAGGTTCTGCTCATTTATTTGCACTGGCATCAATCTTTGATTGCCCAGTGGATGTAATTTTCTGTAATATATTATGGATGTGCAACGTTATTCCCTGTATGCCGTACCTTTGCTTGTCGTATTGGGCTCAAATTATCTAATTTGGCCTAAAGACATGAACAAACTTTAGTGGGCCCATTGAGTTAATGGGCCACTACTAGGCCGAAAGTTAATGGTCGGCCCTCTTACCTCCCGGGTCGTTAACAGGCCGACATCGAAGCGGGCAACAGGTGGCCCCAATTATTTCATGGGCCGTTAACAGGCCGTTACTAAGTTTGGGCTACATATGGCCCAACTATACTATAGGCCTTTAGCAGGCCGAAAGAGACAGCGGGCTTGTATTGGACCATGAAGAGCATGGACCGCTAAGAGGCTGAAAGTCTGGTCGTATTGTAAACGGCCCAACTGTGTTGTGGGCCTTTAGCAGGCCGAAAGAGAAACCGGGCTGGTATGGGACCATGAAGGGCATGGGCCGTTAAGAGGGCAAAACTAAGGTCCAACTACAAATGGCCCAACTCATTTATGGTCCGTTAACAGGTCGAAAGGCACACACGGCCGGGAATTGGCCCAACACTTAAATGGGTCGCTAAAAGGCCAAAACTCAGGTCCGACTACAATTGGCCCAACTGATTTATGGGCCGTTAACAGGCTGAAAGTGACACCGGGCCAGAAATTGGCCCAACACTTAAATGGGACACTAAAAGCCGAAACTCAGGTCCGACTACAAATGGCCCATCAGATTTATGGGCCGTCAACAGGCTGAAAGACACACCGGGCCAGAAATTAGCCCAACATTTAAATGGGTCGCTAAAAGGCCGAAAGATGTACATCCTGAAAATTGGCCCATCCATTAAATGGGCTGTTAACAGGCTGAAATCTCATCGGGCCGATATTGAGCCCAAGTATATAGCGGGCTGTTAACGGGCTCGAACTGATGATGGGCTGCAATGGTGTCAAATCTTTAATGGGCCGAATTGGCACATGTCGTATGGGCCGTGGGCTTAAATGGACCTGACACAAGTAGGCCTTATATGGGCCGGCCTGCTAATTTTTACTGGGCCGGCCTTTTTCACCGGAATGGGCCACTATTGGGCCGTGCCATGTGTCAACATATCATAGGCGCCCATATGACCCACTAACGAGCTGACACGTGTTTCGTCCGGCCAATAAGAATTTTACACGTGGAAATTTCCCATTGGTCGGGGCTGTTAACGGGTTATCGGATCCAAAACCCGACCCGATAGCTTAACGACGTTCCGTCACGGTGGATGCCATGTGTCGGTCACCCTTGACGAAAGCACTTCTGTGACGCGCGATTTATCGTCATGGAAGTGGACACTTCCGTGATGATAATTTTGGTAATGTCATGGAACACTTCTACGACAGCACAGGTATGACTATCTTGATTCTGTCATAAATTTGTCATGGATGTACATGCATGACAAAAAAGTGACCTACTGTGACAAACACGTATCATCACGGAAGTGTATTTTTTTTGTAGTGTGGTCAGGACGCTGGCGGTAGGCGACCGTGCAAGAGCCATTGTAAAAGGACCGTCAAAACCCTAGAATCCATTAGTGCAAAACCAATGGCTTAAAGGGTTCATTGGCAGTGTTTCCCCGAAACCAATCCCCTCCCTATCGCTCCAATCTTGTCCGTAAATCAAATCTACCGCGACTCGAAACACTACAAAAAATACACTTCCATGATGATACGTGTTTGTCACAGTAGGTCACGTTTTCTGTCATGCATGACAATTTTATGACAGAATCAAGATAGTCATATCTGTGCTGAGGTAGAAGTGTTCCATGACATTACCAAAATTATCATCACGGAAGTGTCCACTTCCATGACGCTAAATGGTGTGTCCTGGAAGTGTTTTCGTCAAGGGTAACCGACACGTGCCATCCACCGTAATGGGTCACTATTAAGCTATCAGGTCCAGTTTTGGATCCAATAACCCGTTAACATCCCAGACCAATGGGAATTTTCCATGTGTAAAATTCTCATTGGCCGAAGGAAACACGTGTTGGCTCACCGTTGGAACAGATGTCATCCACTCATTGGACAGGAGGCGCCAATGATACGTCGACACGTGGCACGACCCAATAGAGGCCCATTGCGGTGAAAAGGCCGACCCGTTTGACTTGGTCAAAAGGTAGCGGGCCGACCCGTTTGACTTGGTCAAAAGGTAGCGGGCCGACACATGAAAAAACCTGTTAGTGGCCTATTCTTATGTAGCCCATTTACGGCCCGCTAACTCACGGCCCGTTATGGCCTATATGAATTAAGCCTATTAGCTTCATCTGGGCCGTCCAATATGATTCCAGCCCATTGTAACTTCCGACTCATGTATGGCCCATGATGTCTTTCAGCCCATATGAGGCCCTTTGTAACTCTTGGCCCATTAACGGCCCATGGTGAAACTGGCCCGTAATGACATTGTACCACTTTATACCATTTAACGACCCATTATTCCATTGGGCCGTTTCCAACCCGTGTTATCTTTCGACCTTCTCAGGGCCCATTTATTCTTGGACTCATTTCCAGCATTCGTTACTTACGGCCCGTTACTGGCTTTTCTGCTTGTGGGCCAAATTTAGCCCGTGGTTATAGTCGGCCCGTTCATGGCCCGTTAATCCATTGGGCCGTTTTCATAGCGTCATCAAATACGTCCGATCAACGACGTCCCGTTATGGTCGGACCATGAACGGATGATTCCAACTCTAGCCCATTTATGGCCCATAATGCAGTCTGTTATTGGCCCATGTTTGGCCAATCGATCATATGGCCCGTAGAAGGCCCATTATTTCTACGGCCCTTAGAAGGCCCATTGTTTCTACGGCCCGTAAGAGGCCCATGGTAACTATAGTAAATATGTAGCCCATGGTTATTGTGGCCTAGTTTAAAAAAACAGGTTATTGCAGCCACTAGCAAGCCGCGAAAAAAGAACTGCACTGAATATAAGCAAACAAATAAACAAGACAACAAGGAAATAAATAAGAAAGCAACTTGCGCTAGGCAATCATGGCTATTACACATATTGCATCCACTGGGCATCAAAGTTCGCCACCAGTGCAAATATAGGGAACAAAGCAGCATATCATATACACTGGTTGTCAAAGTTGGCGACCAGTGCAAATAAACGCCGCATCAAAACAAGTCCAGAACTGAAACCACTTTAGAAGAGCTCAAGAAACAATATCCTGGGTACCCATAATGCTGGCAAGATGGTTAGCAAGCTTATTAACTTTCTCTTGTTTGGCGCTTAAATCCTCCAGCGCTTGCTGTTTGCTACCTCTTGAGCATGCGCTGGTTTTCCCTTGAAGAGGAAAGGGTGATGCAGCAAAGTAGTGCAAGTATTTCCCTTAGTTTTTGAGAACCAAGGTATCAATCCAGTAGGAGACTACATGCAAATCCCTCGTACCTTCACAAACAATCAAGAACCTTGCAACCAACATGATGAAGGGGTTGCCAGTCCCTTCACAGCCACTTGCAAAAGTGAGATCTGATGAAGATAATAAGTAAATATTTTTGGTATTTTTATTGTATAGATTGAAAAGTAAAGATTGCAAAATAAACAGCGACATAAATAGCTAGTTGAAGGGAGATTAATATGATGGAAGATAGACCCCGGAGCCATAGGCTTCACTAGTGGCTTCTCCCAAGATAGCATAATCTATAGTGGGTGAACAAATTACTGTCGAACAATTGATAGAAAAGCGCATAGTTATGAGAATATCTAGGCATGATCATGTATATAGGCATCACGTCCGTGACAAGTAGACCGAAACGATTCTGCATCTACCACTATTACTCCACACATAGACCGCTATCCAGTATGCATCTAGAGTATTAAGTTCATAAGAACAGAGTAACGCATTAGGCAAGATGACATGATGTAGAGGGATAAACTCAAGCAATATGATATAAACCCCATCTTTTTATCCTCGATGGCAACAATACAATACATGTCGTTTCCCTTTCTGTCACTGGGATCGAGCACCGCAAGATTGAACCCAAAGCTAAGCACTTCTCCCATTGCAAGAAAGATCAATCTAGTAGGCCAAACCAAACTGATAATTCGAAGAGACTTGCAAAGATATTTAAATCATGCATATAAGAATTCATAGAATAATCAAATATTGTTCATAGATAATCTTGATCATAAACCCACAATTCATCGGATCTCTACAAACACACCATAAAAAGAATTACATCGAGTAGATCTCCCAAAAAATCGAGGAGAACTTTGTATTGAGATCCAAAGAGAGAGAAGAAGCCATCTAGCTAATAACTATGGACCCGAAGGTCTGTGGTAAAATACTCACACATCATCGGAGAGGCTAGGGTGTTGATGTAGAAGCCCTCCGTGATCGACCCCCCCTCCGGCGGAGCGCCGGAAAAGGCCCCAAGATGGGATCTCATGGGTACAGAAGGTTGCGGCGAGGGAAATAGGGTTTCGTGGTGCTCCTGGATGTTTTCAGGGTATATGAGTATATATAGGCGAAAGAAGTAGGTCGGTGGAGCCACGAGGGGCCCACGAGGGTGGGGGGGGGGGCGCCCACCCCCCTGGGGTGCGCCCTCCTGCCTCGTGGCTTCCTCGCTGCTTCCTTGACGTTCACTCCAAGTCTCCTGGATTGTGTTTGTTCCAAAAATGATCCTCGCGAAGGTTTCATTCCGTTTGGATTCCATTTGATATTCCTTTTCTGCGGAACACTAAATAGGCAAAAAAACAGCAATTTGCACTGAGCCTTCGGTTAATATGTTAGTCCCAAAAATAATATAAAAGTGCATAATGAAGCCCATTAAACATCCAAAACAGATAATATAATAGCATGGAACAATCAAAAATTATAGATATGTTGGAGACGTATCAAGCATCCTCAAGCTTAATTCCTACTCGTCCTCAAGTAAGTAAATGATAAAAACAATATTTTTGATGTGGAATGCTACCTAACATGATTTTCAAAGTAATTCTCTTGATTGTGGCATGAATGTTCAGGTCCGAAAGATTCAAGATAAAAGTTTAATATTGACATAAAAATAAAAATACTTCAAGCATACTAACTAAGAAATTATGTCTTCTCAAAATAACATGACCAAAGAAAGCCTATCCCTACAAAATCATATAGTTTGGCTATGCTTCATTTTCGTCACACAA
This sequence comes from Triticum aestivum, assembly GCF_018294505.1. Classification (NCBI taxonomy): domain Eukaryota; kingdom Viridiplantae; phylum Streptophyta; class Magnoliopsida; order Poales; family Poaceae; genus Triticum; species Triticum aestivum. The sequence goes on along the minus strand of NC_057809.1, from coordinate 451,029,488 downwards.
AAATGCTCTCATCATGCACAACCCCGATGACAAGCCAAGCAATTGTTTCATACTTTAGTAATCTCAAACGTTTTTCAACTTTCACGCAATACATGAGCATGAGCCATGGACATAACACTATGGGTGGAATATAATATAATAATGGGGGTTATGTGGAGAAGACAAAAAAGAAGAAAGTCTCACATTGACGCGTCTAATCAACGGGCTAGGGAGATGCCCATCAATTGGTGTCAATGGAAGGAGTAGGGATTGCCATGCAACGGATGCACTAGAGCTATAAATGTATGAAAGCTCAACAAAAGAAACTAAGTGGGTGTGCATCCAACTTGCTTGCTCACGAATACCTAGGGCATTTGAGGAAGCCCATTGTTGGAATATACAAGCCAAGTTCTATAATGAAAAATTCCCACTAGTATATGAAAGTGACAAAATAAGAGACTCTCTATCATAAAGACCATGGTGCTACTTTGAAGCACAAGTGTGGAAAAAAGGATAGTAGCATTGTCCCTTTTATTTATTTATTTTCTTTTTTTCTTTTTTGGGACAATGCTCTATTAATGATGATCATCACACTTCTATTTATTTACAACTCAATGATTACAACATGATACTAGAACACGATATGACTCTGTATGAGTGCCTCCGGCGGTGTACCGGGATGGGCAATGAATCAAGAGTGACATGTATGATAAATTATGCATGGTGGCTTTGCCACAAATACGATGTCAACTACATGATCATGCAAGGCAATATGACAATGATGAAGCGTGTCATAATAAATGAAACGGTAGAAAGTTGCATGGCAATATATCTCGGAATTGGCTATGGAAATACCATAATAGGTAGGTATGGTGGCTGTTTTGAGGAAGATATAATGAGGTTTACGTGTGATAGAGCATATCATATCACGGGGGTTGGATGCACCGACGAAGTTTGCACCAACTCTCAAGGTGAGAAAGGGCAATGCAAGGCACCGAAGAGGCTAGCAATGATGGAAAGGTGAGAGTGCGTATAATCCATGGACTCAACATTAGTCATAAAGAACTCACATACTTATTGCAAAAATCTACAAGTCATCAAAAACCAAGCATTACACGCATGTTCCTAGGGGGATAGATTGGTAGGAAAAGACCATCGCTTGTCCCCGACCGCCACCCATAAGGATGACAATCAAAGAACACCTCATGTTTCAAATTTGTCACACAACATTCACCATACGTGCATGCTACAGGACTTGCAAACTTCAACACAAGTATTTCTCAAATTCACAACTACTCAACTAGCACGACAATAATATTACCATCTTCCTATCTCAAAACAATCATCAAGTATCAAACTTCTCGCAGTATTCAATGCACTTTTTATGAAAGTTTTTATTATAACCATCTTGGATGCCTATCATATTAGGACTAATTTTATAACCAAAGAAAATACCATGTTGTTCTAAAAGACTCTCAAAATGATATAAGTGAAGCATGAGAGATCAGTAATTTCTATAAAATAAAACCACCACAGTGCTCTAAAAAGATATAAGTGAAGCACTAGACCAAAATTATCTAGCTCAAAAGATATAAGTGAAGCACATAGAGTATTCTAATAAATTCCGATTTATGTGTGTCTCTCCAAAACGTGTGTACAGCAAGGATGATTGTGGTAAACTAATAATCAAAGACTCAAATCATACAAGACGCTCCAAGCAAAACACATATCATATTGTGAATAAAAATATAGTTTCAAGTAAAGTTAACAATGGACGAAGACGAAAGAGGGGATGCCTTCCGGGGCATCCCAAAGCTTAGGCTTTTGGTTGTCCTTGAATTTTACCTTGGGATTGTAGCGACCCGACCTCAGATGGTCAAGTCTCTGTGCTTCAGTGTCATCCCTGGATCGGTAATGCTGACACACACAGTACTCGAGGATTTATAACAGAGTAGCAATCACACACTTATCACATCGAAAAGTCTAAGAGAGAACTTATTACAATAATATGGCTTAAGGCCATCTAATGCGATAACAGCGGAAGGCTTGGAAGATAAAGTGAGTCCATCAACTCCAACGACATAACTAAGTTGCACGGCAACAACCTAACGAACCTTACTCCTTGTCTGAAAAGTCTGCAACATAATACGTTGCAGCCCGAAAACGGGTCAGCACATGGAATATGCTGCAATATAACATAGTAGAGCAAAAACAGAATAATGCTATCACTACATGCATATATGGCTCGTGGAAAGCTGTATGGTTATAGTTTTTGCGAAAAGCCAATTTTTTCCTACAACAAAGGAATAGAATTTAATTTAACTATCATGGTGGTTGAAACATCATTGAGAAGGTACCCCCAACTCAATCCCAATTAAAGTGATTAACAACCCAATTATATTAATTAAACATGGTGAGATACATGTGATAACCCAAGTACTAGATACTCAAGAATTGCCCATAACCGGGGACACGACTAACCATGATTAGATTGTACACTCTGCAGAGGTTTGCGCACTTTTCCCCACAAGACTCGATCGCCTCCGTTGGATTTCTCGCACTACATGGTGTTTGAGAAACGGATGACCAAGACACAGTCTTTCAGAAACGTTAACTCTCTACTCCGGGTAGACCATACCAAACCTACCAAACCCACTACCTGCTGATCTACCTCTTCAAGAGCTTCACGTAACTTACTCAACTATGCTAGAGCCCATAATAGCTTGTGGCTGCACACAGAAGTTTCTAGCATGAATCATCTCAGTTCCCTTTGAGCCTGGGTGGCGGTCCATAGGAAGATCACACGGGTACCCCGGGATTTCCAAAAAAATACAGACAACACTGGGTTCCCCAGGTGCCTCAATCCACCCAGTTGTTTGATTAAGTTGCCACCTTAAGTTGAACCATTAATTAACAATCTCACATCTGTCATGAATTTCACTCAAACCCAAACCACGTCTACGAGCATAGCATAGCAATATAAGCAATACGTAGAAGTAACTCCCAAGGGTTTGAATATAACAGGGCAATAGGTTCTACCTCAGCAACTACTTCCCAACCCACAAGTTAATGACATCCTAATCATGCAATGTTTGAGGATTGGAACTAATGCATAAAAACTGGGTAATAATGGGATATGATCAAAGTGTTACTTGCCTTGCTGACGATCCGCGAATCCTAGAGACTCGTAGTAACACGCTTCGCACTCCGGGAATTCTATCGCAAGCAAACAATAACATACATAAGTAACAAGAAACGATGCACAAGCAAAACTCAAATAAGAGAGGTTGACCAGAAAGTTCAACTTAAGAACTCTGGTACGCAAAAAGAATCAAAACAAACGAAGCAACGAAAGTCAAACGGCGAAAGAAAACCACTTCGTTTACTAATCTGAACTTAGGTCAAATTTTACAGTAGCAAAAACTTGTTTGAGTTGATTAACCGGAAAGAGGGTTTCGAGACGAAACTCCAGGCGCTTGAATCGCCTGATTCCGATAAACGAGCGAAAAGATAAACAGAAATTAAGATCGGATCAGAAATAGCGATCAGAAAAATCGCAGAATAAATCTGAGAAAAAGAAAAACGACGAACAGATTAACGAACGAATGTTCGTTATCTGGATCTAAACGAAGAACGCGTTCGTTAAAATGAACGAACGAGCGAACACTCGCCAAATAAATAAACCGGAGAAAAACCGATCTATTTAAAAAAACGAAAACTAGGGTTTTGAAAAAAATAAAACCAAACAATTTTTAAGAAAAACCGGCGGTTGGATCCGGCGGCTACCTCCGGCGAGGGCTTGGGTGGCGGGGCGGCGGCTCGCGGGGCGGCGGGATGCGGCGGCGGCGCGGGCGGCGTGTGGGCGGCGGCGCGCTGCAGCGGCGACGGCGGGGCTCGGCGGCGGCGGGAGGCGCGGCGCGGCTCGGGGCAAGGTGCGGGAGACAGCGATGGTGGCGATGGGGGGCTCGGGCGGAGCGTATGTAAAGGGGGCGGGGTGGGGCGGCTTGGAGGAGGGGGCAAGGCGGCGGCGACGGAGTCCGGCTCGGACTCATCGTCCGAGTCGGCGGCGCGGCTGGGCCGGCCTGGCTCGGCTGGGCCCTAGGCCCAGTCGGGCACGGGATTTTTTTATATAATACCGCCGACAGAAGAAAAATCCTAGAAAAATAAATAAAAATCTAAAAATGCCAAAACAAATGTTCACCGTCTAAATAAAATATTTAGGACGAGTTGAACATTTTCTTGGCCCTAAAATGCAATTTTGAAAACGTGCAATTTTTCTAATGCAAATAAAATCCGAATAAAACCAAATAAAATCCAATAAATGATTTTAATATTTTCCTCCAATATTTCAATTATTTTGGAGAAGTCCTATTATCTCCACTCATTTGATTTAATATGAAATATTTTTCGGAGAGAGAAAAAAATTATTAAAATCAAAATCCTCGTTTCATTATTTGATAAAAATAAAATATGAAAACCGGATAATCCCCAACTCTCTCCGTGGGTCCTTGAGTTGCTTAGGATTTCGAGGATTGCGGAATGGAAATGCAATAAATCATGATATGCATGGATGATCTATGTATAACATTCCAAATTGAAAATTTGGGATGTTACAAACCTACCCCCCTTAAGATGAATCTCGCCCTCGAGATTCGGGTTGGCTAGAAAATAGGTATGGGTGGTCATTGCGGAGATCATCCTCTCGTTCCCAGGTGGCTTCATCCTCGGTATGGTGGCTCCACTGAACTTTGCAAAACTTGATAACCTTACTGCGGGTGACTCTGCTAGCAAACTCAAGAATCTTAACTGGCTTCTCCTCGTAAGTCAAATCACTGTCCAACTGAATCGCCTCCAAGGGTACTGTATCTCTTAATGGTATATCAGCCATCTCAGCATGACACTTCTTCAGCTGTGAAACGTGGAACACATCGTGGACTCCTGACAATCCCTCAGGTAACTCCAACTTGTAGGCAACTTCTCCCATCTGTTCCAAAATGCAATACGGTCCTACAAATCTCGGGGCTAACTTTCCTTTAACTCCAAAATGTTTCACTCCTCGCAAGGGCGATACTCGCAGATATGCTCTGTCTCCAATTTCGTAGGTTACCTCCTTGCGTTTTGAGTCTGCATAACTCTTCTGCCTGGACTGAGCAATCTTCAGTCGGTCTCGGATCAGTTTTACCTTCTCCTTAGATTCTTTAATTAAGTCTGGTCCAAACAACTGTCGGTCTCCTACCTCATCCCACATCAACAGTGTTCTGCACCTGCGTCCATACATGGCTTCAAACGGTGCCATCTTCAAACTGGCTTGGTAGCTATTGTTGTATGAGAACTCTGCATACGGCAAATTGTCATCCCAACTAGATCCATAATCTAGCGCACAGGCTCTCAACATGTCCTCCAAAATTTGATTGACTCTCTCAGTCTGTCCATCTGTCTGCGGGTGAAACGCTGTACTGAACTCCAATCTCGTTCCCAAAGTCTGGTGTAACTGATGCCAAAACTTTGAAGTAAACTGTGTTCCTCGATCCGATACGATGGTCCTCGGAACTCCATGCAGACATACGATCCTGGACATATAGATCTTGGCCAACTTTGCACTTGTATAGGTGGTTTTCACTGGGATGAAGTGAGCTACTTTGGTCAAACGATCAACTACTACCCATATGGAATCATATCCTGCTTTAGTCCTGGGTAATCCGGTGATAAAGTCCATGCCAAGTTTATCCCACTTCCATTCGGGTATCGGCATAGGCTGTAACAGTCCTGCTGGCTTCTGATGTTCTGCCTTAACTCTCTGACATACATCACATACGGCTACATACTCGGCAATATCCTTCTTCATACCAGTCCACCAGAAACGTTCCTTCAAATCCAAATACATCTTGGTGTTTCCGGGGTGTATCGAGTATGGTGAGTCATGCGCCTCTTGAAGTATTAACTTTCTGATCTCCTGATTATTGGGCACGTAAATTCGGTCCTCAAACCATAGGGTATCGTGCTCATCCTCACGAAAACCTTTGGCCTTTCCTTTGCCCATCTTCTCCTTTATCTCGGCAATCTCTTTATCATCTTTCTGAGCTTCCCGAATCTTGTCCAGCAATGTCGACTGAACCTCCATTGTGGCAATGAACCTTCTAGGTACAATCTCTAATCGAAGTTCCATGATGTCCTTTGCTAATTCCTTCGGCAGTCCTTTACTTTCAAGGATATTAGCATAACTCTTCCGACTCAATGCGTCTGCTACGACATTGGCCTTTCCTGGATGATAGTGTAGCTTCATGTCATAATCCTTTATAAGCTCCAACCATCTCCTCTGCCTAAGGTTCAGCTCCTTCTGGGTGAAGATGTACTTCAAACTCTTGTGATCCGTGTACACATCACAACGGTTTCCAATAAGGTAATGTCTCCAAGTCTTCAACGCATGCACTACGGCTGCTAGCTCCAAATCATGCGTAGCATAATTCAACTCATGAGGTTTTAGTTGTCGTGAGGCATACGAAACAACTCTTCCGTCCTGCATAAGCACACATCCAAGTCCTAAGCGAGAGGCGTCGCAATACACTTGGAACTCCTTATGTATATCTGGCAGTACTAGCACTGGGGCTGTAGTCAAACGTTTCTTCAACTCCTGGAAACTTGCTTCACAATCTTCTGTCCATTTAAACTTGGTATCCTTCTTCAACAGTTCAGTCATTGGTTTTGCAATCTTGGAAAAATTCTCAATGAATCTCCGGTAGTATCCTGCGAGTCCAAGAAAACTGCGGATCTCACTAACTGAGGTGGGTGCCAACCATTCAGTGACTGACTGAACCTTGCTGGGGTCTACTGCTATACCTTCTCCTGATATAACATGTCCAAGGAATCCGACTTCCTTCAGCCAAAACTCGCATTTGCTAAACTTAGCATACAACTGGTGTTCCCTGAGCTTCTCGAGAACTAAACGCAAATGCTCTTTGTGCTCCTCCTCGTTCTTCGAGTATACCATGATATCATCAATAAACACCACAACAAACTTGTCCAAATACTCCATGAACACCTTGTTCATCATGCTCATGAAATAGGCAGGGGCGTTAGTCAGTCCAAACGACATGACCGTGTACTCGTATAATCCATATCGCATTGTGAACACCGTCTTTGGTATGTCCTTCTCTCGTATCTTCAACTGATGATACCCTGATCGTAAATCGATCTTTGAGAACACTTTAGCTCCTTGCAACTGATCAAACAGATCGTTGATCATCGGCAGTGGGTACTTGTTCTTTATCGTCACTTCATTCAAGGCTCGATAATCAACAACCATCCTTAGGGATTTATCCTTCTTCTCAACCAAAAGTACTGGAGCTCCCCAAGGTGATGAACTTCTTCGGATGTATCCTTTCTCCAATAACTCCTTGATCTGTTTCTTAATTTCCTCCAGTTCATTCGCGGGCATCCGATAGGGTCTCTTGGATATTGGTCCTGTACCTGGTAACAGCTCTATCAAAAACTCAATATCTCTGTCCGGTGGCATGCCTGGTAACTCCTCTGGGAAAACATCCGGGTAATCCTTTACTACCGGCACTTCCTCCTGAACAACTCCCATAAGGGCATTCACTTGGCTCCTTTTAGGCACATGCCTAGACACATACTTAATCCTTTTTCCCTCCGGGGTGGTGAGATAAATCGACTTACTCGCACAGTCAATGCTTCCTCCATACTTTGACATCCAGTCCATACCCAATATCACATCCAATCCTTGCGACTCCAAGATAATTAGGTCGGACGGAAACACATGTGTGCCAATGGTTAAGGGTATCTGGTCACACCATCGGCTAGCCATATATTCTGCTCCGGGTGAACTCACTAAAAGAGGGGTCCTAAGGGTTTGGGTTGGTAGTTTAAACTTATCCACGAATCCCCTTGATATGTATGAATGCGATGCACCAGTATCGAAAAGAACAAGAGCGGTAAATGACTTAACCAAAAACTTACCTATTACCGCGTCCGGCTGCTCTTCAACCTCCTCCACGTTAACGTGGTTCACTTGTCCTTTGTTGAATGGATTGGGCTTCTTCCCAGCGCTTCCATTTCCGTTTCCATTCCTTCCTTCGGGGCAATCATTGGCATAGTGCCCTGTCTTCCCGCACTTAAAACAGGTAACCTGACTTAAGTCTCTTTTGGCGGGAGTGGACGGGTTGGAGCGGTTCTGATTGTTGTTAGCTCCGTTCCCATTCCCATTCTTAGCACCACTGTGGTTATGTGATCCTCCTCCAGTGTGGTTGTGACCTCCATGGTTATGAACAAGTCCTCCCGAGTTCGGGGTTAGGCGAGGCTTCTGCTGAGCTCCTGAGTTATACTTCCCTTGTCCATACTTTCTCTTGCGGCTCTCAATCTGCCGTTGTTTCCCTTCAATCATAAGAGCCTTATCTACCAACTCCTGGTAGTTGTTGAAGGTTGCTACCATCAACTGCATGCTCATCTCATCATTCAGCCCTTCCATAAACTTCTCCTGCTTCGCGGCATCTGTGGCCACATCATCAGGGGCATAGCGTGATAACTTGCTAAACTCATCCACGTACTGAGCCACAGTACGGTTCCCCTGGCGTAGGTTGCGAAACTCCCGCTTCTTCATCTGTATAGCTCCAGTTGAGACATGGCGGTGCAGAAAGCTTGCTGAAACTGGTCCCAAGTGACATTGGCTACAGGAAAAGTGGTTGTGTAATTCTCCCACCATGAGGCTGCTGGTCCATCCAATTGATGTGCGGCAAAGCGCACCCTCTCAGCATCTGTGCAACCTGCGGTGGTCAACTCCCTTCCAATACGGCGTAGCCAATCATCAGCAACTATAGGCTTGGTGCTACTGGAAAACACAGACGGCTGTAACCTTAGAAAATGGGCTAGGTTGTCCACTAGCGGTGGGTTGTTGTTGTTATTACCTTGGTTCTGAACTAGCAATTGCATCAAGGCATTCTGCTACTGGATCAACTGGGTGAGCTCCGGCGGGAAGGCAAAACCGGTGTCACGTCTCGGAGGCATCTGATGGGTTTAGATGGAAGAGATTAGAATAGAGAAGGGGTCTAATGAGAAGGCACTACCCATATGCACATGAGACAAACACAATCATTTCACTCAATCAATCAAGCAAGGGCATACAAACGGTCTAGAACTATCGCAAAATTGCTCACTACTACTATATACATGGGGGAAATACTACTAATAGTTGGTGGTCATCTAGAAATTTTGATCGGTGGAAGACTCCATGATGTCTGCTCCAGCTTCGTCTTCAAAGTCATCATCACTAGGGTCGGAGTCGGTGTCGTCGATGATGATGTAGTTGTCTGGGCAAGTGGAATCGTTGTCTTCTACTCCCGGTGCTGGTCCTCCCATGAATACTCCGATCTTCTTGACTAGGTCGTCATTCTTCTCCAGTAGGGTCTTGATTTCCTCCTCATATCCATCGCGGGTAAACTTGAGTTCTTCCTCCAGCTCGATGATCCTAGTCTTCGCCTTCTTCAAGTCCATCATGTCCGCACACATCTGGTTCTCCTGACGTCGAATGTGCTAGTTTAACTCCTGGATGAAAGCTGCAATGGATCTATCCTTCTTAGTGCTGATTACTTCCCATTGCTCGTCTCGGCGCCCACATATTTGGTAGATAGTGTCCTGGAGATCCCTGTGATACACTTCTCCAATGCGTCCCATGGTGATGTGAGCTGCCATACTCTTTCCTAAACTCCAGGTTGGTGCGTCGAAGGAAAATTCTATGGGTTTAGAGGTTGGCGAGAACGTCCTTCCTGGAACTTGTACTTGAATCATCCAGCGCTCTTCTTCTGGTAAAGTGGCGTTGTACGCCCCGGTGAAGCTTGGTATTCCAATGTTCAAGTACCTAGTGACTTCCTTCAGGTGACGTCCAAAAGGTGTATCTTCATCCGGTTGTGCAAACTTGTTCTTTATCTCCGCCATCCTAAAGATTAGAAAATGGAGAGGAGTTAGAAATGAGTAGAGAAGTGTGACCTAGGGTTTATCTTAGTGGTCGTGTCCTACACTCAGCGTGTGCTCTGATACCATCTTGTAGCGACCCGACCTCAGATGGTCAAGTCTCTGTGCTTCAGTGTCATCCCTAGATCGGTAATGCTGACACACACAGTACTCGAGGATTTATAATAGAGTAGCAATCACACACTTATTACATCGAAACGTCTAAGAGAGAACTTATTACAATAATATGGCTTAAGGCCATCTAATGCGATAACAACGGAAGGCTTGGAAGATAAAGTGAGTCCATCAACTCCAACGGCATAGCTGAGCTGCACGACAATGACCTAACGAACCTTACTCCTCGTCTGAAAAGTCTGCAACATAATATGTTGCAGCCCAAAAATGGGTCAGCACATGGAATATGCTGGCAATATAACACAGTAGAGCAGAAACAGAATAATGCTATCACTACATGCATATATGGCTGGTGGAAAGCTGTATGGTTATAGTATTTGCGAAAAGCCAATTTTCCCTACAACAAAGGAATAGATTTTAATTTAACTATCATGGTGGTTGAAACATCATTGAGAAGGTACCCCCAACTCAATCCCAATTAAAGTGATTAACAACCCAACAGTATTAATTAAACATGGTGAGATACATGTGATAACCCAAGTACTAGATACTCAAGAATTGTCCATAACCGGGGCACACGACTAACCATGATTAGATTGTACACTCTGCAGAGGTTTGCGCACTTTTCCCCACAAGACTCGATCGCCTCCGTTGGATTTCTCGCACTACATGGTGTTTGAGAAACGGATGACCGAGACACAGTCTTTCAGAAACGTTAACTCTCTACTCCGGGTAGACCATACCAAACCTACCAAACCCACTACCTGCTGATCTACCTCTTCAAGAGCTTCACGTAACTTACTCAACTATACTAGAGCCCATAATAGCTTGTGGCTGCAGACGGAAGTTTCTAGCATGAATCATCTCAGTTCCCTTTGAGCCTGGGTGGCGGTCCATAGGAAGATCACACGGGTACCCCGGGATTTCCAAAAAATACAGACAACACTGGGTTCCCCAGGTGCCTCAATCCACCCAGTTGTTTGATTAAGTTGCCACCTTAAGTTGAACCATTAATTAACAATCTCACATCTGTCATGAATTTCACTCAAACCCAAACCACATCTACGAGCATAGCATAGCATAGCAATATAAGCAATACGTAGAAGTAACTCCCAAGGGTTTGAATATAACAGGGCAATAGGTTCTACCTCCGTAACTACTTCCCAACCCACAAGTTAATGACATCCTAATCATGCAATGTTTGAGGATTGGAACTAATGCATAAAAACTGGGTAATAATGGAATATGATCAAAGTGTTACTTGCCTTGCTGACGATCCGCGAATCCTAGAAACTCGTAGTAACACGCTTCGCACTCCGGGAATTCTATCGCAAGCAAACAATAACATACATAAGTAACAAGCAACGATGCACAAGCAAAACTCAAATAAGAGAGGTTGACCAGAAAGTTCAACTTAAGAACTCCGGTACGCAAAAAGAATCAAAACAAATGAAGCAACGAAAGTCAAACAGCGAAAGAAAACCACTTCGTTTACTAATCTGAACTTAGGTCAAATTTTACAGTAGCAAAAACTTGTTTGAGTTGATTAACCAGAAAGAGGGTTTCGAGACGAAAATCCAGGCGCTTGAATCGCCTGATTCCGATAAACGAGCGAAAAGATAAACGGAAATTAAGATCGGATCAGAAATCGCGATCAGAAAAATCACGGAATAAATCCGAGAAAAAGAAAAACGACGAACAGATTAACGAATGAACGTTCGCTATCTGGATCTAAACGAAGAACGCGTCCGTTAAAACGAACGAACGAGCGAACGCTCACCAAATAAATAAACCGAAGAAAAACCGATCTATTTAAAAAAACGAAAACTAGGGTTTTGAAAAAAATAAAACCGAATGGTTTTTAAGAAAAACCGGCGGTTGGATCCGGCGGCTACCTCCGGCGAGGGGCTCCGGCGAGGGCTTGGGCGGCGTTGCGGCGGCTCGCGGGGCAGCGCGCTGCAGCGGCGGCGGCGGGGCTCGGCGGCGGCGCGGCTCGTGGCGGGGTGCGGGAGGCGGCGATGGTGGTGGTGGGGGGCTCGGGCGGCGCGTATATAAAGGGGGCGGAGTGGGGCGGCTTGGAGGAGGGGGCAAGGCGGTGGCGCGCGCGCGCGCAGGAGGCGGCGGCGGCTGGGCCGACCTGGCTCGGTTGGGCCCTAGGCCCAGTCAGGCGCGGGATTTTTTTAATATATAATACTGCCGACAGAAGAAAAATGCTAGAAAAATAAATAAAAATCTAAAAATACCAAAACAAATGTTCACCGTCTAAATAAAATATTTAGGATGAGTTGAACATTTTCTTGGCCCTAAAATGCAATTTTGAAAACGTGCAATTTTTCTAATACAAATAAAATCCGAATAAAACCAAATAAAATCCAATAAATGATTTTAATATTTTTCCTCCAATATTTCAATTATTTTGGAGAAGTCATATTATCTCCACTCATTTGATTTAATATGAAATATTTTTCGGAGAGAGAAAAAAATTATTAAAATCAAAATCCTTGTTTCATTATTTGATAAAAATCAAATATGAAAACCGGAAAATCCCCAACTCTCTCCGTGGGTCCTTGAGTTGCTTAGGATTTCAAGGATTGCGGAATGGAAATGCAATAAATCATGATATGCATGGATGATCTATGTATAACATTCCAAATTGAAAATTTGGGATGTTACAGTGATTCCATGGGCATCCCCAAGCTTAGGCTCTTGCCACTCCTTATTCCAAAATCCATCAAATCTTACCCAAAACTTGAAAACTTCACAACACAAAACTCAACAGAAAATCTCATGAGCTCCGTTAGTATAAGAAAACAAACAACCACTTCAAGGTACTGTAACGAACTAATTCTTTATTTATATTGGTGTTAAACCTACTGTATTCCAACTTCTATATGGTTCATACCCCCCGATACTAGCCATAGATTCATCAAAATAAGCAAACAACACACAAAAACAAAATCTGTCAAAAACAGAACAGTCTGTAGAAATCTATAGGTTACGAATACTAACTAAAAATCCTACCAAATTAGGACGACCTGGGATATTTGTATAGTGATCTACTGCAGTTGGAATTGGTATTTTATCGCTCTCTGGTTAAAAATGAAAATTATTCTCGTGAGCGCATACTTTCTGTTTTTTAGCAAGATCAAACAACAATCATCCAAGAAGATCCTAAAGGCTTTACTTGGCACAAACACTAATTAAAACATAAAAACACAATCATAACAGAGGATAGATGAATTATTTATTACTAACAGGAACAAAAACAAGAAACAAGAATAAAATTGGGTTGCCTCCCAACAAGCGCTATCGTTTAACGCCCCTAGCCAGGCATAAAAGCAAGAATAGATCTAGGTATTGTCATCTTTGATAGGCAATTCTTCAATTGAACACTTATAACCCTTTGGAATTTCCTTCTTTTTATTAATGATCAAACTCATAGGCAAGAAATCAAGAAATTCATTTGTAGCAAAAGGTTCCTTAATGATAGTGAAAAAGTTGGGATGAACACCTATTGATTTGAGATCCACATTTTCCTTACTAGAAGATTCACCCTTATTTTTAGGAACTTACATAAAATTGGCAACTTTGGTCATAGGAGGGTTTGAAGTGTTTCTTATAGTAGAAAAGGCACACCCTAAGTTGGTAATAATATCCTCAAGTTTATCAATTCTAGTGGAATCTTGATCTATCTTCTCATTAACTATGGGTTCTTTCTCTCAGAAAAATTTCAGAGTAACTCCTACCTTAGATCCATATTGAGTAATTTGAGTGTGGATCTTTTTATCCAAATTCTCGATCAACTCTACCGTGGCAACTTTATTTTCGATAATTTCAAGCCTTTGCATCACGTGTTCCAAAGTTAAAATAGTTCCATTAACCAAAAGAGGTGGTGGGCCAAACCGATCTAACATAGCATTATAAGAATCAAAAGTGTGGCTACCCAAGAAATTTCCTCCGGTAATGGTATCAAGAATATATCTGTTCCAAGGAGTGATGCCTACATAAAAATTGTGAAGAAGAACGGAAGTAGGTTGCTTCCTAGTGGATCTATTTTGAGCATTGCAAATTCTATGCCAAGCATGTTTTAGATTTTCACCCTCCCTTTATTTCAAATTAAGAACTTCATGATCGGGAGTACTAACAATGATAGGAGGACTAGCCATAACAGCAAAATAAACGATTTAACACACATACACGCGAGAAGCAAGCAAAAAAGGGGCGAACAAAAAAAGAGGGCGAATAAAATGACAAAGGTGAAGTGGGGGAGAGGAAAACGAGAGGCAAATGGCAAATAATGTAATGCTAGGGAGAAGAGTTTGTGATGGGTACCTGGTATGTCTTAACTTGTGCGTAGATCTCCCCGGCAACGGCGCCAGAAATCCTTCTTGCTACCTCTTGAGCATGCGTTGGTTTTCCCTTGAAGAGGAAAGGGTGATGCAGCAAAGTAGCGTAAGTATTTCCCTCAGTTTTTGAGAACCAAGGGATCAATCTAGTAGGAGACTACACGCAAATCCCTCATACCTGCACAAACAATCAAGAACCTTGCAACCAACGCGATAAAGGGGTTGTCAGTCCCTTCACGGCCACTTGCAAAAGTGAGATCTGATAAAGATAATAAGATAAATATTATGTGTATTTTTGTTGTATAGATTGAAAAGTAGAGATTGCAAAATAAACAGCGACAAAAATAGCTAGTTGATGGGAGATTAATATGGTGGAAAATAGACCCGTGGGCCATAGGTTTCACTAGTGGCTTCTCTCAAGATAGCATAATCTATGGTGGGTGAACAAATTACTGTAGAGCAATTGATAGAAAAGCGCATAGTTGTGAGAATATCTAGGCATGATCGTGTATATAGGCATCACGTCTGTGACAAGTGGACCGAAATGATTCTACATCTACTACTATTACTCCACACATCGACCGCTATCCAGCATGCATCTAGAGTATTATGTTCATAAGAACGGAGTAACACATTAGGCAAGATGACATGATGTAGAGGGATAAACTCAAGCAATATCATATAAACCCATCTTTTTATCCTCGATGGCAACAATACAATACGTGTCGTTTCCCTTTCTGTCACTGGGATCGAGCACCGCAAGATTGAACCCAAAGCTAAGCACTTCTCCCATTGCAAGAAATATCAATCTAGTAGGCCATACCAAACTGATAATTCGATGAGACTTGCAAAGATATTTAAATCATGCATATAAGAATTCAGAGAAGAATCAAATATTGTTCATAGATAATCTTGATCATAAACCCACAATTCATCGGATCTCAACAGACACACCGCAAAAAGAATTACATCGAATAGATCTCCAAGAAAATCGAGGAGAACTTTGTATTGAGATCCAAAGAGAGAGAAGAAGCCATCTAGCTAATAACTATGGACCCAAAGGTCTATGGTAAACTACTCACACATCATCGGAGAGGCTAGGGTGTTGATGTAGAAGCCCTCCGTGATTGATCCCCTCTCCGGCAGAGCACCGGAAAAGGCCCCAAGATGGGATCTCACGGGTACAGAAGGTTGCGGAGGTGGAAATAGGGTTTCGTGGTGCTCCTGAATGTTTTCAGGCTATATGAGTATATATAGGCGAAAGAAGTAGGTCGGTGGAGCCAAATGGGGCCCACGAGGGTGTGGGGCGCGCACTCCTGCCTCATGGCTTCCTCGCTGCTTCCTTGACGTCCACTCTAAGTCTCCTGGATTGCGTTTCTTCCCAAAATGATCCTCGCGAAGGTTTCATTCTGTTTGGATTCCATTTGATATTCCTTTTCTGCGAAACATTGAAATAGGCAAAAACAACAATTTGCATTGGGCCTTCAGTCAATAGGTTAGTCCCAAAAATAATATAAAAGTGCATAATAAATCCCATTAAAAATCCAAAAAAGATAATATAATAGCATGGAACAATAAAAAATTATAGATACATTGGAAACGTATCACTGTTGCACCAGAAAGTATGCATCTAAATTCTGCAAGGACTTCCTCAGTTCTTCAGCTTCCCGCCACAGCACATCTGATCGATGTCTTTCAATTTGAAGTTGAGACTCAAGAAGACAAACTGATTCAGGCAGGGAGTTCGAAGAGCTTGTGCCAGCAGTAGTGGCCAGTAACTCGAACACTACATCAAGACAGGACTTTTGGGTTGTCCCACTGTCGTCAAGATAGTTTTTATCAGCTTTCTTGGAGACCAACAGGGATGTCTCACTATCTTGAACCACATTTGCATTTTCCTTTACCATTGCATAACATGGTACTCTTCTCCAATATTTTGTCCGCATTCTAAAAGAGAAACAAGCAGACATATCATAGGTTTACCATGTTGTATATGAAGCTCATTTTGGTAAATTGGTTCAGTAGTAAAGTGGACAGGATAACAACATGAAACAAACATATATCTATGTACCATGGTCACTTTATAGTCTATATCATTCTAGTTTTTGTTGCCAAATCAAGATAGAGACACAGTTCAAATAATATTTGTTGAAGACATAGCAGAATAGACAGAATATAAGTGTGGGAAACTACAGAGCAATAACAACACTTGTAATGTGCATGACATGAGAACATAACTGTTTATTCAATTGAAACTAAAATCATCATAGAGCAAATTACAATAGCAAACCAGTTAAAGAAACAGGTTTAAAAACTACCTATTGTGCCATTGGATTTTCAATTCCATCCTTCAAATTTGAAAATAGTTGTATGAGTAAATATAGTGATGCAAGAGCAAAGGAGTATGAACCATAGCTACAAAACCTGACCTGAGAACAATTATTCTTTTGCTTTAAGCGTTGAGTTGGGATTCGGGCTGGTGGTCCTTGTACTTTGGGCACTGCAGTTTGCTACCTCTTGAGCACTGCGTTGGTTTTCCTGTTGGGGAACGTAGCAGAATTTTAAAATTTTCTACGCATCACCAAGATCAATCTATGGAGTAATCTAGCAATGAGGGAAGGAGAGTGCATCTACATATCCTTGTAGATCGCTAAGCGGAAGCGTTCAAGTGAACGGGGTTGATGGAGTCGTACTCGTCGCGATCCAAATCACCGATGATCCTAGCGTCGAACGGACGGCACCTCCGCGTTCAACACACGTACGGTTGGGAGAGACGTCTCCTCCTTCTTGATCCAGCAAGGGGGAATGAGAGGTTGATGGAGATCCAGCAGGACGACGGCGTGGTGGTGGAAGCAGCGGGGATCTCGGCAGGGCTTCGCCAAGCTCAGCGAGAGGGAGAGGTGTTACGAGGGGAGAGGGAGGTGCCAGGGGCTAGGGTGCGGCTCCCATGTGCCTCCCCACTATAGATAGGGGTGGAGGGGCTGGTTTCTTGCCCTCCAAGTCCATTGGGGCGTTGGCAAAGGTGGGGGGAAGAAATCCCATCATTTCCCTTCCCCACCGATTGTTATCCCCCCTTTTTAGGGATCTTGATCTTATCCCTTCGGGATATGATCTTATTCCTTCTAAGGGGGGATCTTGGTGCACCTTGACCAGGGGTGTGGGGCCTTGCCCCCACTACCCACGTTCATGTGGGTCCCCCCGTGCAGGTGGGCCCCACTCCGGAACCTTCTAGAACCTTCCCGGTACAATACCGAAAAATCCCGAACATTTTCTGGTGGCCAAAATAGGACTTCCCATATATAAATCTTTACCTCCAGACCATTACGGAACTCCTCGTGACGTCTAGGATCTCATTCGGGACTCCGAACAACTTTCAGGTTACCGCATACTAATATCTCTACAACCCTAGCGTCACCGAACCTTAAGTGTGTAGACCCTACGGGTTCGGGAGACATGCAGACATGATCGAGACGACTCTCCAGTCAATAAACAACAGCGGGATCTGGATACCCATGTTGGCTCCCACATGTTCCACGATTATCTCATCGGATGAACCATGATGTCGAGGATTCAATCAATCCCGTACTCAATTCCCTTTGTCCAGCGGTATTGTACTTGCCCGAGATTCGATCGTTGGTATCCCGATACCTTGTTCAATCTCATTACCAGCAAGTCTCTTTACTCGTTCCGTAACACATCATCCCGTGACCAACTCCTTGATCACATTGTGCACATTATGATGATGTCCTATCGAGTGGGCCCAGAGATACCTCTCCATTACACGGAGTGACAAATCCCAGTCTCGATTCATGCCAACCCAACAGACACTTTCGCAGATACCTGTAGTGAACCTTTATAGCCACCCAGTTACGTTGTGACATTTGGTACACCCAAAGCATTCCTACGGTATCTGGGAGTTGCACAACAACTCTAGCGTCACCGAACCTTCGGTAACCACATACTATTTCCCATAACAACTCTAGCGTCACCGAACCTTAAGTGTGTAGACCCTACGGGTTCGGGAACCATGCAGACATGACCGAGACAACTCTCCGGCCAATAACCAACAGCGGGATCTGGATATCCATGTTGGATCCCACATGTTCCATGATGATCTCATCGGATGAACCACGATGTCAAGGATTCAATCAATCCCGTATACAATTCCCTTTGTCCAGCGGTATTGTACTTACCCGAGATTCGATCGTCGGTATCCGATACCTTGTTCAATCTCGTTACTGGCAAGTCTCTTTACTTGTTCCGTAACACATCATCCCGTGATCAACTCCTTGTTCACATTGTGCACATTATGATGATGTCCTACCGAGTGGGCCCAGAGATACCTCTCCGTTTACACGGAGTGACAAATCCCAGTCTCGATTCGTGCCAACCCAACAGACACTTTCGGAGATACCTGTAGTGTACCTTTATAGCCACCCAGTTACGTTGTGACATTTGGCACACCCAAAGCACTCCTACGGTATCCGG
This sequence comes from Triticum aestivum, assembly GCF_018294505.1. Lineage (NCBI taxonomy): Eukaryota > Viridiplantae > Streptophyta > Magnoliopsida > Poales > Poaceae > Triticum > Triticum aestivum. The sequence goes on along the minus strand of NC_057809.1, from coordinate 451,010,580 downwards.
GAGTTGCACAATCTCATGGTCTAAGGAAATGATACTTGACATTAGAAAAGCTTTAGCAAACGAACTACACGATCTTGTGCTAGGCTTAGGATTGGGTCTTGTCCATCACATCATTCTCCTAATGATGTGATCCCGTTATCAACGACATCCAATGTCCATGGTTAGGAAACCGTAACCATCTATTGATCAACGAGCTAGTCAACTAGAGGCTTACTAGGGACATGGTGTTGTCTATGTATCCACACATGTATCTGAGTTTCCTATCAATACAATTCTAGCATGGATAATAAACGATTATCATGAACAATGAAATATAATAATAATAACTAATTTATTATTGCCTCTAGGGCATATTTCCAACATTTCCTTGAAGAGGAAAGGGTGATACAGCAAAGTAGTGTAAGTATTTCCCTCAGTTTTTGAGAACCAAGGTATCAATCCAGTAGGAGGCCACGCACGAGTCCCTCGAACCTACAAAAACAAATAAAACCCTCGCAACCAACACAATAAAGGGGTTACCGATCCCTTCACAGTCACTTACGAAAGTGAGATCTGATAGATATGATAAGATAATATTTTTGGTATTTTTATGATAAAGATGTAAAGTAAATAAAGCAAAGTAAACAGAAAAGGAAATAGCTTGTTGACGGAAGATTAATATGATGGAAAATAGACTCGGGGGCCATAGGTTTCACTAGTGGCTTCTCTCGAGAGCATAAGTATTATGGCGGGTAAACAAATTACTGTCGAGCAATTGACAGAATTAAGCATAGTTATGAGAATATCTAGGTATGATCATGTATATAGGCATCACGTCCAGACAAGTAGACCGACTCATGCCTGCATCTACTACTATTACTCCACACATCGACCACTATCCAGCATGCATCTAGAGTATTAAGTTCAAAAGAACAGAGTAACGCATTAAGCAAGATGACATGATGTAGAGGGATAAACTCATGCAATATGATATAAACCCCACCTTGTTATCCTCGATGGCAACAATACAATACGTGCCTTGCTGCCCCTACTGTCACTGGGAAAGGACACCGCAAGATTGAACCCAAAGCTAAGCACTTCTCCCATTGCAAGAAAGATCAATCTAGTAGGCCAAACCAAACTGATAATTTGAAGAGACTTGCAAAGATAACCAATCATACATATAAGAATTCAGAGAAGATTCAAATATTGTTCATAGATAAACTTGATCATAAACCCACAATTCATCGGTCTCAACAAACACACCACAAAAGAAGATTACATCGAATAGATCTCCACAAGAGAGGGGGAGAACTTTGTATTGAGATCCAAAAAGAGAGAACAAGCCATCTAGCTAATAACTATGGACCCGAAGGTCTAAAGTAAACTACTCACACTTCATTGGAGAGGCTATGGTGTTGATGTAGAAGCCCTCCGTGATCGATGCCCCCTCTAGCGAAGCTCCGGAAAAGGCCCCAAGATGGGATCTCGCGGATACAAAAAGTTACGGCGGTGGAATTAGGGTTTTGGCTCCGTATCTGGTAGTTTGGGGGTACTTAGGTATATATAGGAGGAAGAAGTACATCGGTGGAGCAACATGGGCCCCATGAGGGTGGAGGGCGTGCCTGGGGGGGGGGGGGCAGGCGCCCCCTACCTCGTGCCCTCCTGGTTGCTTTCTTGACATAGGGTCCAAGTCCTCTGGATCATGTTCGTTCTGAAAATCACGTTCCCGAAGGTTTCATTCCGTTTGGACTCCGTTTGATATTCTTTTTCTGTGAAACCCTAAAATAGGCAAAAAACATCAATTCTAGGCTGGGCCTCCGGTTAATAGGTTAGTCCCAAAAATAATATAAAAGTGTATAATAAAGCCCAATAATGTCCAAAACAGGATATAATATAGCATGGAACAATAAAAAAAGTATAGATACGTTGGAGACGTATCACAGTTCCCTTACTAACTGCTCATGTTTGGGTGCTCTATGGTGGAGAAAATGTTGTGTCAACTGGAACTGGGTTACTATCTGCTCGGGTTGGGGTTAGAAGGGGTGTAGCTGGTTCTGTGTCCAACTGGGTATGGGTACAATCTATGAGAGTATGGGTTATGTGTGGTGGGGCTGGTTCTTGGGCAAGTACAACCGTGGTTCTATCTGCATCGACTGGTAGCACTATTTGTTCCGAAGACCGTGTTGTTACTCCCTTAGATACTGCCATCACCCGCTCCAATTCAAATGGTTGATAAACAAGAAAAGTAATTGAATGTACATACATTGTATGATAGACAGGTGCAATGGATATTGGGGAATAAAAGAGGGCATGAAATATTTCACATTTATGTTGTCTAACCAAACAGGATAGCATGACGCAATTTCACATATATGATGGCTAACTAAACAGGAAAGCATGACACAATTTCACGTATTTGATGGCTAACTAAAAAAAGATGGAAAGGCATGGTTCAAAATATGATGACTATGTAAACAAGATGACATGATATAACTATATAATGTGTTTATTAAATAGGTTGGCATGCCATAATTCACATACATGCCGCCTAAGGAAACATGATAGCATGATATAATTCACGGATAGAATGACATAATTCAAACTATGATGACTGTAAACACTAAACAGGATGAGATGATATAACTATATGATGTCTTTATTAAATGGGCGGGCATGCCATAATTCAGATAGATGTTGTCTATGTAAACATGATGGCATGATATAATTCAAATATATGATTTATATAGTAAGCAAGTAAGCAGATGGCAATCACATATATGATGTAAAAACTAAGCAATGCAAGACACCATGCATGACATGAGTAATATAACCCTGCCAAGTTTGAGCATAGACCTCAGGGGGGAAATAGGAGTGGTCACCAGTCTCTGAATCCTCCTCTAAGGAGGTATATGTAACCAACAAGATGTCTGCTTTAGCAGGTAGCATTGTCTGCTCTGAATACCTTGTTTTCACTCCAGATACTTCCATCACCGCTTCAAATGGCTGATGCACAGGAAGAGTAGTTGAATATACAAACATTGTCGACAAATGGAACACGTAATACAAAAAAAGGATAGCATGATATAATTCACATATATGATGATTGGCTAAACAGCATGGCATTGCATAATTCACATACATAATGCCTTGCAACAAGATATCATTGCATAATTCACATATATAATGTCTTGCAACAAGATGACATTGCATAATTCACATATATGGTAATTAGACACTAAACAGGTGGCATTCACACAAAGCATGTCTAAACTAATCAAATGACATAGCAATGCAAGACACCATACGCATGATATGAGCAACATAACCCTGCCAAGTTAGAGCATACACCTTGGGGGGAATGGGACTAGTTATCTGTCTCCAAATCCTCCTCTGAGGAGCTATCCGTAACCAGCGAAATATGCGCTTCGTCAGATAGCATAGTCTGCTCTCAAGACCTTGTTTTCACTCCAGAATTTTCCATCACCATGTCAAATGGTTGATGCACACAAAGAGTAGTTGAATGTACTAACATTGTTGAAAAATGTAATACATAATGAAAAAAGGATGGCCTGATATAATTCACATATAAGATGACTTGCTACGCAGGATGGCATTGCAAAATTCACATATATGATGCCTGGCTAAACAAGATGGTGTTGCATAATTCACATATACGATAAAGAAACTAAATAGATGGCATTCACACAAAGCATGTCTAAACTAAGCAGTTGACATGTTTGATGTATAGAGTAAGCAACGCAAGGCACCATATGCATGATATTACCAACATCGTCATGCCAAGTTAGGCGAAGACCTTAGGGGGTAAATAGGAGTGCTCTTCTCCTTCCGAATTCCCCTCAGAACATTTATCTTCCACTTGATTACAATCCAAAATGGGTGGAGGGGGGCTGCCTTTGCATCCACCATGGAGCGACGTCTGCATGAAATTTTATTGCCACACAAGGCTCGTCTCTTTTGCTCTACATGTTCAGTTCCATTGTGTACAATAACTTACATGCATAGGAATAGAACATACTGAAATTATGTCAGGAGTGCATGCAGAAATCCAGAGTGATGGTAGCAACCTGTGGATAGACCCAAAACCAATTATAGCAGGCAGATAATGGCTTCAGTTAAAAATACAGATAATGGCTCTTTACTGTTTGTTTCCCACCCAACATGAAACTCATAGTAGACACAAGACATTAACCAGATGGTAGATAGATACTATTGATTGCGGCCCCGATATGTACCCCACAACCATTTAAAAACTCAAGTTTGACCATTAGTTTGGAGCTGACTCGGAGTCTAATCGGTGAACAGGACGATAAAGTAGCATGTAATATTAAGCGATGCATAACGTAAGCAGACACGAAAGAGTGCAACCTCTCTTGCGGACCCGTGTAGTCTTCAAGGTCATCTGCTTGGTTGGTGATGGTAATGCAGTTGTTGTGGCTGCCGACGGCAGGGAAGAAGATCTGAGGCGGCGAAAGATAGTGTGGAGAGCGGATCCTTGCTGTGGTGGACCCTTCTATCGTGGAAGCAGCTGAGCTGGGGTGGACGACGGCACAGCAGGAGCGAGACAAACCACACAAGGTTTTCTTTCACAACTATCTGTAAGAGAAGTAATTCTGTAAGGGCTTGTTTGAATTGGAGGATTCCAACACGCAGGGGTAGGAAATACACAGTAATAGGATAGGAATGCACGTGCAAAATAGAGAATTTAATAAACACATGATTTCTGTCAATCTGAGTGTTCGGTTCACAAGAATTGAAGGATCACAGGATGCAAAGAAGCATGATGAGATTAAGTCAAACCACAAAATAATGTACGGTTATAATGCTATTATGCTACTATCTCTTAGTATTGTGCTTCATGAATATGAATTTGAAAAGGAGGACAAGTGGATATTAAAATTCCTATGGTTTTTCTTTCAAGAAGACACTAAAGGAACAAATCCTACACTTTTCCTTTGATCCATTCCTTTGAACCAAATGCATGAATAGTAGTACCATAGGAAACTTTCCAATTCCTATGTTTTCCTTCACTTTTTCTTTCAAGCACTGGCGATTCTAGTAGGCGGGCTTGAGCAGGGAAAAGGCTACACTCAAAAAATGTTTCTGTGCTACTTCTACTACTTTGGACCCAGGCCATTGCCCTACTAGCTCAACTCCCATGCCCATCGACAAATGCACAACTCAAGCGCACAGAGATAAATAATGATGGCGTTCAAGAGAGTCCAGCACGGATAGCTAAGTTTCCTGGTACCTCACTGCTTGTCATATAGTTGGAGAAACTAATCGTATTTCATGTTACTATGTGTGCTCACTGGACAATATATATAACTTGTAGAGTAAAGAAGAGATGCAACAAGTGTACAACCTCTTTGGTGAAGCTATGTCGATCTCAGCGCGATTGGGTTGGTCGGTGAGGATGCTCCGGCTGATTTGGCTGTCGGAGGAGGGGAAGAAGATCTTAGGCATCTGGAGATGGAGCTCGGGGTACTGCTCCGCTGTGATGGAGGGTTTCGTCATTGGAGCAGCTCTGGTGAGTTGTACAACGGCGAGGCTGAAGCAGGACAAGAGAGACAACGTTAACCTGAGTGGAACTCTAATAGCATCTCCAATAGATGACGTAAAATACACAACCACAAAGTTCTAGATGTAAAATAGATCAGATGCTCATCTCTGAACTTAACTGTCAAAACTGAATTTAACTGTCGAAACTGAATTTAACTGTCGAAACGGAATTTTGTTGTAGAAACTGAATTTTACTGTCGAAACTGAATGCACTAGTAGAAGTGGCAGCAGCGCCCGGAGCAGCAGCGTGTGCGAGAGCCAGTGCAGCTGGTCGTGTCGCAGCATCTCGGGTAGCAGCTGCAGGGGCTCAAGGGATAGCGGGATCTGCTGCTTGTGCAGCAGCATCGCATGCAAGAGTAGAGCAGCAGCACAAGCAAGAGCAAGAGCGAGAGCAGCAGCGCAAGCAAGAGCAAGAGCGAGAGCAACAGCTCGAGCAAGAGCAAGAGCAGAAGCAGACCAGGCAGGGGACCAAGAGCAAGAGCAGAGAATCAGCGCGAGCAAGAGCCAAAGCAGCAGTAACTCCTACTAATGTGGACGTCGCCACTAAGGGAGCGACGCCGCCGTGGATGGAGCCGCGCCATGTCGGCTCGGGACCGAGCGCAGGCAGCACCGTGAGATTGAATCAAGAAAAAAAATGCGGCGATTAGTGTGGAATCTCTTTGGTGGCGCCGATTAGGCCTCAGCTTCCTCCGAGGAATCATTGATGATACTGCTCTTCCGGTGGTGCAGGTGAAGATGGTGGTGTGAGAATGGAGGTGACGTGAAAGACTAGGGGAACATCGGGGCAGCTCCTTGGAGGAGGAGGACGGGGTGGATGAATCGGCGGGATAACAAGATCGATGGCGGATCATCATCTGGTGCGATGGATGAGGAACGTCGAGGTGTTGCTGTGGACGACATCATCGGGGAAGATGTTGCGGCTGGGTGGCAGACGGATGAGGGTGTGGGGCTTCGCGGGTTTTTGCGACCTCGGTGTACGAATGGGTGGGCGGATGGGATGGGAGGGGGAATCGTGGCTTAGGGACGCGCTTGTCCAAAATGTGGGGTAAGTTACGAAAGTACCCCCACCGATTTGAGCTAGGCGGTTCTTTCGGTTCAAGGGTATCATGGGCATTTCGCGTGTCGGGATTTCGCAGGAGGTGGGAGTTTTCGCGCGCGTTGTAATTTTGGGATAGCAAGGCGCGGGTTGAGATGGAGGGAATTTTCGGAGCAGAACGAGACAAAGATATATCTTAAATATTTTAGGGTAACAAGGCGCGGGTTGAAATTTCCGGACAAGTCTAATGTGTACTGTACCAAATCAATTCGCACTTCCGTTGACGAAAAACCAAGAAGAAATCAATTCACTACAAGAGAGTCTAGTCCCGTGTACTGTACCAAATCAATTCACACTATAAATTCCATTCAAAAATTTGAATTCATGTTATGTTCAATTAAAATATTTCGCTACGTGTATAATGCATGCAACCTGCTACTCAAATGAACGTTTTAGTGCATTCCAAATGTATATACTACCGCTTCAATATGAACTAAATTTAAATTCGTTTATCTATTTGAATAAGATCTACAATCATGATTGTTGTGAAGTTAAACTATTTGAATTCGTTTATCTATTTTGATAAGATCAACAATCATCATTATTGTCAAGTTAAACCATCGTTTGTTTATTATCTTCACATCACACCACATGATTATTGTCGAGTTAGATATGAACTATGTGTACTATATGAACTCAAGCTCAATTTTTTGAATCCATTTCAAGCTCTAGCTAGATCTTCATAATCTAAACCATGTCCCATATGTATAATGTGTTTATCCATAATGTATGGTGCCCCACCCCTTACGCCTATAAGTATTTAGATGTGAGTTGCAAACGCCACACATTACCACAAATTCAAATAAAATGTGAAGTTGTTCGATATGTAGCATGGTTTAGATTGTTCGATATTTAGTTGTGAGCTAAAAACGCCACACATTACCACAAATTCAAATAAAATGTGAGATTATTTGATGTATAGTATGGTTTAGATTGTTCGATATTTAGCTGTGAGTTGCAAACACTGCGCATTATCACATTATGGTATAACATGTCCAAAACCACATCACGCGTATCACCGCTATATTCATGCATGCTATGTTTATAACACTATGATCTCCTATTCAAATATATGAATCCATTTTCATATCGAATAATGATCTTTGTTAGTCTCTTACACCCACACAATCCTCTAACCTTTGTAGCTAGCACAAACTTTCTCTCATGCGTGCACACGCCCTCCTCGCCCTCCCCTTCCCTCAGCATTCTATCCATCGCGAACATTCATTTTTTTTTCTTTAGGTTGTTCTCCCACAGTCTCGACAACTCCTTTCCGACACACACCGACTGATAAACCTCTCCAGCGATGTCTGCCTACAAGATGCACACACACCTCCCATCTCCTCCTTTCAGTGTCCATGCCTCGTGTCTCTCATATGGTACCACACACATGTAAACTCTCGTCCCTCTTTTCATCAATCTCAAAATCGCACACTCCTCCCCCTATCTAGCTAGTAGGCCTCTCGCACCACCTCCTAGCTCCATTCTCTCTGTCTATCCGTCTCGCTGGGCCTTATTTTCCTCTAACAAATGGATGTACACCGACCGATCTCCCACTATACATATAGCTAGCTAGGTCATTATAACTCGTTTTCCCCACGCGTCGATCGATCTACCTCATCAGTTATGTCTCTCCCTTCCTTCGACAAACAACAATTGATCTACCGATCTAGTTAGGTCTGCCTACCAAACACATGGCCCCCCTTCATCATCCATGCATGTGTCCCGGCACATCTATCACGCACAAGCACACACAGAAACACATGCCCACTCTTATTGATAATATTGCAGTTCTACCCTCAGTTTGTCTAGTAGGCCTCTCCCACCATCTTCGAGAAGCAACTCCATCACCCATCCAACACTCTACCCCTCTCCCTCTCTATTTCTCTCTCTCTGTCCCAACCTATTTCCCGTCCTTCACTTACGTATGGATATCGACCGATCTCCCTCAAGACATAGCTGGGTCTCTCCTTCTCAACACACATACGAGTCGATCTACCTCTCTAGTTAGGTCTCTGCTTCCCCCCCCCACACACACAAATCGATACATCGAGCGCTCTAGTCATATCCCCCTGCCACACACAAACTTTCCCTGTGCCCTCTGATGTTCCGGTAGGTCAGTCGCCCTATATCTTTGACTTGCACACACACAATTTCGATGACTCTATCGATATCTATGACCCCTCCCTCTCTTCTCGTGGATAGCCCCCTCTATATATGATATAGATAGGCCTCTATTTCACACACATTGCATGTGTCAAATTTTTGTTTGAGACATCATTGACACATATTCCCACAAATACATTCACAAAATCACAACCCCCCAACAAAAAACACTCACGAATGCACTCACCATCTGTCTAGGTTTGTATCTCTCTCACACACACCCATGTAGGTGGGGGACGTGCACGAAGAGAAGAGGTGCACGTACGGCACACGTACTCCCGTCTCTTTCCCAATCACACCCGCGCGGGTACACGGTGGAGCTCATTTCTGTACGAAAAGGCAGCCCACGTGGTAATTTGACATGTGTACTAGTTGTCCACTTGATGGAGGATCGTGTACCACGGGTGAACAAACAAATTGCGACTTGACGTGTTATGTTAAAAAAGAGGCAAACCATGTGGGGCCTACCTTAGAGGCAAGGCTCTATACACTAGAGATGTTCTGTACGTATTACTTTTGATGTGTTCCATCAACTCACAGAACGAGGAAAAGCGTGCTTAGTACGCCGTCTCCCCCATCCATGGGCGCGGTGACTCGCAGGACGAGGTGAAGCTTGCTTACTACGCCTTACGCCCGCTCCCTTGCCACGCGCGTGGTGGCTCACACGACGAGGAGAAAATTTTACTACTCCCTCCGTTTACTCCTCGTCCCTACCTTGGTCAGAGAGATTATCATATTGTTTGAAATATATGTCTTTTAGTAGATTTCAATATGAACTACTAGTACATACTCCAAACACTGATGTATATAGACGTATTTTAGAGTGTAGATTCACTCATTTTGCTCTGTATGTAGTCCATATTGAAAAAAACATTATAGTACACACTCTCCCTCGCCCCTTGACCCTCACCCACGTGGTGGACGTGCAGCAATTCATTCGTTCTCAGATAGCCAAAACGATATATACTGCAATAACATTATTGCTCGACTTCCTGAAGAGGCGAAGAGCCAAGCGCAAGGTTAATATTTTGGAGATGCCAAGCGCAAGGTTTATAGGAGAACAAGTAGTAGTAGTACTAGTAGTACATACCACCGGTACATACTGTATGAGGAAGAAGGCAACAAGATGTATGTTTTGCGTGACAATCTCTTCTTATAGGATGTGCTAGACCCAGTGGACCTCATTGTTGCAATGGGAGTGCTATCATAGATGGCACGATTCAGAGTGGTGGGCAGCAGGAATAATTCGGAGTTGCTTAGTTCGAAACCCCATGAAGAAGTCCCATCAAAAGGAATAGCCATCCTCTACACGTGCTCCTATGTAAAATGAGTAAATGAGACAAAAAGAGAAATAGACAAAGTAAAAAAATCGCCAGGCTTAGATCCAGCCCTATTGTGTCTGTGAATGATACTTCTATGTCGTGATTGACATGTCTATATTATTAACCATGCTACAGAGGTAGAAGCGGATTTTTATTTATTTGTGGAGGTATCAGCGGATGTATATTCAATGAGGAGTGAAATGATGGCCGCTTCCTCGGTCAAACATAGAGAAAGGTGGGCCTCGTGATTTAACGGCTCATTAGTCATTATTACTGCCTATATTCTTTGCCCATATATAATACCGCATGGTAGAGTAGTGGGCTATACTTTTAATAACCATGCTCGAAGAGAAGAGGTGCACGCACCCACACATATAGTACTAGTAGCACTCTTTGCGTCTTTTGCGTCTTCCCCAACCATACACGTGACACGGTGGATCTCATTTCTGTAAGATGATGCAGCCGACGTGATAATTTGACGCGTCTAGTAGTAGTTACTCACTTATAAATAATGGAGGGTCGGGAACCACGCATGAACGGTGCCGCATCATTTATAAATAAAGTTTTTTCTTAAGTGGCACGTACGCAATATAAATAGGTTCATATGGAGAGAAAAGGAAACCACTCCACTATATACATTGCCAGGATGAGCCTACACGATTGCTTGCTGGGGTTGCTCTCTTCACACTCTCTCGCACAAAACGATTGTGGCCACATCTCTAGCATCCGGGCGGATCATGTCCGCCGGGGGAAGGGGTGGATGTTTTGTGTAGATGCGGTCGCCGTCGCCGACGGTGAAAACCCACTGTCGGCACGTCCCGATCAGGGGTCCCTGCCATTCACTCACAAAGCCGGTGAGGTTGCCTTCGTTCCTTGCTCACTGCCGTGACATGGGCGGTTGCCGCCTCCTGCCGCCCTCCTCTAGGTTGAGCTACGTCCCGACATCCCTCAGTTGCAACTTCCTTACAGCCGGCTTGCACCATTGCCCCAACTGCCCACATCACTCCATGTGGATATTTCTTTACTTCTTTGCCCCTCACATACCTCTACTGGCTTCTACTATATTTGTGATGAGTTTATGTCTCATCGACTAGTCCGAGTAATCTTATTCTAATCACACTTCTTCAATTTCTTTGCCACAGGGATGCTCATCTCGATTTCAGTGAAACTACACAAAATGATTCGATGGTCAAAGGGTTGCAAACTTCATTTCTTCGGAAGCTTCAACGTCGCTAGCAAATTAAAGCCTGGTTAGAGTTTAGGGTTCAAGGGCTAGGGACCACACGGATCATTTTTTTCTTTACTTGTCTTTGTTCCAAAATAAGTGTCAACTTTAGTAGTAGTACAACTTTATACTAAAGTTTGCATAAAGTTGAGACACTTATTTTGGAATGGAGGGAGTACATATTGGCTATGATCTGCCAATCATTGAGATGCAATAGCATGCATGTTAGTCTCCTTTGTATTTGATGAAATGTTTCAACAGGGCAACCTTGGACGCAAGATACATGAAACAGAAGCTGGAAGCTTCATAGCATTGTACAAATTTATCTTGCTGAGAAATTACAGTACGCACTATACTACTATGTGAAGAGTTAGGTGTCGCACGGTGTCCAGAAAATATGGTGATAGTGTGAGGTGGGCCATTTAATCACCAAGCCTGTGTGTTTTGACTACTTTTGCACTCCTCTACTATAAGAATGGAGAAAATTGTAATCTAGTACCTCCTTTCGCCGAAACGTGGGACATCCAACAGTCGTACCACCTTAGTAATAATGACCAATGAGCCGTCAAATCACATAGACCCATCAATAAGTTGGACGGATGAAACAACCATCACTCTTGAATCCGCTTCTCCTTTCAATGATGGTGCTAGTGAGAGGTCGCATCCGCTCTGCCCGAGCATGAATGTGGCACCGATTCTCCAGAGCGGCCCTGACCGTCTCGGGCGGGAAGCGCACGCGGGCGATGGATGGGCTTTGGGTGGGCCATGCTGGTCGGGAGCAGGCGTCGCAGCTATCTCGACCGGACGCCCGGAAATGAGAGGATGCACCCACTCTCACGGCTATATCGTACACTACACACCATCTCTTTGTAGGAGTAGGCTAATGTGTCGCTCTCTCTAACACACACACACACACTCAATAGAGAATAGGAATATCGTGCGAGTGGGAAACCACAGGAAATGAGATAAATGGAGTACGTACAAGAAGAGAAAAGGTGACGAATATTCCATCAAACCTGGACTAAGGAGTAGTACTCCCTCCGTCTAGGTGTTTAGTCATCTTACAAAAATCAGATATTCCCAAAATGTTTAGGCGTCGTCCATTAACTTCGCATCTCAATCCCCTCCTAGCCTCGTTGCCAGCGAGCGTTGTTACTCACTCTGCCTTGTTATTGAAGGAAATAAGCCCTAGAGGCAATAATAAATTTGTTATTTATACTTCCTTATATCGTGGTAAATGTTTATTATTCATGCTAGAATTGTATTAACCGGAAATTTAGTACATATGTGAATACATAGACAAACAAAGTGTCACTAGTATGCCTCTACTTGACTAGCTCGTTGAATCAAAGATGGTTACGTTTCCTAGCCATAGACATGAGTTGTCATTTGATTAACGGGATCACATCATTAGGGAATCATGTGTTTGACTTGACCCATCCGTTAGCTTAGCACGATGATCATTTAGTTTGTTGCTATTTGCTTTATTCATGACTTATACATGTTCCTATGACTATGAGATTATGCAACTCCCGAATACCGGAGGTACACTTTGTGTGCTAGCAAATGTCACAAAGTAACTGGATGATTATAAAGGTGCTCTACAGGTGTCTTCGATGGTGTTTGGGGAGTTGGCATAGATCAAGAATAGGATTTGTCACTCCGATTGTCGGAGAGGTATCTCTGGGCCCTCTCGGTAATGCACATCACTATAAGCCTTGCAAGCAATGCAACTAATGAGTTATTTGCGGGATGATGCATTACGAAAACGAGTAAAGAGACTTGCCGGTAACGAGATTGAACTAGGTATTGAGATACCGACGATCGAATCTCGGGCAAGTAACATATCGATGACAAAAGGGAACAACGTATGTTGTTATGCGGTTTCACCAATAAAGATCTTCGTAGAATATGTAGGAACCAATATGAGCATCCAGGTTCCGCTATTGGTTATTGACCGGAGATGAGTCTCGGTCATGTCTACATAGTTCTCGAACCCATAGGGTCCGCACGCTTAATGATACGTCTCCAACGTCTCTATAATTTTTCATTGCTCCATGCTATTATATTATCTATTTTGGATGTTAATGGGCTTTATTTTACACTTTTATATCATTTTTGGTACTAACCTACTAACCGGAGGCCCAGCCCAAATTGTTGTTTTTTTTTGCCTATTTTAGGGTTTCGAAGAAAAGGAATATCAAACAGAGTCCAAACAGAATGAAACCTTCGGGAATGTGATTTTCTCAACAAACGTGATCCAGGAGACTTGGAGTGGCCGTGAAGAAACAAGGGAGGAAGGCACGAGGCAGGGGGCGCGCCCTCCACCCTCGTGGGCCCTCTGTTGCTCCACCGACGTACTTCTTCCTCCTATATATATCCATGTACCCCCCAAACATCCAGGAGAACCACGAAAACCTAATGCCACCGCCGCAACCTTCTGTACTCGAGAGATCCCATCTCGGGGCCTTTTCCGGAGCTCCGCCGGAGGGGGCATTGATCACGGAGGGCCTCTACATCAACTCCATGGCCTCTCCGGTGATGTGTGAGTAGTTTACTTCAGACCTACGGGTCCATAGTTATTAGCTAGATGGCTTCTTCTCTCTCTTTGGATCTCAATACAAAGTTCTCCTCGATTCTCTTGGAGATCTATTCGATGTAATCTTTTTTTGTGGTGTGTTTGTCGAGATCCGATGAATTGTGGGTTTATGATCCAGATTAACTATGAACAATATTTGATTCTCCTCTGAATCCTTTTATGTATGATTGGTTTATCTTTGCAAGTCTCTTTGAATTATCAGTTTGGTTGGCCTACTAGATTGATCGTTCTTGCAATGGGACAAGTGCTTAGCTTTGGGTTCAATCTTGCGGTGTTCGATCCCAGTGACAGAAAGGGAACCGACACGTATTGTATTGTTGCCATCGAGGATAAAAAGATGGGGTTTATATCATATTGCATGATTTTATCCCTCTACATCATGTCATCTTCCTTAAAGCATTACTCTGTTCTTATGAACTTAATACTCTAGATGCATGCTGGATAGCGGTCGATGTGTGGAGTAATAGTAGTAGATGCAGAATCATTTCGGTCTACTTGTCTCAGACGTGATGCCTATATACATGATCATACCTAGATATTCTCATAAGTATTCGCTTTTCTATCAATTGCTCGACAATAATTCGTTTACCCACCGTAATACTTATGCTCTTGAGAGAAGCCACTAGTGAAACCTATGGCCCCCGGGTCTATCTTTCATCATATTAATCTTCCAATACTTAGTTATTTCCTTTGCCGTTTATTTTACTTTGCATCTTTATTTCTCTTTATCATAAAAATACCAAAAAATCTTATCTTATCATATGTATCAGATCTCACTCTCGTAAGTGATCGAGAAGGGCTTGACAACCCCTTTATCGCGTTGGTTGCGAGGTTGTTATTTGTTTGTGTATGTGCGTGGGACTTGAGCGTGATGTGTCTCCTATTAAATCTTTGTTTTGCAATATGAATCTTGATAATGATGGGGCTGAAGATGAGCCACCTTTACCTAGAAGGCATTCCAAAAATTCGAAGTCTTTAGATCTTGATGCTAAAATTGTTAAAAGTGGGATTGAAGAGGTCAAAACTTTAAATATCAATGAACCCACTATTTTGGATTTCAAGGAATTTAATTATGATAATTGCTCTTTGATAGATTGTATTTCCTTGTTGTAATCCGTGCTAAATTCTCCTCATGCTTATAGTCAAAATAAAGCTTTTACTAAACATATCATTGATGCTTTAATGCAATCTTATGAAGAAAAACTTGAGTTGGAAGTTTCTATCCCTAGAAACTTTATGATGAGTGGGAACCTACAATAAAAATTAAAATTAAAGATCATGAGTGCTATGCTTTGTGTGATTTGGGTGCTAGTGTTTCCACGATTCCAAAAACCTCGTGTGATTTGCTAGGTTTCCGTGATTTTGATGATTGTTCTTTAAACTTGCACCTTGTGGATTCCACTATTAAGAAACCTGTGGGAAGAATTAATGATGTTCTTATTGTTTCAAATAGGAACTATGTGCCCGTAGATTTCATTGTTCTTGATATAGATTGCAATCCTTCATGTCCGATTATTCTTGGTAGACCTTTCCTTAGAACAATTGGTGCAATTATTGATATGAAGGAAGGGAATATTACATTCCAATTTCCGTTAAGGAAAGGCATGGAACACTTCCCTAGAAACAAAATTTAATTACCATATGAATCTATTATGAGAGCCACTTATGGATTGCCTACCAAAGATGGCAATACCTAGATCTATCTTTGATTTTATGCCTAGCTAGGGGCGTTAAACGATAGCGCTCGTTGGGAGGCAACCCAATTTTATTTTTATTCCTTGCTTTTTGCTCATGTTTAGTAATAAATAATTTACCTAGCCTCTGTTTTGGTTGTGTTGTTTTGTGTTTAATTAGTGTTTGTGCCAAATAGAACCGTTGGGAAGACTTGATGAAAGTCTTTTTGATCTTGCTGTAAGAAACGTAAACTTTAGCGCTCACGAGAATTGCTGCCATTTTTATTTGGAAGGTGATATTTAGTTAATTATTTTTTAAGATGATTAATAGATAAATTCCTCATGTCCAGCAATTTATTTTAGAATTTTGGGGTTCCAGAACTTGTGTTAGCTACAGATTACTACAGACTGTTCTGTTTTTGACAGATTCTGTTTTTCTATTGTTGTTTGCTTATTTTGATGAATCGATGGCTAGTAAAAGAGTTTATAAACCGTAGAGAAGTTGGAATACAGTAGGTTTAACACCAATATAAATAAATAATGAGTTCATTACAGTAGCTTGAAGTGGTGTTTTGTGTTCTTTCGCTAACGGAGCTCACGAGGTTTTCTATTTTGAGTTTTGTGTTGTGAAGTTTTCAAGTTTTGGGTAAAGATTTGATGGATTATGGAACAAAGAGTGGCAAGAGCCTAAGCTTGGGGATGCCCATGGCACCCCAAGACAAAATTCAAGGACACCAAAAAGCCTAAGCTTGGGGATGCCCCGGAAGGCATCACCTCTTTCGTCTTCATCTATCGGTAACTTTACTTGGAGCTATATTTTTATTCACCACATGATATGTGTTTTGCTTGGAGCGTCTTGTATGATTTGAGTCTTTGCTTTTAGTTTGCCACAATCATCCTTGCTGTACACACCTTTTGAGAGAGACTCACATGATTTGAAATTTATTAGAATACTCTATGTGCTTCACTTATATCTTTTGAGCTATATATTTTTTGCTCTAGTGCTTCACTTATATCTTTTAGAGAACGGTGGTGGATTTGTTTTATAGAAACTATTGTTCTCTCATACTTCACTTATATTATTTTGGGAGTCCCTTAGAACAACATGGCAATAATAAAAACTTTCATATAAGTGCATTGAATACTATGAGAAGTTTGATACTTGATAATTGTTTTGAGATATGGAGATGGTGATATTAGAGTCATGCTAGTTGAGTAGTTGTGAATTTGAGAAATACTTGTGTTGAAGTTTTTGATTCCCATAGCATGCACGTATGGTGAACCGTTATGTGATGAAGTCGAAGCATGATTTATTTATTGATTGTCTTCCTTATGAGTGGCGGCCGGGACGAGCGATGGTCTTTTCCTACCAATCTATCCCCCTAGGATCATGCGCGTAATACTTTGTTTCGATAACTAAGATTTTTGCAATAAGTATATGAGTTCTTTATGACTAATGTTGAGTCCATGGATTATACGCACTCTCACCCTTCCACCATTGCTAGCCTCTCTAGTATCGCGCAACTTTCGGCGGTACCATAAACCCACCATATACCTTCCTCAAAATAGCCACCATACCTATCTATTATGGCATTTCCATAGCCATTCCGAGATATATTGCCATGCAACTTTCCACCGTTCCGTTATTATGACATGCTTCATCATTGTCATATTGCTTGGATGATCATGTAGTTGACATCGTATTTGTGGCAAAGCCACTATTCATAATTTTTCATACATGTCACTCATGCATCATTGCACATCCCGGTACACCGTCGGAGGCATTCTCATAGAGTCATATTTTGTTCTAAGTATTGAGTTGTAATTCTTGAGTTGTAAGTAAATAAAGTGTGATGATCATCATTATCAGAGCATTGTCCCAAGTGAGGAAAGGATGATGGAGACTGTGATTCCCCCACAAGTCGGGATGAGACTCCGGACGAAAAAAGAGAGTGAAAAAGAGATAAGGGACAATGCTACTATCCTTGTTCCACACTTGTGCTTCAAAGTAGCACCATGTTCTTCATATAGAGAATCTCCTATGATATAACTTTCATATACTAGTGGGAATTTTTCATTATAGAACTTGGCTTGTATATTCCAACGATGGGCTTCCTCAAAATGCCCTAGGTCTTTGTGAGCAAGCAAGTTGTATGCACACCCACTTAGTTTCTTTTGTTGAGCTTTCATATACTTATAGCTCTAGTGCATCCGTTGCATAGCAATCCCTACTCACTCACATTGATATCTATTGATGGGCATCTCCATAGCCCATTGATACGCCTAGTTGATGTGAGACTATCTTCTCCTTTTTTGTCTTCTCCACAACCACCATTCTATTCCACCATAGTGCTATATCCATGGCTCACGCTCATATATTGCATGAAGATTGAAAAAGTTCGAGAACATCAAAAGTATGAAACAATTGCTTGGCTTGTCATCGGGGTTGTGCATGATTTAAATATTTTGTGTGGTGAAGATAGAGCATAGCCAGACTATATGATTTTGTAGGGATAACTTTCTTTAGCCATGTTATTTTGAGAAGACATGATTGCTTAGTTAGTATGCTTGAAGTATTATTATTTCTATGTCAATATTAAACTTTTATCTTGAATCTTTCGGATCTCAACGTTCATGCCACAATAAAGAAAAATTACATTGAGAAATATGTTAGAAAGCATTCCACATCAAAAATTCTTCTTTTATCATTTACCTACTCGAGGACGAGCAGGAATTAAGCTTGGGGATGCTTGATACGTCTCCAACGTATCTATAATTTTTTATTGCTCCATGCTATTATATTATCTATTTTGGATGTTAATGGGCTTTATTTTACACTTTTATATCATTTTCGGGACTAACCTACTAACCGGAGGCCCATCCCAAATTGCTGTTTTTTTGCCTATTTTAGGGTTTCGAAGAAAAGGAATATCAAACGGAGTCCAAACGGAATGAAACCTTCGGGAACATGTTTTTCTCAACAAACGTGATCCAGGAGACTTGGAGTGGCCGTCAAGAAACAAGGGAGGAAGGCACGAGGAAGGGGGGCGCGCCTACCCCCTTGGGCGCGCCCTCCACCCTCGTGGGCCCTCCGTTGCTCCACCGACGTACTTCTTCCTCCTATATATATCCATGTACCCCAAACATCCAGGAGAACCATGAAAACCTAATTCCACCGCCGCAACCTTCTGTACTCGAGAGATCCTATCTCGGGGCCTTTTCCGGAGCTCCGACGGAGGGGGCATTGATCACGGAGGGCCTCTACATCAACTCCATGGCCTCTCCGGTGATGTGTGGGTAGTTTACTTCAGACCTACGGGTCCATAGTTATTAGCTAGATGGCTTCTTCTCTCTCTTTGGATCTCAATACAAAGTTCTCCTTGATTCTCTTGGAGATTTATTTGATGTAATCTTCTTTTGCGGTGTGTTTGTCGAGATCCGATGAATTGTGGGTTTATGATCCAGATTATCTATGAACAATATTTGATTCTCCTCTGAATTATTTTACGTATGATTGGTTTATCTTTGCAAGTCTCTTCGAATTATAAGTTTGGTTTGGCCTACTAGATTGATCTTTCTTGCAATGGGAGAAGTGCTTAGCTTTGGGTTCAATCTTGCGGTGTTCGATCCTAGTGACAGAAAGGGAACCGACACGTATTGTATTGTTGCCATCGAGGATAAAAAGATGGGGTTTATATCATATTGCATGAGTTTATCCCTCTACATCATGTCATCTTCCTTAAAGCATTACTCTGTTCTTATGAACTTAATACTCTAGATGCATGCTGGATAGCGGTCGATGTGTGGAGTAATAGTAGTAGATGCAGAATCGGTCTACTTGTCTTGGACGTGATGCCTATATACATGATCATACCTAGATATTCTCATAAGTATTCGCTTTTCTATCAGTTGCTCGACAGTAATTCGTTTACCCACCGTAATACTTATGCTCTTGAGAGAAGCCACTAGTGAAACCTATGGCCCCCGGGTCTATCTTTCATCATATTAATCTTCCAATACTTGGTTATTTCCTTTGCGGTTTATTTTACTTTGCATCTTTATTTCTCTTTATCATAAAAATACCAAAAATATTATCTTATCATATCTATCAGATCTCACTCTCGTAAGTGACCGAGAAGGGCTTGACAACCCCTTTATCGCGTTGGTTGCGAGGTTGTTATTTGTTTGTGTAGGTGCATGGGACTTGAGCGTGATGTCCTACTTGATTGATACCTTGGTTCTCAAAAACTGAGGGAAATACTTACGCTACTTTGCTGCATCACCCTTTCCTCTTCAAGGGAAAACCAACACAGTGCTCAAGATGTAGCACTTAATGTTCGGTAATGATCGGTATTATGAGTTTATGTGTTTTGATGTACCGAAGGTAGTTCGGAGTCCCGGATGAGATCGGGGAAATGACGAGGAGTCTCGAAATGGTCGAGACGTAACGATCGATATATTGGACGACTATATTCGGACATCGGAAAGGTTCCGAGTGATTCGGGTATTTTACGAAGGACCGGCGAGTTACGGGAATTCGCCGGGGAGCATATGGGCCTTATTGGGCTTTAGGGGAAAGAGAGAGAGGAGGCCTCGCGCCCCCAAGGCCTAGTTCGAATTTGACTAGGAGGAAGGGCGGCGCCCCCTCCTTCCTTCTCTTCTCTTTTCCATTTCCTTCTCTCCTACTCCTACTACAAGGAAGGGGGAATCCTACTCCCGGTGGGAGTAGGACTCCCAAGGGCGCGCCATAGCAGGGCCGGCCCTCCCCCCTCCTCCACTCCTTTATATACGTGGCCAGGGGGCACCCCATAGAGACACAAGTTGATCATTGATCTTTTAGCCGTGTGCGGTGGCCCCCTCCACCATAATCCACCTCGGTCATATCGTAGCGGTGCTTAGGTGAAGCCCTGTTCAGATAGCATCATCATCACCGTCATCGCGCCGTCGTGCTGACGAAACTCTCCCTCGAAGCTCTACTGGATCATGAGTTCGCGGGACGTCACCAAGCTCAACGTGTGCAGATCGCGGAGGTGCCGTACCTTCGGTGCTAGGATCGGTCGATCATGAAGACGTACAACTACATCAACCGCATTGTCATAATGCTTCTGCTTACGGTCTACAAGGGTATGTAGACGATACTCTCCCCTCTCGTTGCTATACATCGCCATGATCTTGCGTGTGCGTAGGATTTTTTTTGAAATTACTGCGTTCTTCAACAGTTATCTCCCACGGAAGCCCAATGCATGGATCGCAACTACGCGTTGACCAGTCAAGGAATCAAAGTTGGCTTACATGCGAGTTAATACGTGGCTCTGCATGGTGGCTAAAATGACATCTCTTAATTGTTGTGATTAATTGTTGCGTTTAGAGACAAAAATCAGGGCTTTGATTGGAGGAAGGACCGGTCAAGTTTCACCTTCTCCTCCAATCTGCTTGCACCTTGGTCCCGCTGCACCTTCTAACGTGAATTACACCTAGACGGAGGGAGTAGTATGAGATACGGCGGCACACTCACTTAGGTCGAATACAAGTACCCAAAATTATTTGAAGAGGGCAAAGTGTACAAACTAAATAATTAAAATTGAATTTCTCGTTTTTTTTCAAAATGGAGGCAAAAGATTTGCCTCATCCACTAAATAAGAGGAGAATAGAGTTTCACAGTTTGCAGGTGACCCTACAAATAAATGACATGTCAATTACTCTCAATACGCCCTAGTTTCTTAGCACCCGTTGTGACACTTAGTGCATACGGTGGCACACTGACTTAGGCCGAATACAAATGCCCAAAATATTTAAAATTGGAGGATTGTGCAGCCAACCTTTCCGATATTTTGACAGTGTGTGGTTCAGTTGTTGTTCACTTTGGAGGGTCGTGTACCACAGGTGAACGTTAGTAAGCACGACCGGGAGGCGTGCAGCGTTAATTGTGAGTTGACTCCTTCGAGCGTTAAATTTTCTTCATGTATTAGCATTGCCCCTAGTATTTTTCTTCACTACATTAAATAAAGGGTTCTATTTTGTGCACAATTTAAAACAATTTTTATGGAGAGAAAAAGAAAACCACTCCATCTATATATGCTGGAGCCTCGACGCTTGTTTTTTAGGGTTTGCTCTCTTCACACTCTCTCTCCACTATATACACACACGCTGGAGCCTCAGCGCCTGTAGTTGCTCTCTTCACACTCTCTCACCCTCTCCAGATCTAAACAAGACCTCGTTGGCCTCTCTCTCTCTCTCTCTCTTTCTCTCTCTCTCTTTCTCTTTCTCTCTCTCTCTCTCCCCTCACTGCTGGTCAAAGAGCCGACAGGATCCGTCCGCCGGGAAGGGAAGGAGGCCTAATGTTGTCGCCGTTGGCTAGGGACAGAATCCACTACCGGCACAACTGTTCTCTTTCCCAGCGGCGCCGTGGGAGGGCCTCCGACCCCTTCTTCCTCACTGCCGGACATAGTGTGGGCAGATCGGCCTCTCGCCGCTCACTAAGCCACACCCCGAGAACCTTAAGGTATAATTTACTTATTCCACATGCATTGCTATAGCTGCATGTGTGCTTTTTCTGCTTCTACACTTGAATCTAGGTGTTGGATCAAACAGGAAAGTACTGGGGAAAGTTGTATAGCATGAATCTAGGACATTGTTCAAAGAGGAAAGGAAGGGGGAAAGTAGTGGGGAAAGTTGTATAGCATGAATCTAGGACATGGTTGAAAGAGGAAAGGAAGGGGGAAGTAGTGGGGAAAGTTGTATAGCATGAATCTAGGACGTGGTTCAAAGAGGAAAGGAAGGGGGAAAGTACAGACTCGCTACCTAGCACCTACGTTGGTCGAAAAGGGAAAACAATGACAAACACACTACGCACACCTGTAACGAACTGATCTTTCTGTTTTGGGGGACAAGGCTGTAGAGTTTAAGCAGGACTAGATTCGTTGCCCTCTCATAGGGAAAGGTGTCTAAAGATAACAAAACTGGGACTAGCACAAATACGCTCCTTGGTTGTTTGTTCTTTGTTGCAATAGACTGTGCATCACCCCTTTATACATCGGTAGATGCACATGGTGCTGGTGCGTCCACTGTCCCGTACAACTCTTTAGCTGTTGTTAATCTAAGGCCCCGCTCAGTTAAAAAGTCCTAGGACTTTTTTAGTCCCAACTAAAAAGTCCATAGTCCCTACCTGTTTGGTTCCAGGGACTAAACATGGACTAGAGGTTATTAAATAAAATGCTAAAAGACCATGTTACCCCTAGTAATGAACTAATAGAGATAAGGTGCGATGCGGGGCAGGGCAACTATTGTAAAAAGTCCCAAAAAGACTCTCCCTCAGGGTCTTCTTTCTTTAGTCCCAAATACCCACTATTAGTCCCTAAAAGTCCCTCCAGTTTGGTTTAGATGGGACTAAAAGGGACTTTTTTTAGTCCCTACACCAAAATGTCCCTGTAAACAAACACCCTCTAATAATGCCACTAGAAAATTGAAGTAATGCCACACTTAAAAGCAAATTACATGTTTAACAAATTTTATTATTATTATAATCTCTCCGTTAATATAAATCAATGCCACTATTTGAGAAATGCTACTGCCTTGCTTTCTTTCCCATTTAGATAAGTTAGATGCTTCTTTTTGTTGGCTTCTGTGTCATCCACCATTATTGACCACTAGTTGTTTCCTTTGCACCTCTATGTAAATAGGGTTATCTACTTCACCTCGTTGTTATTGTGACCTTTTGTTGCACTGCACAAAACACTTTTGTTTTAAGAGTGTTTTGTGTAGTTCAACCAAAATGTCACACCGACAATGTTGCTTGATTGTTTGATCTTAGTGGAACTACACAAGAGGAGATCTGACTTCCTATCCGTGTTGGAAAATTTGTTTCAGATCTTCTTCTTGTGAGTTTTTGAATTCCGCGTCATGAGAGGTCACTACTAGCCTTCTTTCACATGATTGTGCAGTGTGCTTTCATATGTTGTGCTACTTATACGGTAATGTTGCTTGATTTTAGTGAACTGCACAAATGGAGACAAGACTTTCAATCTGTATGTGCACCGTAATATCCCATTGAGGTAAGATAATGATATTTCACAACTGTTGGCATGTATTTTGCCACTGTCATCAGAAAATTAATGTTGTTGTTTAGTGCTATACTTGTGCTCCCTAATTGACATGCCAAATCTTACATTGAAGGCGAAGCTTGTCTGTTATTGAACCAAATGATGAAGGGGAAGAACAATTGGAAGAAAAAAAATCAACTCCCAGTGCTGTAATGAAGCACTGGAACTGTGATGACACAAGTAATGATATAGTTTTGCATCTTAATTTATTGCTATGGCTGAAATGAGAAATTGTTTTGCCACTGATTTGATGCCACTCTTAATGTAATATGTAATTATCTCTACTTGTGCAAACAAGGATCTTCTTTGCAGATAACATATATTTTAGTGGAACTGCACAAGAAGATGTTGGAAACATTAAACTAATCGAGGAGTATATAGTAAGCATGGCAACCACAGTAGATAACAACAGATGGTTCCGGAGAAGTGCTTGATCTGTATGCTATACACAATTAGCCTCCTGACAAAGGTTGGTACTCGCCCATGGATTTCATCCATATGATTGAACTTTGTCATCTCTATTCAAGTTGTGCTACTGTTTAGATACTGTCATGAAAAAGTGGTATTGTCCATGAGTAGTGCATCATCTGTGCCATTTTAAATATTTCCTTTCCTTTTTTTCGAGAAAACAGGGATGCTAGCATTTAGTTGTCCTCTTGTCTTTGCACAACAAGATCATCCTCCTCTGAAGAAGAATATGGAGCACGTGTAGTGCCTAGTTCCGATTATGCCAGGATAAATAAGCCAAGCCTCTCTTCTTAAGAAGGGAGCAGCTGAAGGATGGTTACATTATTGCCCACAAGAACAAACTAACTTCAACTCAGAAGGACTCACGGATCTCCATCTTTGTTGTTGTGATGGCCAATACAATGTTGTTTTAGGATTCCTTCCAGTGAGTTCCATTTTTTTAAATGTGTGCTCTGCATGGATCATGTAGGTTGCCTTTTTAAACTGTCAATTCATAGTACAGTTTGCTTTATACTAATCACTTTTTTTGTATTTATGCAAACAGGGGTGCCCAACTTGATTTCTATGGGAACTGCACAAAATGTTCACAAATACATCGAATATTCTCGAATCATTCGTTTCCACCACAAGAAAAGAGGTGCGATATGTTCAAGGCATTGCAACATATAAAGGCGAAATCATACAAGCTACGCGTGAATTTGGTTGATTTTGGTGGAACTGCATAAAAAGAATAGTTGGTTTATTTAGCACGAGGTGCCATGTCAATGTCCGAACTGATTGCAAACCCTGCCCATTCTACAATCTTAGGCATTTGATATTTTGGAATGGGAAAACCTAGTCAAAGTTTGCTCATTGATGTACGCAAAACAACACGCATTTGACATTTTGGAATGGGACAACCTTGTCAAATTTTTCTCATTGATGTTAGCAAGAAGACATGTGTTTGATATTTTCGAATGTGACACCCTTTGCTGTCAGCAGCAGCATCGATCGATTTTTCTTTATTCTTTAGTTGTGAAGTAAATATTGGCTCTGACATGTGAATCACCGAGATGCATAATCATTGATTGTTTTGAATGTTCTCTATGAATTGCCAGGCATGTGTGTTTGATTGCAATGTACAGGAACGCTAAAAAGCTGCTCAAACTTTTTGTACTCCCTCTATTCCTTTTTACTTCACATATTAGATTTCTTTCAAGTCAGTTGATTTTACATTGTGAATGTTGATATTTTTTCTATAAGATTGGTTAAAGTAGAGATACTTTGACTTCAGACAAAACTTATATGCAGACTAAAAAGAACCCGAGGGAGTACATGTGAAACTGCTGCAAACGAGGTGATCACCCTTGGAATAATGCTAGTACATATTGTTTTGCATGTTCATCCAATGCCAGTGATACAAGATTTCGAACTAATCAAACTAAATTCATTCACACATAGCCGGATTTCATATAAACATGCCAGATTTCATTACATTTCATACATTCTTCAACTAAAAAGGGGTGCGCTCGAGGTATAATTAATTAACTAAACAGTCGTGTCTGGCTGAGCCAAACAAAAGCTTCTTCTCCAGCGGACTGAGCTTTAGTGACTTAACTGTAGGTGCAGTTGCATCACTGACATGTGGGCCATATGCCTCTTGGGCCCACATGTCAGTAACCCAACTGCACCTGTAGTTAAGTAACTGAAGCAGCGTCCTTCTACAAAGCTCTCCGACTCCACGTCGCTGCCAAGAAGCTAATCAGCAATCAATGGTCAACCCACCTAGATTGGCTTCAACCGGAGGGTAGCAGCGGTGGCCTTACTTGGACCTAAGAGGCGGCGACCTACCATATTCTACTCTTCCTCGTTTTCTGTGTGGCGCGACCTCTTTGGCAGCGGGGCGGGGCCTCGATGGAGCTGGCCATGTCCTCTATCTCATTGTCGGTCGGGCGGCGCCTCGGCGGAGCAGGGGAAATTCTCCCCCTCATTGCCGGCAGGTGATACGTCCATTTTGCATCATGCTTTTATATCGATATTTATTGCATTATGGGATGTTATTACACATTATGTCACAATACTTATGCCTATTCTCTCTTATTTTACAAGGTTTACATGAAGAGGGAAAATGCCGGCAGCTGGGATTCTGGGCTGGAAAAGGAGCAAATATTAGAGACCTATTCTGCACAGCTCCAAAAGTCCTGAAACTTCACAGAAGTTATTTCCAGAATATATAAAAATACTGAGCGCAAGAAGTACCAGAGGGGGGCCACCCACCAGCCACGAGGGTGGGGGGCGCACCCCCTGCCTCGTGGGCCCCCTGGTGGCCCTCCGATGCCCATCTTCTGCTATATAAGGTCTTTCGTTTGAGAAAAAAATCATAAGCAAGCTTTCGGGACGAGACTCCGCCACCACGAGGCGGAACCTTGGCGGAACCAATCTAGGGCTCCGGCGGAGCTGTTCTTCTCGGGAAACTTCCCTCTGGGAGGGGTAAATCATCACCAACGATCCTCTCATCAGGAGGGGGTCAATCTCCATCAACATCTTCACCAACACCATCTCATCACAAACCCTAGTTCATCTCTTGTATCCAATCTTTGTATCCAAACCTCAGATTGGTACCTGTGGGTTGCTAGTATGTTGATTACTCCTTGTAATTGATGCTAGTTGGTTTACTTGGTGGAAGATCATATGTTGATCCATTATGCATATTAATACCCTCTGATTATGAACATGAATATGCTTTGCGAGTAGTTACGTTTGTTCCTGAGGACATGGGAGAAGTCTTGCTATTAGTAGTCATGTGAATTTGGTATTCGTTTGATATTTTGATGAGATGTATGTTGTCATCCCTCTAGTGGTGTCATGTGCACGTCGACTACATGACACTTCACCATTGTTTGGGACTAGAGGAAGGCATTTGGAAGTAATAATTAGATGATGGGTTGCTAGAGTGACAAAAGCTTAAACCCTAGTTTATCTGTTGCTTCGTAAGGGGCTGATTTGGACCCATATGTTTCATGCTATGGTTAGGTTTACCTTAATACTTCTTTTGTAGTTGCGGATGCTTGCAATAGGAGTTAATCATAAGTGGGATGCTTGTCCAAGTAAGGACAGTACCCAAGCACCGGTCCACCCACATATCAAATTATCAAAGTACCGAACGCGTATCATATGAACTTGATGAAAACTAGCATGACGATAATTCCCATGTGTCCTCGGGAGCGCTTTCCCTCATATAAGAGTTTGTCCAGGCTTTTCCTTTGCTACAAAAAGGATTGGGCCATCTTGCTGCACCTTATTTACTTTTATTGCTTGCTACTCCTTACAAATTACCTTATCACAAAACTATCTATTACCGATAATTTCAGTGCTTGCAGAGAATACCTTGCTGAAAACCGCTTATCATTTCCTTATGCTCCTCATTGGGTTCGACACTCTTACTTATTGAAAAGCTACGATAGATCCCCTACACTTGTGGGTCATCAAGACTCTTTTATGGTGTCGTTGCTGGGGAGTGAAGCGCCTTTGGTAGGTGGAATTTGGTAAGGAAAAATTTATATAGTGTGCTGAAATTTACTGTCACTTGTTACTATGGAAAGTAATCCTTTGAGGGGCTTGTTTGGGGTATCTTCACCCCGACTGGTAGAGCAAATAGTTGCTCCTCAACCTACTGGACCTACTAAAAATGAAAATGCTTACTTTGAAATTCCTTCAGGTATGATAGAGAAACTGTTGGCTAATCCTTTTGCAGGAGATGGAACATTGCCTCCCGACTTACACTCAATCTATGTGGATGAAGTTTGTGGATTATTTAAGCTTGCAAGTATGCCCGATGATGTTCTTAAGAAGAAGGTCTTCCCTTTATCTTTGAAGGGATATGCATTGACATGGTATAGGCTATGTGATGATATGGGATCATGGGACTACAAACAGTTGAAATTGGAATTCCATTAGAAGTTTTATCCTATGCATCTTGTTCATCGTGATTGTAATTATATATATAATTTTTGGCCTCGCGAAGGAGAAAGCGTCGCTCAAGCTTTGGGGGGGGGGGCTTAAGTCAATGTTATATTCATGCCCCAATCATGAGCTCTCAAGAGAAATGATTATTCAAAACTTTTATGCTCGGCTTTCTGACAACAATCGCTCCATGCTCGATACTTCTTGTACTGGTTCCTTTATGATGAAGACTATTGAATTCAAATGGAATTTATTGGAGAGAATTAAACGCAACTCTGAAGATTGGGATCTCGACGAAGGTAAGGAGTCAGGTATGACACCTAAGTTTGATTGTGTTAAATCTTTTATGGATACTGATGTTTTCCGTAAATCTAGCACTAAATATGGACTTGACTCTGAGATAGTAGCTTCTTTCTGTGAATCCTTTGCTACTCATGTTGATCTCCCTAAGGAGAAGTGGTTTAAATATAATCCTCCCATTGAAACAAAAGTAGTTGCACCTATTAAAGTTGAAGAAAAAACTATCACTTATAATGATCCTGTTGTTCCCACTGCTTATGTTGAGAAATCACCTTTCCCTGTTAGAATTAGGGATCATGCTAAAGCTTCAACTGTAGTCAACAAGATTAATATTAGGACGCACAAACCCCCTGAGCAAATTAAAGTTGAACCTAATATTGCTATGGTTAAAGATCTCTTGGCTGATAATATTGATGGGCATGTTATTTACTTTTGTGAGGAGACTCCTAGAATTGCTAAACTAGGTGCTAAAGATAAACATAGACCTGTGGTAGGCATGCATGTTATTTCTGTTAAAATATGAGATCATTGTTATCAAGGCTTGTATGATATGGGTTCTAGTGCTAGTGCAATACCTATTTCCTTATACAAAGAAATTATGCATGATATTGCACCAGCTGAGATAGAAGATATCAATGTTACCATTAAGCTTGCTAATGGAGATAATATTTCACCAATTGGGATTGTTAGAGATGTTAAAGTCTTGTGTGGGAAGGCTAAATATCCCGCTGATTTCCTTATTCTTGGTTCCCCTCAAGATAGCTTTTGTCCCATTATGTTTGGTAGACCCTTCTTGAATAATGTTAATGCTAAGATAGATTGCAAGAAGGATGTTATTACTATTGGTTTGGATGATATGTCTCATGAGTTTAATTTTTCTAAATTTTGTAGACAACCCCATGATGAAGAATTTCCTAGTAAAGATGAAATTTTTGGTCTTGCTTCTATTGTTGTGCCTCCTAATGATCCTTTAGAACAATATTTGCTAGACCATCAGAATGATATATTTATGAATGAAAGAAGGGAAATATATGAAGTATTCTTTAAACAAGGACCCATTCTGAAACATAATTTGCCTGTTGAAATCCTAGGGGATCCTCCTCCACCCAAGGGTGATCCCGTGTTTGAGCTTAAATCGTTACCTGATACTCTTAAATATGCTTATCTTAATGAAAAGAAGATATATCCTATTATTATTAGTGATAACCTTTCAGAGCATGAAGAAAAGAAATTATTGAAAACTCTGAAGAAGCACTGTGCTGCTATTGGATATACTCTTGATGATCATAAGGGCATTAGTCCCACTCTATGTCAACACAAAATAAATTTAGAGAAAGACGCCAAACCAGTTATTGATCACCAACGACGGCTAAATCCTAAGATTATAGAAGTGGTAAGAAAAGAAATACTAAAGCTCCTTGAGGCAGGTATAATTTATCCCGGTGCTGATAGTCAGTGGGTAAGTCATGTCCATTGTGTCCCTAAGAAGGGAGGTATTACCGTTGTTCCTAATGATAAAGATGAATTGATCCCACAAAGAATTATTACAGGTTATAGGATGGTAATTGATTTCCGCAAATTAAATAAGGCTACTAAAAACGATCATTACCTCTTACCTTTTATTGATCAAATGCTAGAAAGATTATCCAAACATACACATTTTTGCTTTCTAGATGGTTACTCTGGTTTCTCTTAAATACCCGTGTCAGCTGATGATCAAGCAAAGACCACTTTTACTTGCCCTTTCGATACTTTTGTTTATAGACGTATGCCTTTTGGTTTATCTAATGCAGTTGCTACCTTTCAAAGATGCATGATGGCTATATTTTCTGACTTCTGTGAAAAGATATGTGAGGTTTTCATGGACGATTTCTCCGTTTATGGATCCTCTTTTGATGATTGCTTGAGCAACCTTGATCGAGTTTTGCAGAGATGTGAAGAAACTAATCTTGTTCTGAATTGGGAGAAATGCCACTTTATGGTTAACGAAGGTATTGTCTTGGGGCATAAAATTTCTGAAAGAGGCATTGAAGTTGATAAAGCTAAAGTTGATGCTATTGAAAAGATGCCATGTCCCAAGGACATTAAAGGTATAAGAAGCTTCCTCGGTCACGCCTGTTTTTATAGGAGGTTCATTAAGGACTTCTCAAAAATTTCTCGGCCTCTGACTAATCTATTACAAAAAGATATTCTTTTGTTTTGATTATGATTGTGTAGAAGCATTTGAAATACTTAAGAAAGCATTGATTTCTGCACCTATTGTTCAGCCACCTGATTGGAATTTACCCTTTGAAATTATTTGTGATGCTAGTGATTATGCTGTAGGGGCTGTTCTAGGACAAAGAGTTGATAAGAAATTAAATGTTATTCAATATGCTAGTAAAACCCTAGACGGTGCCCAAAGAAATTATGCTACTACTAAAAAGGAATTCTTAGCAGTTGTATTTGCTTGTGATAAGTTCAGACCATATATTGTTGATTCTAAAGTAACTATTCACACTGATCATGGTGCTATTAAATACCTTATGGAAAAGAAAGATGCTAAACCTAGACTTATTAGATGGGTTCTCCTGCTACAAGAATTTGATTTGCATATATTATTGATAGAAAGGGAGCTGAGAACCCCTTTGCAGACAAGTTGTCTAGGTTAGAAAATGTTCTTGATGACCCACTACCTATTGATGATAGCTTTCCCGATGAACAACTAAATGTCATAAATGCTTCTTGAACTGCTCCATGGTATGCTGATTATGCTAATTATATTGTTGCTAAATTTATACCACCTAGTTTCACATACCAGCAAAAGAAAAAGTTCTTCTATGATTTGAGACATTACTTTTGGGATGACCCACATCTTTATAAAGGAGTAGATGGTATTATTAGACGTTCTATACCTGAGCATGAACAGGAACAAATCCTACACAAGTGTCACTCCGAGGCTTATGGAGGACACCATGCTGGAGATAGAACTGCACACAAGGTATTGCAATCTGGTTTTTATTGGCCTACTGTCTTCAAGGATGTGTAACATCCCAAATTTTCAATTTGGAATGTTATACACTAGATCATCATTGCATATCATATTTCATTGCATTTTGGTTGATCCTAGAAATTCTACGCAACTCAAGGACCCTCGGAGAGAGTTGGGGATTTCGTTATTTTCATATTTGAGTTTTCTCAAATTTTGAAAATAAGATCATTTGATTTTATTTATTTCATCTTCAATTATTTCTATTATAAAAATTATGAGAGAGGGAATAAAATGACTTTCCCAAAATAAAGAAATATTGAGGGTTTAAATAAAAAATCAAATAAGATTTTATTTTGGTTTTATTTGATATTTTATTTGAATTTAGGAAAAATTGCACGTTTTCAAAAATTGCATTTAGAGCCAAGAAAATGTTCATCATGTTCTAAATATTTTTTTAGACGGAGAAAATTTGTTTTGGCATTTTTGTATTTTTATTTATTTTTCTAGAATTTTTTTAGTTGCAGCGATATTGTTTAAAAAAACGAGACCCCGCGCCCGACTGGGCCAAGGGCCCAGCCGAGCAGGCCGCCCAGCCGCCCGCCGCCTCTCGCCAGGTCGGGACAGGAGTCCTGACCAGCGCCGCCGCCGCCCGAGTCCGGGGAGGACTCCGCCTCCCGAGGCCGACCCCTCCCCAAGTCGTCTCTCCCCGCCCCCTTTATAACCGCCACCGCCCCCCCTGCAGCCCACACCACCGCCGACGCTGCCGCACGCCGCCCGCGCCGCCTACCGCCGCCCCGCGCTGCCCGCCGCTGCCCCGTACCACCCGCCGCCCTCCGGAGCCTCGCCGGAGCCCCGAGCCGAGGTAGCCGCCGCCCGGTTTTTGAGAAAAAGCCGTTTCATTTTTGTGAAAACCCTAGTTTTTGTTTTTTTTAAATAGACCGGTTTTTCTCCGGTTTATTTATTTAGAGAGCGTTCGCTCGTCCGTTCATTTTAACAAACGCGTTCATCGTTTACTTCCTGTTAACGATTGTTCGTTCGTTAACCTGTTCATCGTTCTTCTTTTTCTCGGATTAAATCCGTGGTTTTTCTGATGCGATTTCTGATCCGATGTTCGTTTTAGTTTAACTTTTCGCTCGTTTGTCGGAATCAGGCGATTCAAACGCCTGGAGTTTCATCTCGAAACCCTCTTTCCATTTAACCAACTCAAACAAGTTTTGCCTTAGTAAAATTTGCCCTAGTTTCAGATTAGTAAACGAAGCTTTTTTCTTTTGTCGTTTGTCTTTCGTTGCTTCGTTCGATTTGATTCTTTTTGCCAACCGGAGTTCTTAAGTTGAACTTTCTGGTTAGATCTTTTAATCGAGTTTTACCTATGCTTAGGTTGAGTTCTTATTGTATGCTTGTTTGTTTGCGATAGAGTACCCGGAGTGCGCCGCTTGCTACTTCGAATCGCTAGGTTTCACGGATCATCAGCAAGGCAAGTAACACTTTGATCATACCTTCCTATTACCCAGTTTTTATTGCATTAGATCAATCCTCACACATTGCATGATTAGGATCTAATTAAATTGTGGGTTTGGGAAGTAGATGAGGTAGTACCTATTACCTGTTATTATCAAACCTTTGGGAGTTACTTCTACGTTTGCTTTGCTTATTATGCTATGCTATGCTAGTAGACGTGGATTGGGTGAGTGAAATCCATGACAGATGTGAGATTGTTAAATCAATGGTTTATCTAAGGTGGCAACTTAAATACACATCTGGGTGGATTGAGGCACCTGGGTATTCCAGCGATTGCCTGTATTTCTTTTGGACCGCCACCCAGGCTCAAAGGGTCATGAGATTATTCATACTGGAAACTTCCGTGTGCAGCCACAAGCTACTATGGGCTCTAGCATAGTTGACTAAGTCGTGCGAACTCTTACAGTGGTAGACTAGCAGATGTAGGGGATGTAGGTTGGTACGGTCTACCCGTTCGTAAGGTGCTAGCGCTTCTGAAAGACTATGTCTCGGTCATCCATTTCTCAAACACCATGTAGTGCGAGAATCCCAACGGAGGAGATCGAGTCTTGTGGGGAAAAGTGCGCAAACCTCTGCAGAGTGTATAAACTAATCATGGTTAGCCGTGTCCCCGGTTATGGACGTCTTGAGTATCTAGTACTTGGATTATCATGTGAATCTCATCATGTTACTCTAAATTAATTTTGTTGGATTTTAATGATGATGCTTAATTGGGATTGAGAGCGTGTCTACACTCTCAATGTTTAACAACTACCATGATAGTTAAAGAAAATTTATTCCTTTGTAGTAGGGAAAAATTGGCTTTACGCAAAACTGTAACCATAGAGCTTTCCACCAGCCAAATATGCATATAGAATAGCCTTATTCTTTTATTGCTCTCTATGTGTTACATTGCCAACATATTCCATGTGCTGACCCGTTTCGGGCTGCAACGTTAATGTTGCAGACTTTTCAGACGACGAGTAAGGTGCTTTTAGGTCGTGGTTCTATACTCAGTGATGCCATTGGAGTTGATGGACTCACTTATCTTCCAAGCCTTCCGCTGTTATCGTTATTAGATGGCCTTAAGCCATATTTATTGTAATAAGTTCTCTTTTGAAACTCTCGTTGTAATAAGTGTGTGATTGCTACTCTGTTATAAATCCTTCAAGTACTATGTGGTGTCAGCATTACTGATCCAGGGATGACACCTGAGCATAGAGATTGGACCGTTTGAGGTCTGGTCGCTACAAGATGGTATCAGAGCACACGCTGACTGTAGGACACGACCACTAAGCTAAAGCCCTAGATCACTACTCGCTCTTCTCATTCTGACTCCTCATCTTTTCTACTCTTTTAGGATGGCGGATGCAAGGAACAAGTTCACGCAACCGGATGAAGATACACCCTTTGGACGTCATTTGAAGGTAGTCACAAGATACTTGAACATAGGAGTACCAAGCTTCACCGGGACTTACAACGCCACTTTACCCGAAGAAGAGCGCCGGATGATTCAAGTTCAAGTTACAGGAAGGACGTTCATGCCAGTCACTCAGCCCATAGAGTTTTCTTTTGATGCACCAACCTGGAGTCTAGGAAAGAGCATGGCAGCTCATATCGCCATGGGACGCATTGGAGAAGTTTACCGCAATGATCTCAAGGATACTACCTACCAGATTTGTGGACGCCGAGATGAGCAATGGGAGATGATCAGCACCAAGAAGGATAGATCAATTGCAGCTTTTATCCAGGAGTTAAACCAGCACATTCGACGTCAGGAGAACCAGATGTGCGCCGACATGATAAATCTAAAGAAGGCGAGGACAAGAATCAAGGAACTGGAGGAAGAACTCAAGGCTACACGCGAAGATTATGAAGAGGAAATCGAAGTATTAGTGGGGAAGAATGTCGACCTGATCAAGAAGAATGGAATATTTATGGGAGACCCTACACCAGTAGAAGAAGACGAAGAACCCAAGGAGATTCGCCCAGAAGACTACATCATCATCGATGACACCGAATCGGATCCAGATGATAGCGATGATGACTATGTTGATGAAGCTGGAGCAGATATCATGGAGTCTGCAACCGAAGAATATTTCTAGTAGACCACCCCAACAGTAGTAGTAGTGCACCATGTAAATATACTAGTCTGAGAACTTTTTCGATAGATAGATCGATTGTATGCCCTTGCTTGATTGAATGAAGTGAATTGTTTGTTTTTGCCTCATATGCATAAGGGTAGTGTTTTCTCTCTAGACCCCTCTCTATTCTTAAATCTCATCTTTTCTAAACCCTCAGATGCCTCCGAGACGTGACCCCGGATTTACCTTCCCACCGGAGCTCACCCAGTTGATCCAGCAGCAGAACACATTGATGCAGTTGCTAGTCCAGAATCAGAATCAGGGGAACAACAACAACAACCCACCACCACCACCACCACCTGTTGATCACTTAGCCCGTTTTCTTAGGCTGAATCCATCGGTGTTTTCCAGTAGCACCGAACCGATAGTAGCAGATGATTGGCTCCGCAAGACAGCAAGGGAGTTGACCACGGCAGGATGCACAGATGCAGAAAAGGTGAAGTTTGCCGCACATCAACTTGAAGGACCCGCAGCATCATGGTGGGAGAATTTCACAGCCACTTTCTCTGTCGACACTGTCACATGGGACCAGTTCCTGCAGGCTTTCCGTACTGCCCATGTTTCAGCAGGAGCTATGGCCATGAAGAAGCGAGAGTTTCGCAACTTGTGCCAAGGAGGACGGACAGTTGGCCAGTATGTGGAGGATTTTACTAAGCTAGCACGTTATGCCCCAGATGACGTTGCTACAGATGCAGCTAAGCAGGAGAAGTTTCTGGAAGGACTGAATGATGAGTTGAGCATGCAGTTGATGGTAGCAACCTTCAACAACTACCAGGAGTTGGTAGATCGTGCTCTTATGATTGAAGGGAAGCAGCAGCAGATTGAGAACCGCAAGAGGAAGTATGGACAAGGGAAGTACAATTCTGGAGCTCAGCAGAAGCCACGATTTACCCCTAGGCCGGGAGGACATTTTCAGCATACCCATGGAGGAGGTAGCTCGCACAATCACAATGGCACCAAGAATGGGAATGGGAATGGAGGAAGTAACAGCCAGAATCGCACCAACCCATCAACCCCAGCCAAGAGAGACCTGAGCCAAGTCACTTGCTTTAAGTGCCAGAAGACCGGACATTATGCTAATGAATGTCCTGAAGCCCAAAATGGAAATGGCAATGGAAGCTCTGGGAAGAAGCCGAACCCTTTCAATAGGGGACAGGTGAACCACGTAAATGTGGAGGAAGTTGAAGCCCAGCCCGATGCAGTAATAGGTAAGTTTTTGGTTAAGTCATTTACTGCACTCGTTCTTTTTGATACTGGTGCACCGCATTCATACATATCAAGGGGATTTGTGGATAAGTATAAACTGCCAACCCAAGCCCTTAGGTCACCCATGTTAGTAACCTCGCCTGGAGCAGAGTATATGGCTAGTCTATGGTGTGATCGGTTACCATTAAGGATTGGTAACTACGTATTTCCCTCAGACCTAATAGTATTGGAATCCCAAGGACTGGATGTGATATTAGGCATGGATTGGTTATCAAAGTATGAAGGGAACATTGAATGTGCGAGTAAGTCAATTTTGCTTACCACCCCAGAAGGGAGAAGGATCAAGTGTGTATCCCAGCCTGTGCCGAAAAGGACTCAAGTAAATTGCTTAACAGGAGTTGTGCAGGAGGAAGTACCAGTGGTGAAAGATTTCCCTGATGTATTTCCAGAAGAATTGCCAGGCATGCCACCGGATAGAGATATTGAGTTTTTTATTGAACTTTTGCCAGACATAGGGCCAATATCTAAGAGACCATATAGGATGCCCGCAAAGGATTTGGTGGAGATTAAGAAGCAGATCAAGGAGTTACTAGATAAGGGATATATCTGCCCAAGTTCTTCACCTTGGGGATCGCCAGTACTTCTAGTGGAGAAGAAGGATGGATCGTTAAGGATGGTTGTTGATTATCGAGGATTGAATGAAGTAACCATCAAGAACAAGTACCCACTACCGATGATCAATGATCTGTTTGATCGATTGCAAGGAGCTAAGGTATTTTCCAAGATCGATCTACGATCAGGGTACCATCAGTTGAAGATTCGAGAACAGGATATACCCAAGACAGCTTTTACCACCAGGTATGGGTTGTGCAAGTATACCGTTACGTCATTTGGTCTGACTAACGCACCTGCTTATTTTATGAACATGATGAACAAAGTGTTTATGGAGTTTCTGGATAAGTTCGTCGTAGTGTTCATTGATGATATCCTGGTTTACTCGAAGAATGAAGAGGAGCATAAGGAGCATTTGCGTTTGGTACTTGGAAAGCTCAGAGAACATCAGTTATATGCCAAGTTTAGCAAATGTGAGTTTTGGTTGAAGGAAGTTGGATTTCTCGGACACATTATATCCGGAGAAGGTATAGCAGTAGATCCCACCAAGGTTGACACTGTGACAAATTGGGAAGTGCCAACAACAGTTGGAGAGATCCGGAGTTTTCTTGGACTTGCAGGATACTACCGGAGATTCATTGAAAATTTCTCGAAGATTGCAAAACCTATGACGGAGTTGTTGAAGAAGGATACAAAGTTCATATGGACCGAGGAATGTGAGGCCAGTTTCCAGGAGTTGAAGAAACGTTTGGTTACATCACCAGTGTTGATTTTGCCAGATCAGACCAAGGATTATGAGGTGTATTGCGACGCTTCACGTCGAGGACTTGGAGCAGTGCTTATGCAGGAAGGAAGAGTTGTTTCCTATGCCTCACGGCAACTTAAGCCTCATGAGTTGAATTATGGTACGCATGATTTGGAGTTAGCAGCCGTAGTGCATGCATTGAAGACTTGGAGACATTTTCTCATTGGAAATCATTGTGAGGTGTACACGGATCACAAGAGTTTGAAGTATATCTTCACGCAGAAGGAGTTGAATCTCAGGCAAAGGAGATGGTTGGATCTCATCAAGGATTATGACATGAGATTGCATTATCACTCCGGAAAGGCTAATGTAGTAGCTGACGCGTTGAGCCATAAAAGTCATGTCAATACCTTAATGATGGGAGATTTACCAAGGGAGTTAGCCGAAAATCTTCTTGAGCTATGTTTGGAAATAGTTCCGAGAGGCTATGTAGCCGCATTGGAGATTTAGTCTACTTTGATGGATAAGATCAGAGAAGCCCAAAAGACTGACAAGGAGATTGCATCTATTAAGGAGAGAATGAGCAAAGGAAAAGCTAAAGGATTTCGTGAGGATGAGCACAATACCTTATGGTTTGAAGACCGCGTTTATGTGCCTAATGATTCAGAGATCAGGAAGTTAATTCTGCAAGAGGCCCATGATTCACCCTATTCGGTTCAGCCAGGAAATACTAAGATGTATCTGGATCTGAAGGATATTTTCTGGTGGATCGGAATGAAGAAGGATATTGCAGAGTATGTAGCAGTTTGCGATGTATGTTAGAGAGTAAAGGCAGAGCATCAGAAGCCAGTAGGATTGCTGCAGCCATTGCCGATACCCAAATGGAAGTGGGATAAGTTAGGCATGGATTTTATTACAGGTTTACCCAGACTCGTTCAGGCTATGACTCGACATGGGTTGTAGTCGATCGTTTGACAAAGGTAGCTCATTTCATTCCAGTAAAGACTACCTATACCAGTGCAAAGTTGGCAAAGATATACATGACTAGGATCATATGTCTGCATGGAGTTCCAAGGAGCATTGTATCAGATAGAGGAACCCAGTTTACCTCAAAGTTCTGGAATCAGTTGCACGAAACTTTGGGTACTAGGCTGGAGTTCAGTACAGCTTTTCATCCGCAGACAGATGGACAGACCGAGAGAGTCAATCAGATTTTGGAGGACATGCTGAGAGCTTGTGTGCTAGATTACGGATCTAGTTGGGACGAGAATTTGCCATACGCAGAGTTCTCCTATAACAACAACTATCAATCCAGTTTGAAGATGGCCCCTTTCGAAGCTTTGTACGGAAGGAGGTGCAGGACCCCGTTGTCCTGGGATGAAGTTGGAGACCGTTAGTTGTTTGGACCGGATCTGATTAAGGAGTATGAACAGAAAGTAAAATTGATTCGTGATAGGCTCAAGGTAGCCCAGTCCATACAGAAGAGCTACGCAGATTCAAAACGCAAGGAGACAGTTTACGAAGTCGGAGACCGAGTTTACCTTCGAGTATCTCCCCTTCGAGGAGTTAAGCGCTTTGGAGTTAAGGGAAAATTAGCGCCACGTTTTGTAGGACCATACAAAGTTTTGGAGCGTATGGGAGAAGTAGCCTACAAGTTGGAATTGCCCGAAGGATTATCAGGAGTCCACGACGTGTTCCATGTTTCCCAGTTGAAGAAGTGCCACGCAGAGATGGCTGATATACCGCTGAGAGATACAGTGCTGCTGGAAGCGATTCAGTTGGACAGTGATTTGACCTATGAGGAGAAACCGGTCAAGATTCTTGAGTATACCAGCCGAGTCACCCGTAGCAAAGTTATCAAGTTTTGCAAAGTTCAGTGGAGCCACCACACGGAAGATGAAGCCACCTGGGAACGAGAGGAAGATTTGCTGAAGGACCACCCTCACCTATTTTCTAGCCAACCCGAATCTCGAGGGCGAGATTCATCTTAAGGGGGGTAGGTTTGTAACATCCCAAATTTTCAATTTGGAATGTTATACACTAGATCATCATTGCATATCATATTTCATTGCATTTTGGTTGATCCTAGAAATTCTACGCAACTCAAGGACCCTCGGAGAGAGTTGGGGATTTCATTATTTTCATATTTGAGTTTTCTCAAATTTTGAAAATAGGATCATTTGATTTTATTTATTTCATCTTCAATTATTTCTATTATAAAAATTATGAGAGAGGAATAAAACAACTTTCCCAAAATAAAGAAATATTGAGGGTTTAAATAAAAAATCAAATAAGATTTTATTTTGGTTTTATTTGCTATTTTATTTGAATTTAGGAAAAATTGCACGTTTTCAAAATTGCATTTAGAGCCAAGAAAATGTTCATCCTGTTCTAAATATTTTATTTAGACGGAGAAAATTTGTTTTGGCATTTTTAGATTTCTATTTATTTTTCTAGAATTTTTTTAGTTGCAGCGATATTGTTTAAAAAAAATGAGACCCCGCGCCCGACTGGGGCAAGGGCCCAGCCGAGCAGGCCGCCCGCCGCCGCCTCTCGCCGGGTCGGGACAGGAGTCCCGACCAGCGCCGCCGTCGACCGAGTCCGGGGAGGACTCCGCCTCCCGAGGCGACCCCTCCCCCAAGTCGCCTCTCCCCGCCCCCTTTATAACCGCCGCCCCCCTGCAGCCCACACCACCGCCGCCGCACACGCCTCCAGCGCCGCCGCCGCCGCCCGCGCCGCCTGGCCGCCGCCCGCGCCGCCGCGCCGCGCGCCGCCCCGCCCGCTCCGCGTCGGAGCCGCTGCGCTCGCACCGCCGCCCGCCGGAGCCTCGCCGGAGCCCCGAGCCGAGGTAGCCGCCGCCCGGTTTTTGAGAAAAAGCCGTTTCGGTATTTTTGAAAACCCTAGTTTTCGTTTTTTTAAATAGATCGGTGTTTTCTTCGGTTTATTTATTTAGCGAGAGTTCGCACGTTCGTTAGTTTTAACGAATGCGTTCGTCGTTTAGTTCCTGTTAACGAACGTTCGTTCGTTAACATGTTTGTCATTTTTCTTTTTCTCGGATTAAATCCGTGGTTTTTCTGATCGCGATTTCTGATCCAATGTTTGTTTTAGTTTAACTTCTCACTCGTTTGTCAGAATCAGGCGATTCAAGCGCCTGGAGTTTCGTCTCGAAACCCTCTTTCCGTTTAACCAACTCAAACAAGTTTTTCCTTAGTAAAATTTGTCCTAGTTTCAGATTAGTAAACGGAGCTTTTTTCTTTTATCGTTTGTCTTTCATTGCTTCCTTCGATTTGATTCTTTTTGCCAACCGGAGTTCTTAAGTTGAACTTTCGGGTTAGATCTTTTA
This sequence comes from Triticum aestivum, assembly GCF_018294505.1. Lineage (NCBI taxonomy): Eukaryota > Viridiplantae > Streptophyta > Magnoliopsida > Poales > Poaceae > Triticum > Triticum aestivum. The sequence continues at coordinate 450,969,610 of NC_057809.1, read as the reverse complement.
TTCGAGTTTTACATGTGCATTGGTTGAGTTCTTATTGTATGCTTGTTTGTTTGCGATAGAGTACCCGGAGTGCGCCGCTTGCTACTTCGAATCACTAGGTTTCACGGATCATCAGCAAGGCAAGTAACACTTTGATCATACCTTCCTATTACCCAGTTTTTATTGCATTAGATCAATCCTCACAGATTGCATGATTAGGATCTAATTAAATTGTGGGTTTGGGAAGTAGATGAGGTAGTACCTATTACCTGTTATTATCAAACCTTTGGGAGTTACTTCTACGTTTGCTTATTATGCTATGCTATGCTAGTAGACGTGGATTGGGTGAGTGAAATCCATGACAAATGTGAGAGTGTTAAATTAATGGTTTATCTAAGGTGGCAACTTAAATACACATCTGGGTGGATTGAGGCACCTGGGTATTCCAGCGATTGCCTGTTTTTCTTTTGGACCGCCACCCAGTCTCAAAGGGATCATGAGATTATTCATACTGTAAACTTCTGTGTGCAGCCACAAGCTACTATGGGCTCTAGCATAGTTGACTAAGTCGTGCGAACTCTTACAGTGGTAGACTAGCAGATGTAGGGGATGTAGGTTGGTACGGTCTACCCGTTCGTAAGGTGCTAGCGCTTCTGAAAGACTATGTCTCGGTCATCCGTTTCTCAAACACCATGTAGTGCGAGAATTCCCAACGGAGGAGATCGAGTCTTGTGGGGAAAAGTGCGCAAACCTCTGCAGAGTGTATAAACTAATCATGGTTAGCCGTGTCCCCGGTTATGGACATCTTGAGTATCTAGTACCTGGATTATCATGTGAATCTCATCATGTTACTCTAAATTAATTTTGTTGGGTTTTAATGATGATGCTTAATTGGGATTGAGAGCGTGTCTACACTCTCAATGTTTAACAACTACCATGATTGTTAAAGAAAATTTATTCCTTTGTAGTAGGGAAAAATTGGCTTTACGCAAAACTGTAACCATAGAGCTTTCCACCAGCCAAATATGCATATAGAATAGCCTTATTCTTTTATTGCTCTCTATGTGTTACATTGCCAGCATATTCCATGTGCTGACCCGTTTCGGGCTGCAACGTTAATGTTGCAGACTTTTCAGACGACGAGTAAGGTGCTTTTAGGTCGTGGTTCTATACTCAGTGATGTTGTTGGAGTTGATGGACTCACTTTTCTTCCAAGCCTTCCGCTGTTATCGTTATTAGATGGCCTTAAGCCATATATATTGTAATAAGTTCTCTTTTGAGACTCTCGTTGTAATAAGTGTGTGATTGCTACTCTATTATAAATCCTTCAATTACTGTGTGGTGTCAGCATTACTGATCCAGGGATGACACCTGAGCACAGAGATTGGACCGTTTGAGGTCTGGTCGCTACAGGATGCCCGTAAGTTTGTATTATCATGTGATGAATGTCAAAGAATTGTTAATATTAGTAGACATCAAGAAGTGCCTATGAATTATTCACTTGTTATTGAACCATTTGATGTTTGGGGCTTTGATTATATGGGACCATTTCCTTCCTCTAATGGGTACACACATATTTTAGTTGTTGTTGATTACGTTACTAAGTGGGTAGAGGCTATTCCAACTAGTAGTGCTGATCATAACACCTCTATTAAGATGCTTAAAGAAGTTATTTTTCCGAGGTTTGGAGTCCCTAGATAGTTAATGATTGATGGTGGTTCACACTTTAGTCATGGTGCCTGTCGTAAAATGCTTGCTAAGTATGATGTTAATCATAGAATTGCATCTCCTTATCACCCACAGTCCAGTGGTCAAGTAGAATTGAGTAATAGAGAGCTCAAATTAATTTTGCAAAAGACTGTTAATAGATCCAGGAAGAATTGGTCCAAGAAACTTGATGATGCATTATGGGCCTATAGAACTGCATATAAAAATCCTATGGGTATGTCTCCGTATAAAATGGTTTATGGCAAAGCATGTCACTTACCTCTTGAGCTAGAACATAAGGCATATTGGGCCATTAAAGAGATCAATTATTATTTCAAACTTGCCGGTGAGAAGAGGTTATTTGACATTAGCTCACTTCTTGAATGGAGAACCCAGGCCTATGAGAATGCCAAACCGTTTAAAGAAAAAGTAAGATGGCATGACAAAAGGATACAAAAGCGTGAGTTTAATGTAGGTGATTATGTATTGCTATACAACTCTCGTTTAAGATTTTTTGCAGGAAAACTTCTCTCTAAATGGGAAGGTCCTTACGTTATCGAGGAGGTCTATCGTTCCGGTGCCATAAAAATCAACAACTCCGAAGGCATAAATCCGAAGGTGGTGAACGGTCAAAGAATCAAACATTATATCTCAGGTAATCCCATAAATGTTGAAACTAATATTATTGAAACCGTAACCCCGGAGGAATACATAAGGGACACTTTCCAGAACGTTTCAGACCCCAAAAAGGAATAGGTATGTGGTACGGTAAGTAAACCGACTCCAAAACAGTTCTAATGGCAATTTTTCTCCATTTTGGAATATTTAGAAAAATAGGAAAATAAGAAGCAGTCCGAGAAGGACACGAGGCTTCCACGAGGGTGGGAGGCGCGCCCTACCCCCTGGCGCGCCCCCTGCCTCGTGGGCACCTTGTGTGCTCTTCGGACTCCGTTTTCTTGTAAGATACTTCTTTTGGTCGGTAAAAATTCATTATATAATCTCCCGAAGGTTTTGACCACCATATCACGCAAATATCTCCTGTCTTTGTTTCGAGCTATTTCTGCCGCAGATTAGAGCAAGATGTCTTCTCAAGAGTCAGTTGGGGAGAGTCGGGTGTCTCATCCGACACCAGGTCTAGGGGCAAACAGCGATGCCTATCACTTTGGTCCCTCAACGGAGGAAGAGATGGAAGCTGACTTGAAAAGGATAGATGCCATGGAGGAGGATCAAGAAGTTACTTATCATTTCCGGGCAGGATTCACGATTGGGGAACCACAGAGCTCAGCTATTCCAAACTCGGTTATCCCTTCCAATGTTAGATTTCTTTCTTATGAAAATATAAAAAAGAGTATTACTTGTTCTCCCACAGCTATGCAACATCCTTGGGTGAAAGGAGCTTTAGCCGTCACTGGAAAGCTCCGTAAGGAAATAAGGAACCTCAAGCAGCAAGTCAATAAGCTCGAGGAAGAGAATCGTATCCTAAGGGGCATCATCGCCAAGAATATCACGTCATCACCCCCAAAGAAGGAGACATAATCACATGGGTATGGGCACTCCCCTTGGCAATTGCCAAGCTTGGGGGAGTGCCCCGGTATCGTATCACCATCACTTTTATCTTTACCGTTTATCTTAGTTCGATCCTTTTGATAATATCTTGATCTAGTAGAATAAAGTTTTAGTATGATCTAGTTGTGAGTTTTGCTTTATGATCCTTCTATGTAATCGAGTCCGTGAGCTATATATAATAAAGATTAGTGTTGAGTCAAGGGCCTAATTATTTTGCTATGATCTTGAGGGAATAAAATAAAAAGAGAAAAGAAATAAAAAGAAATAAAGAGATCGTATGGATCTTATGGAGAGTAATGAGCTCACATATAAAGAGTATGATGAATAAAAGTTGTTGAGAGTTGACAAACATAGTTTTGGTCATCGTTGCAATTAATAGGAAGTAATAAAGAAAGAGAGGTTCACATATAAATATACTATCTTGGACATCTTTTATGATTGTGAGCACTCATTAAATTATGATATGCTAAAGAGTTGACATTGGACAAGGAAGACAACGTAATGGGTTATGTTTTCTTTCTCTAAGATAAATTATATTGTCATGGATCATCCAACATGTTGAGCTTGCCTTTCCCTCTCTTGCTAGCCAATTTCTTTGCACCAAGTAGAGATACTACTTGTGCTTCCAAATATTCCTAAACCCAGTTTTGCCATGAGAGTCCACCATATCTACCTATGGATTGAGTAAGTCCTTCAAGTAAGTTGTCATCGGTGCAAACAATAAAAATTGCTCTCTAAATATGTATGACTTATTAGTGCGGAGAAAATAAGCTTTATACGATCTTGTGATGTGGAAGAAATAAAAGCGACGGACTGCATAATAAAGGTCCATATCACAACTGGCAATATAAAGTGACATTGTTTTGCATTAAGATTTTGTGCATCCAACCCTGAAAGCGCATGACAACCTCTGCTTCCCTGTGCGAAGGGCCTATCTTTTACTTTTATCTTCTACCTTATATAAGAGTCATGGTGATCTTCACCTTTCCTTTTTACATTTTATCCTTTAGCAAGCACAATGTGTTGGAAAGATCCAGATAAATATATAGCTAATTGGATGTGAGTCTGCATGAGCTATTATTGTTGACATTACCCTTGAGGTAAAACGTTGGGAGGCAAAACTATAAGCCCCTATCTTTCTCTGTGTCCGATTAAAACTCCATACCCATAAATATTGCGTGAGTGTTAGCAATTGTGAAAGACTAAATGATAGTTGAGTATGTGGACTTGCTGAAAAGCTCTTATATTGACTCTTTCCTATGTTATGATAAATTGCAATCGCCTCAATGACTGATATTAGAGTTTGTTAGTTTCCAATGAAGTTTATGATTCATACTTGAAATTGTGATTGAATTGTTACTTTAGCATAAGATATATTGCTCTTCTAGGAATGATCATGATGCCCTCATGTCCGTATTTTATTTTTATCGACACCTCTATCTCCAAACATGTGGACATATTTTTCGATTTCGGCTTCCGCTTGAGGACAAGCGAGGTCTAAGCTTGGGGGAGTTGATACGTCCATTTTGCATCATGCTTTTATATCAATATTTATTGCATTATGGGCTGTTATTACACATTATGTCACAATACTTATGCCTATTCTCTCTTATTTTACAAGGTTTATATGAAGAGGGAGAATGCCGGCAGCTGGGATTCTGGGCTGGAAAAGGAGCAAATATTAGAGACCTATTCTGCACAGCTCCAAAAGTCCTGAAACTTCACGGAAGTTATTTCCAGAATATATAAAAAATACTGAGCGCAAGAAGTACCAGAGGGGGGCCACCCACCAGCCACGAGGGTGGGGGGCATCCCCTACCCCCCTGGGCGCGCCCCTTCCTCGTGGGCCCCCTGGTGGCCCTCCGATGCCCATCTTCTGCTATATGAGGTCTTTCGTCCGAGAAAAAAATCATAAGCAAGCTTTCGGGACGAGACTCCGCCGCCACGAGGCGGAACCTTGGCGGAACCAATCTAGGGCTCCGGCGGAGCTGTTCTGCCCGGGAAACTTCCCTCCGGGAGGGGGAAATCACACCATCATCATCACCAATGATCCTCTCATAGGGAGGGGTCAATCTCCATCAACATCTTCACCAACACCATCTCATCTCAAATCCTAGTTCATCTCTTGTATCCAATCTTTGTATCCAAACTTCAGATTGGCACCTGTGGGTTGCTAGTAGTGTTGATTACTCCTTGTAGTTGATGCTAGTAGGTTTACTTGGTGGAAGATCATATGTTCAGATCCATTATGCATATTAATACCCCTCTGATTATGAACATGAATATGCTTTGCGAGTAGTTACGTTTGTTCCTGAGGACATGGGAGAAGTCTTGCTATTAGTAGTCATGTGAATTTGGTATTCGTTCGATATTTTGATGAGATGTATGTTGTCATCCCTCTAGTGGTGTCACGTGAACGTCGACTACATGACACTTCACCATTGTTTGGGCCTAGAGGAAGGCATTGAGAAGTAATAAGTAGATGATGGGTTGCTAGAGTGACAAAAGCTTAAACCCTAGTTTATCCGTTGCTTCGGAAGGGGCTGATTTGGATCCATATGTTTCATGCTATGGTCAGGTTTACCTTAATACTTATTTTGTAGTTACTGATGCTTGCAATAGGAGTTAATCATAAGTGGGATGCTTGTGCAAGTAAGGACAGTACGCAAGCACCGGTCCACCCACATATAAAATTATCAAAGTATCGAACGCGAATCATATGAACGTGATGAAAACTAGCTTGAGGATAATTCCCATGTGTCCTCGGGAGCGCTTTCCTTCATATAAGAGTTTGTCCAGGCTTGTCCTTTGCTACAAAAAGGATTGGGCCATCTTGCTGCACCTTATTTACTTTTATTGCTTGCTAGTCGTTACAAATTACCTTATCACAAAGCTATCTATTACCGATAATTTCAGTGCTTGCAGAGAATACCTTGCTGAAAACCGCTTATCATTTCCTTCTGCTCCTCGTTGGGTTCAACACTCTTACTTATTGAAAAGCTACGATAGATCCCCTACACTTGTGGGTCATCAGCAGGGCGGGGCCTCGGTGGGGCCTTGGCGGAGCCGGCGATGTCCTCTGTGTCATTGTTGGTGGGGCGGGGGTTTGGTGGAGCAGGGCCTCGTCGAAGCCGGCGAAGTCCTCCACCTCGGTGCCGGCGGGGCGGGGCCTCGGCGGAGCTGGCGATAACCTCCGCCTTGGTGCCGGCGAGGCGGGGCCTCGGCAGAGCTGTCGATGTCCTCTGCCTCTTTGTTCGTGAGGCGAGGCCTCGCCGAAGCCGGCGAAGTCCTCCACCTCGATGCCGGCGGGCGGGGCCTCTGCCTAGCAGGGCCTCGCCGAAGCCGGCGAAATCCTCTGCCTCGGTGCCGGCGGGGCGGGGCCTCGGCGGAGCCGGCATTGTCCTCTGCCTCGCCGTCGGTCTCGCCAAACAGCTCCTCGCCCGCTTCATCGTCCACTTTGTAGGCGGCCGCATCCTCTGCCACCCGCATGTGGTACCACCAGCGTGCGAGGCGGCTCTCGCGGGTGGAGCGGTATGACTCGAGTAGCACCTCCTGCTCCGCCCGCTCCACGATGATCTGCTCCTCCGCCTTTAGGTGCTCCCGGAGGAGATGGTGGTTGTAGGCGGCGTCGGCCTGCGCCTCCCGGAATTGCTCCTAATGCTTTTGCCTCACCGTGTCCATGTATTGGGCACATGCCTCGCCGATGGTCATGGTGCAATGCACCGGCGAGGATGATAACCCACAAGTATAGGGGATCACAACAGTTTTCGAGGGTAGAGTATTCAACCCAAATTTATAGATTCGGCACAAGGGGAACCAAAGAATATTTGAAGGTATTAGTAGCTGAGTTGTCAATTCAACCACACCGGGAGATTAATTATCTGGAGCAAAGTGATCAGTAGCATAGTAGTATGATAGTTTTTATAATAGTTGCAGCAGCAATAGTAATAGTAACGGTGATAGCAATAGTTTTGTAGCAAGTTTAACAGTGATGATAGCAGTAGTAACTTAGCAGAAACAATATAGGATAAATTCGTTGGCATTGGATCAGTGACTTGTTGGATGATATTCATCATGAGATAGTTATAACCTAGGGCGATAGGGCACTAGCTCCAGTTCATTGATATAATGTAGGCATGTATTCCGTAAATAGTCATTCGTGCTTTATTAAAAGAACTTGCATGACATCTTTTGTCCTACCCTCCTGTGGTAGTGGGGTCCATATTGGAAACTAAGGGATATTAAGCCTCCTTTTAATAGAGAACCGGAACAAAGCATTAACACATAGTGAATAAATGAACTCCTCAAACTACAGTAATCACCGGAAGAAGTCCCGGTTATTGTCACTCCGGGGTTACCGGATCATAACACGTAGTAGGTGACTATAACTTGCATGATCGGATCTAGAACATGAATATAATGGTGATAACATAAACAGTTCAGATATGAAATCATGGCACCCGGGCCCAAAGTGACAAGCATTAAGCATGGCAAAGTCATAGCAACATTAATCTAAGAACATAGTGGATACTAGGGATCAAGCCCTAACAAAACTAACTCAGTTACATGATGAATCTCATCCAACTCCTCACCGACCAGCGAGCCTATGATACGTCTCCAACGTATCTATAATTTATGAAGTATTCATGCTATTATATTATCAACCTTGGATGTTTAATATGCATTTATATGCTATTTTATATGATATTTGGGACTAACCTATTAACCTAGTGCCCAGTGCCAGTTTCTGTTTTTCCTTGTTTTTGAGTTTTACAGAAAAGGAATATCAAACGGAGTCCAATTGATGTGCCAATTTTTGACGATTTTTTATGGACCAAAAGAAGACCCCGGAGTAAAAGAGTTGGGCTAGGAGAGTCCCAGGGCGTCCACGAGGGTGGGGGCGCCCCCCCCCCCAGGTGTGTGGTCCTGCCTCGTGGACGCCTCGGGCACCTCCTTGATGTGAGACCGACGCCAAAAATTCATATAAATACAGAAACCTCAGAAAATTAACCTAGATCAGGAGTTCCGCCGCCAGAAGCCTCTGTAGCCACCTAAAACCAATCTAGGCCCTCTCTGGCACCCTGCCGAAGGGGGCCGTCATCACCGGAGGCCATGGAGGAGGAAGCACAAGGGGGAGAACCTCTCCTCCTCTCTCTCGATGGCACTGGAGTGCCATCGGGGAGGGGAATCATCGCCGCGGTGATCGTCTTCATCAACATCACCATCATCATCATCAGCACCCTCATCTCTTTTACGTGGTCCACTCTCCCGCACCCCGCTGTAATCCCTACTTGAACATGGTGCTTTATGCCACATATTATGATCAAATGATGTGTTGCCATCCTATGATGTTTTGAGTAGATATCTTTTGTCTTTGGGTTGATTGATGATCTAGATTGGTATGAGTTGTATGTTTTACTTTGATGCTGTCCAATGGTGCCCTCTGTGTCACTCAAGCATGCGGGGTTCCCGCTGTAGGGTGTTGCAATACGTTCATGATTCGCTTATAGTGGGTTGGTGAGTGACTGAAACACAAACCCGAGCAAGGGGGTTGTTGCGTATGGGAATAAAGAGGACTTGATGCTTTAATGCTATGGTTGGGTTTTACCTTAATGATCTTTAGTAGTTGCGGATGCTTGCTAAAGTTCCAATCATAAGTGCATATGATCCAAGTAGAGAAAGTATGTTAGCTTATTCCTCTCCCTCATATGAAACTGCAATAGTGATTACCGGTCTTGTTAACAATTGCCTAGGACAATTCAGCACACCGATCCACCATTATTCCACACTCGCTATTTATAATATTTAGTAATATATTCTAACTTCATGATAACAGCACCTACTTTTATATTTTAGCTCTCCGATATCATACAAAGTTATCCTCTTCATACCCACAACCTAGTTTTATTTCTCGTTGCTAGTTGGAGGCAAACGTTCGGTGTACGTAGAGTCGTATCAGTGGCAGATAGGGCTTGAGAGAATATTGATCTTACCTTTAGCTCCTTGTGGGTTAGACACTCCATACTTATCACTTTCACCTTTGGAAATTGCTACGATGATTCCTTGCACTTGGGGATTATCAGCCAACGAAGGAATTACTCACTCCCGGTGGGGAGCATCATGGAATTGGTGATGGAGAAGGGTTGGTGATGACGAAGAACGAAGATCCCCCTCTATGGAGCCCCAAACGGACTTCAGATCTGCCCTCCCGAGGAAGAACAGGGCTTGGTGGCGGCTCCGTCTCATGGATCACAATAATTCTTTCTCCCTTGATTTTTTTCCTCCAAAAAATAGGATTTTATGGTGTTGGTTTCAGGGTCTGCGGCGCCACCAGGTGGGGACAACCCACTTATGCCCACCCAGGTGCCCCCCTTCGATAGGTCTTGGCTCCAAAAATTCTTATATATTATATAAAAATTCCCCGCAAAGTTTCGTTCCATTCCAAGAACTTTTATTTCTGCACAAAAACAACAACATGGTACTTCTGCTGAAAACAATGTCAGTCCGGGGTTAGTTTCATTCAAATCATGCAAATTAGAGTCCAAAACAAGAGGAAAAGCGTTAGGAAAAGTAGATACATTGGAAACGTATCAACTCCCCCAAGCATAAACCTTTGCTTGTCCTCAAGAAATTCAGTTGATAAACTGAAAGTGAAAAAGAAAAACTTTTACGAACTCTGTTGCTCTTGTTTGCGTAAATAAGCTTAAACATCACCTAGGTTTTCAGCCAACATTATAACGAACCATGCCGACAATAACTCTTAAAGATTTATTAACTCATATCTGTAAGTGCATCTAGTTCCACCCCTAGTTGGTTTTAGAGTATTGACGACAAACCTGGTTGAGGGACTAATGTGTTTGTGAGAATTGCAGGATAACACAGGTAGTAGTCCCTCATTGATTCAGTTTACCTACTGGAGATGACCCCTAAAATGTGTGAAGACATTGAACACAATGGTGGTATGTGAAGTTATTCACATTGAAGACTATGACATGAGAAGACATCGCATGAAGACTTCGGAGCGAGAAGACATAGTTGTTTCGTAGTTTCATCTTCTTCTTTGTTGAGTCATAGGAACCACCGTACTGTTACGTGGGGTCCAAGTGAACATAGTCAGAATGACTAAAGTGATGCTCAACCAAATCCTAAGTCTTCGAGCAAAGACAATGAGAGCAAATCTTATCCGGAGCTGGATAAGCCAGCTTTACTTCTAGCCCAAGTTAAGCTGTCGCTTGTGTTTGAAATCTGACCGTTGGAACACGTGTCAGTTCCTTAGTGACCCAGGGTCATTTCGGACAAATCAGGTCGGGTTGCCTAGTGGCTATAAATTGCCCACCCCTACACCATAAATTGGTGGCTGCTCAGGGTTAGTGCACGGCTTTTGTCGTTTGAGAGCAACCCACCTCGAAGCCTTTGAGAGAGAAATCCTTGTGAGGACAAAGCCCTAAACACCCAAAGCCAAAGAGTGTTTGGCATCACTAAAGTCTTCCTGTCTGTGTGATCTGAAGACTTGTTACACTTGAGGACTGTGAATCCTCCAGCCGGTTAGGCGTCGCGTTCTGAGCATCCAAGAGTCATTGTGGATCATCGGTGAACGAAGTCTGTGAAGGTTTGGAAGTCTACCTTGAAGACTTACCTGAGTGATTGGGCGAGGACTGTGTGTCCTTAGCTCAAGGGGAATAAGGTGAAGACACGGTCTTCTGAGTTAAACCTCAGCCTCCCTAACCTGACGTACAGTTGTCACAACAACTGGAACTGGTCCAACAAATCCCTTGTCTTCACCAAGAAACTGGTCTATCCTTTCCTTCTCTTCATTTATAGTTGGTCCTTGTGAAGTCATTGCCTGCTTGCATTTTCTGTTTGTCTTCACCGTGTAACTGTTTGTTCTGATTGGCTTCATACTGTCTTCCATCCTGATCCATACTGCCTAGCTGCTATTAGTCTTCGTGCTTTCACTTCATTGTATACTTGACTATGGCTTGCCTAGTGTAGTCTACCTTTCGCTGCATGTTAATAGGTTCATTTCTATCGTTTGTCTTCGAAACCTCCATGTTTTGAAGACTTTCATAAAAATTGCCTATTCACCCCCCCTCTCGTCGATCACTAGCACTTTCAATTGGTATCAGAGCAAGGTACTCCCTCGTTCAGTGTGATTCGGTTTAACCACCTGGAGTTTTAGCTATATCGACTGCAGGGATAATCAAAGTCTCCGCTGCATGCCCTGTCTTCGATGGCACTGATTATCCCAAATGGAAGACTATGATGAGGAAGCGACTCCTTGCAATGGACAGTGAGCTTTGGACGGTCACAGAGATTGGCTCACCGACTTATGCAAGATGGCGGATGCCGAAGACATTCAGAAGTTCACTCTGCTGGATGTCAAGGCGAAGGACATTATATGCTCCTCTTTGTCCAGAGATTAGTTCAGGCGCATCATGCATCTCTGCAATGCAAAGCTTATATGGGATCGGATTTCTGATATTTATGAAGGTCATCGGACACGTCAGGATCCCTGGTTCCTCGACTTCAAGGAGTCACTTAAAACAATGTCTCCCGAACCCGAGCCATCCTCTCCCACCTACTGCTTCATGGAACGTGGTGCCAAGGTAAACTCACGCAATGCTCACTATCAAACATGCAGTGAAGATGACTCTGATTGTGATTCCAAACCCAGCTACAAAACACTTGCTAAAATTGCAACTGAACAACAGAAAGCTATGGAACATATTCAAAAACTGTTAGACAAAAGCGATGACCTGTTGGACACGGAAATGACTCGATCTCAGTCCTTAATTGAAGACATAAAATATCTTCATGTTAAGTATGAGGAACTTGAAAGTCGTCATGAAACGCTCTCAACAACTCATGAAAAGCTTTCCTATGATTATCTTCAAAGGAAGCAAGAACTTGAGAAATTGAGAGCAATTCATGAAGATATTCAAAAGGAAAACAAGTCACTTCGCGCTCAACAGATCAGTCCCACTCAGGAAGGATTTGAACCACCATGTATAAAATGTCTTGAGCGTGATAATGCTACTTCTGTTGCTGAATGTTCTACTGCTGCTACTGTTGCAATCTCTTCAACTGTTGATGTGGTAACTAACCCCTCTGCTGAGGATGCCACTACTATTGCTGATGAAAATGCTAGGTTGAAGACATTGCTTGAAACAGGGATGTACAAAAGTCTCAAAGGGCATCAGACGCTATGTGATGTCCTCAAAAGGCAGATTCTGAACCGAAAGCCTAGGAAAGAGGGTGCTGGGTTCGAAAGGAAAATGAATGCTGATGGCTCTTACTGGAAGCCTGAGCAGTACCCCAAAACCGCATGGGTTGCTGCAAAGGAACCTTCAGTGGATCCATCCACCCTATCTGGCTTCACTTGTGCTAACACTATTGTCATTGATGAATCCTTTGATGCAAACAATAAACTGTTCAAGAATTAGAATGGTGAAGTGTTTGCCAGGTATATTGGTACTAACTGCAGGAATGGGCTACCTATGAAGAAAGTCTGGGTGCCCAAAAGGTGTCTGGAGAATCTTCCTGTGAATGTCGTCATGACACCACAACGGAAGAAGACAAACCCCAGACCACAGGCTTCATATGGTCCAAAGGCTTCATACAGATAGATGACTCACCAGAGTCGCACTAACGCAAATGTTTTGCAGGGAAACCATACTCAGGCCTATGAATATGAGCGTGTTTCATCAAACCGCCATGTTCATAAGACCAAGAACTACTCTGCTTATTCTTATGAGTATTATTCACCTCCTGCAGGACTATTTGCTAGGGCTCCAAAGCCGAAGTTCTCAGATGCTGCACTTAGACTCATTGCTTCGAAGCCACCCTTGAAGATGTGGGTGGCTAAGAAAGCTTAACTCTCTTTTGCAGGGAAAGGTCTCCAGCCGAAAATCAAACGCGTCTGAAGCTATTGCTGGGGACCTAAAACATCTTGTGGGGCACAAGATAAAATGCCCAAAAGATCTTATTATGTATTTCATTTCCGAGTCGCTTAACATGCATCCTATCAATTCTAAGCTGGGTCTGAGATTTCATAATTCACTTGCTCGTCAAATGCTTATGCTTCACAATACTCTTCGTGAAGCCTATCCCCCTAACTGTTCTGTAGGGTATGACACCAGCTGCTCCAGAATGGATTATTGATAGTTGATGCACTAATCATATGACTGGTGATCAAAGTCTTCTCATGGACTCAACCTTACGTCCATCTGAGAAGAGTCACATCACATTTGATGACACTGGTAAAAGTAAGGTATTGGGTCTAGGTAGAGTTGCAATCTCAAAGGATCGGCACATGGATAAAGTGATGCTTGTTGAATCCATTGGTTTCAACTTAATGTCTGTCTCAATGCTTTGCGATTTGAACATGATTGTGATATTCGGAAAATATCATTGCCTTGTTCTAATGGAATCTGACAAGTCTCTAGTCTTTGAAGGGTATCGAAAGATGATTTGTACATGGTAGATTTCTCAGCAGGACCACAGCTTGTCGTATGTCTTCTTGCAAAAGCTTCAGAGTGTTGGCTCTGGCATCGGGGGCTAGGGCATGCTGGCATGAGGAACTTTCATACTCTCGCAAAGAAGAAGCACGTCATAGGCATCGAGGGCGTCAAGTTCAAGAAGGATCACTTATGCTGTGCCTGCGAAGCTGGAAAGATGACGAGGGCCAAGCATCCCTCGAAGACAATCATGACGACAACTCAACCCTTTGAACTGCTACACATGGACCTTTTTGGCCCTACTCACTACTCTACTCTAACCACTACTGCTTGTCTCTATGGTTTCATCATTGTTGTTGATTATTCAAGATATACATGGGTACACATAATCCTCTACAAGACTGAAGTGCAGGATGTCTTCAGACACTTCGCCAATCGAGTAATGAACAACTATGGCGTCAAGATCAAGCACATCAGAAGTGACAATGGCACAGAATTCAAGAACACCAGCCTCGACACTTATCTTGATACCTTGGGTATCACTCATGAGTTCTCAGCTCCATACACGCCGCAGCATAATGGCATCGTGGAACGCAAGAACATAACACTCATTGAGATGGCAAGGATGATGCTTGATGAATACAAGACTCCAATAAAGTTCTGGCCCGAAGCCATTGATACTGCATGCCATGTCATCAACCGTGTTTATCTTCACAAGCTTTTGAAGAAGACTTCCTATGAACTCCTTACTGGTAGGAAGCCAAATGTCAGTTACTTCAGAGTATTTGGTGCTAGGTGCTGGATCAAGGATCCACATCACACTTCAAAATTTGCACCGAAAGCACATGAAGGTTTTATGCTTGGTTGCGGAAAGGATTCGCACTCCTACGGAGTCTTCAACGTCTTTCACTATAAAGTGGTTGAAACTGTGGATGTACGGTTCGATGAGACTAACGGCTCGCAAAGAAATCACCTGCCAAATGTGCTAGATGAAATTCCACCTGGTGAATCCGTCAAGCTTATGGGTACTGGAGAAATCATACCTTCAGAGGCACAGGTTAAAGAGGAACTTATCATTTCTGCACCAAATCAACCTGAAGACACTGCTCAGCCTGAAGCCAATGCTGAAGATGAAGACAATGATCAGCAAGAGCAAAGTCTTCGTCCAGTTCATCCTCGTGTTGCAAATGAAGTACATATTGAGAAGATAATTTATAGCATCAATGCACATGGTCCACTCACTCGTTCAAGAGCAACACAACTAGCAAATTTTTGTGGGCATTTTGTATTTGTCTCAGTATCTGAACCCAAGAAAGTTGCTGAATCCTTCATGGAACCTGAATGGATTCAAGCTATGCAAGAAGAGCTTCAACAGTTCGAGCTGAACAATGTGTGGGAACTGGTCAAGCGTCCTGATCCTCGTAAACACAATATCATAGGCACTAAATGGATATATCACAATAAGCAAGATGAGCATGGTCAAGTTGTCAGAAACAAGGCTCGTCTCATTGCTCAAGGATACACTCAAGTTGAAGGGATTGACTTTGATGAAACATTTGCTCCCGTGGCTAGGCTTGAAGCCATTCGTATACTGCTAGCCTACGCAAATCATCATAACATCCTTCTGTATCAAATGGATGTGGAGAGTGCCTTTCTCAATGGCAAGATTGAAGAAGAAGTGTATGTATAACACCCTCGATGCGACTATATCTCCCACGTGTCGAGGCACGACATAGAGGCATAATCGCATTGAAGGCATATGTCGCAAGTTAGGCAATCTTCACAACATCCCATGTAATATAGATAATAAAAGGGGAGATAACATAGTTGGCTTACACTCGCCACGTCAATCAAGTACATAAATAACATTACGTCATCCAAACACTCATGGCCCGACTACGGCGCCAAAATAAAAGATAACCCAACATGCGACACGGTCCCGATCACCCCCAACTGGGCACCACTACTGATCATCAGGAAAGGAAACATAGTAACATTGAGAGTCCTTGTCGAACTCCCACTTGAGCTCAAGCACGTCACCTGGAGCGGAATCATCAGGCCCTGCATCTGGTGTAATAGTAATCTGTGAGCCACAGGGACTCAGCAATCTCGCACCCTCGTGATCAAGACTATTTAAGCTTATAGGTAAGGTAAGGTAAATATGTGGAGCTGCAGCAAGCGACTAGCAAAATATGGTGGCTACCTTGTTCGCAAAAGAGAGCGAGAAGAGGAGGCAAAGCGCGAGCGAGAAACTAGAGAGCAACCTGCGCAAACATTACTCCAACACCGTGTCCACTTCCCGGACTCTGCCGAGAAGAGGCCATCACGGTAACACACTCAGTTGATTCATTTTAATTAAGTTAAGGTTCAAGTTATCTACAACCGGACATTAACAAATTCCCATCTGCCCATAACCGCGGGCACGGCTTTTGAAAGTTCAAATCCCTGCAGGGGAGTCCCAACTTAGCCCATGACAAGCTCTCACGGTCAACGAAGGAATAGACCTCCTCCCAAGATGTTCCGATTGGACTCGGTATCTCGGTTCTTCAAGACACTTCGCCAGGTTAAAACAAGACCAGCAACACCACCCGAATGTGCCGACAAATCCCGATAGGAGCTACGCATATCTCTTTCTCAGGGCACAATCGGATAAGCAATCCGTACAACTAAAACCAGCCCTCAAGTTTCCCCGAGGTGGCGCTGCAAGGGGCTCTAGGTTGGACCAACACTCAGAGGAGCACTGGCCCGGGGGGTTAAAATAAGATGACCCTTGGGCTCCGGAAACCCAAGGGAAAAAGAGGCTAGGTGGCAAATGGTAAACCAAGGTTGGGCATTGCTGGAAAAGCTTTAATCAAGGCGAACTATCAAGGGGTTCCCATTATAACCCAACAGCGTAAGGAACGCAAAATCCGGGAACATAACACCGATATGACGGAAACTAGGGCGGCAAGAGTGGAACAAAACACTAGGCGAGAGGCCGAGCCTTCCACCCTTTACCAAGTGTATAGATGAATTAAGATAACAAGACAATATAATGATATCCCAACAAGTAAATAAATGTTCCAACAACGAACGCCTCCAATCTTCACCTGCAACTAGCAACGCTATAAGAGGGGCTGAGCAAAGCGGTAACATAGCCAATCAATGGTTTGCTAGGACATGGTGGGTTAGAGGTTTGACATGGCAATTTGGGAGGCTTGAAAGCAAGTGGTAGGCATCGTAGCATTGGCATAGCAAAAGAGCGAGCAAACTAGCATAGCAAAGATAGTAGTGATTTCAAGGGTATGATCATCTTGCATGCACAGTTGTCAGAGTTGACTGGATTCTCGAAAGCAAACTCAACGGGCTCCTCGTTAGCGAACTCGTCTCCCGGCACTACCCAAACAAGACAAACAAGCAACAAGGACACAATCAACCACGGCACGGATCAAACAAGACGATGCAAAGATGATATGCTATGCGAGATGCGATGCGAGATGCATATGCAAGATTTGACAGGGAAAGCATGAACTTGGCCTCAACTTGAGAATCCAAGTGTACCACTGGAAAGATGAGATGAAATCGCTTGAAAACGATATAAAGAACGCCGGAATCGGAGTTACGGTTTGGAAATGGCAAGCGATTCAAATATGGCACCGGTCTGCGATTTACAGCAAGTAGCCATCTAAATGCAACGAAATGAACATGCTACAGCACCCAAACATGACAACAGAATACATGGCAGGGATTAATTCATGATGATTAACAAAAGTCTAGCACTGAGTTACGGCCAATTCATCCATTAACAGGTTCAAATAAGCAAGGCAAAAATGCATATGACAAACAGATTTCAGACTTAGTGAAATTAACACTTGTCTAGAATTTCAGATCAGATAGCACTCTTTGGAGCAAAAAAACTACATGCTACAGGACCTTAACATGGCAAAGTAAAGCATGGCATGGAGCTACTCAAAGAGCTTAACAAAAGTCCCTTAGTGACCTTGAGCCAAAAGGGATCAGAAAATACAATTGCAAGCATGTGAACATAGCAAAAACATAATCAGTTTTCAGACTTACTGAAAACTGGAGCATGCTGAAAACAGATATTAAGTAGGCATGTTTACGAGCTCGATGAACTCACTTCGGAGCAAGTCATGACAAACTAAGCATACATCCATCAAGAATACACAAAATGCAAGCTAGACATGGCAAGAACAATAACATAGAATGCACGGATCAACTACAACATCATCGGCAAAATCGCTAACAAGTAGACAATCTGCCCAGATTCACGAAGTAGCAAAAGTAGAGCTCGATTGACTCAATCTAGCGTGCTCCATAATTGCAAACAAAGACATGGATGGATAGAGCACTACAAGATTAACAAAACATCCTTAATGATCATCCTCAAAAGAGGCGCGGATCACTAGGAAACAACATGAACATATGGCCATATGAAATAAACAGCTCAAGGACTTGGTGGAAATGCTAAGTCCCTGAAATCAGCATTAACAAGTGCACCACTTTGCAAGCTTGTGCTAGTCACCACACACATCAAAAAAATACATGGGTTGCACCTCTAGAAAGATGACAAAACCCTTAACAAAACATATCTAGAACTCATGGGCATATCATGCACACAAAAATCATGGCAAAAATGACAAATATCTAAATGGAGTAGCAGATCTGACAATTATCTCAAGTAGCCCTCTTCTAACAGCATTTCGGGCATCAAGATGAACTCAAATGAAAATGATGCAATGGAATGAAATGATGTACTCTCTAAGATGAACATTTTGATATGCTATATGCATGAATCGGAGCTACGGATGCAAAGTTACGAGGCTATGAACATGGGCTTATGGATTAGGGACTTAGGAAAAAAACAGGGTCAACCCTAATATTCCAGATCTGGATCGGGGGCACGCAATCTGAGGTCGGCCGCAGCGAGCTCGCCGAAGCGTGCTGGCCGGAGTTGAAGGCGGGGACGGCGTCGAGGGAGAGGAGGAGGAGGCCGGAGCCGTGCGGCGGCGCGGTGGCGGCGAGGTCCGGCCGCGGTGGCGGCAATGTCGGGCGGCGGGGCGGCGCAGGGCGCGGGCCTCCGCGGCGGGGCGGCACACCGGAGATGGCGGGCGGTGGCGCCGGACTTGGAGGAGCCGGCCGGCTCGGGCGGCGCGGGGGAAGTGGGCTCGGGGGCCGGATCTGGGCTCCCCGGGCTGGCAGCAGGACGAGCGCGGCGGTGCCATGTGGTGGCAGGCGGTTGGCCGTGGCGATGCGTCCGGTCGGGGCGGACGTGTCCGGCCGGCGCGGTGATGATTTTTAGGGTTTCGGACGAGGGGGGTCCGGATTTTCGGGGAGAGGCCTTTATATAGGCATAGAGGGAGCTAAGAGAGTCCAAATGAGGTGCGGTTTTCGGCCACGCAATCGTGATCGAACGCTCTAGATGATGGAGAAGGTTTTGGTGGGTTTTGGGCCAAAATGGAGGGGTGTTGGGCTGCAACACACACGAGGCCTTTTCGGTCCCTCAGTTAACCGTTGGAGTATCAAACGAAGTCCAAGTGATACGAAACTTGACATGCGGTCTACCGGTAGTAAACCAAGGCCGCTTGGCAAGTCTCGGTCCAATACGGAAATGTTTAATCCCCACACATGAAAGAAAGGTAGAAATGACCGCCGGAGGAGAACGAAGCGCCGGAATGCAAAACGGACAACGGGGAAAAAGCTCGAATGCATGAGACGAACATGTATGCAAATGCAATGCACATGATGACATGATATGAGATGCATGACAACGACAACAACACACGGAGACAAAAACCCGAACCCGAGAAAATAAAATAACTTAACGCCGGAAACGGCAAGAGTTGGAGTACAAATTGGGAAAGTTACATCCGGGGTGTTACAACACTCCACCAGTACGAAAGGATCTCGTCTCGAGATCTAGGACTGAAAGAACACCGGGTACTCAAAACGGAGGTGATCCTCGCGTTCCCAGGTAGCTTCACGGTCGGAATGGTGTGACCACTTGACTTTGAGAAATTTGATTGACTTGTTGCGAGTCTTGCGTTCAGTCTCTTCAAGAATAGCAACTGGGTGCTCACGATAAGAGAGATCTTCTTGGAGCTCAATGTCCTCGAAGTTGATGGTGCGGTCAGGATTCTTGAAGCACTTTCGGAGCTGGGAGACATGGAACACGTCATGAACATTTGCAAAGTTTGAAGGAAGTTCGAGTTGATAGGCGAGGTCGCCTCTCTTGCTGACAATCTTGAAAGGTCCCACGTATCTGGGGGCAAGCTTCCCTTTGATACCGAAGCGACGAGTACCTTTCATAGGAGAGACTCGGAGGTAAACATGATCTCCGATCTCGAAAGCCAAATCACGGTGCTTACTGTCATAGTAGCTCTTCTGGCGGGATTGGGCTGCTTTGAGGTTATCTCGAATGACTTTGCACATTTCCTCTGCCTCTGTGATTAAGTCATTGCCCAAAAGCTGACGTTCACCTGTTTCAGACCAGTTGAGAGGGGTACGGCACTTCCTGCCATACAGAATTTCAAAAGGGGCCTTGCCTGAACTTGCTTGAAAACTGTTGTTTTAGGAGAATTCAGCATTAGGAAGACAATCCTCCCACTTCATGCCGAAGGAGATCACACAAGCCCTAAGCATATCTTCAAGAATCTGGTTGACACGCTCGACTTGACCGCTAGTTTGAGGATGGAAAGCTGTGCTGAAGCGGATGTTGGTGCCCATGGCCTTCTGAAAAGAATCCCAAAACTTGGATGTAAAGATGCTGCCACGGTCTGAAGAGATCACTTGAGGAATACCGTGCAGAGAGACAATACGAGAGGTATAGAGTTCCGCCAATTGAGCTGCAGTGATCGACTCTTTGATAGGTAGAAAGTGAGCCACTTTGGTGAGTTTGTCGATGAAAATGAATATAGCATCATTGCCACGCTTGGACTTTGGAAACCCAGTCACGAAGTCCATTTCAATGTGGTCAAACTTCCATTCTGGAATGGCAAGAGGTTGGAGGAGACCTGCTGGCCTTTGGTGTTCTGCCTTCACTCTTCTGCAGACATCACATTCATTCACGAATTGAGCAATCTCACGGTTCATTCGAGTCCACCAATAAGCTTGCTTGAGGTCCTGATACATCTTCGTGCTCCCAGGGTGGATGGAGAGGAGAGAATTGTGAGCCTCGTTCATGATCACTTTACAGAGGTCACCTTTGGGTACAACAATACGATCCTCGAAGAAGAGAGTATCCTTGTCATCGAGGCGGTAGCACTTGTACTTAGGTTGACTCTTGGCAATCCCAATCTTCACCATTTTCACCATAGCATCAAGAAGCTGAGCTTGGCAAATCTGATCTTCCAAGGTAGGAGAGACTTGAAGGTTGGCGAGGAAACCTTGAGGAACAACTTGCAGATTAAGTTTGCGGAAAGCTTCACAAAGCTCGGGTTGATAAGGCTTGAGAATCAGACTGTTGCAGTAAGCTTTTCTGCTCAATGCGTCAGCAATCACATTGGCCTTGCCTGGAGTATACTCGATACTCGGATTATACTCTTGAATCATTTCGACCCATCGAGTTTGCCTGAGGTTGAGATTAGGCTGAGTGAAAATGTACTTGAGACTCTTGTGATCAGTGAAAATGTCCACTTTTCTTCCCAATAAGAGATGTCTCCAAGTCAAAAGAGCATGCACAACTGCCGCCAACTTGAGATCATGAGTGGGGTAGTTCTTCTCATTAGGCTTCAACTGGCGAGAGGTATAAGCAACAAATTTCTTCTCTTGCATCAACACTGCGCCAAGACCTTGGAGAGAGGCATCACAAAAGACCTCGTACGGTTTGGATTCATCAGGCAGAGTCAGAACTGGAGCAGTGATCAATTTCTCTTTCAAAGTGTTGAAAGCAATGTCACACTCCGGAGACCAAACGTACTCGACGTGCTTCTGGTGGAGATTTGAGAGAGGCCTCGCGATCTTAGAAAAGTTTTCAACGAATCTTCGGCAGTAGCTTGCGAGACCGAGGAAGCTACGGAGTTGCTTCACATTCTGAGGAGGTTCCCAATTAACAATAGCAGACACCTTCTCAGGATTCACGACAATGCCCTTGGCAGAGATGATATGACTAAGATAAAGAACCTCATCGAGCCAAAATTCACACTTGGAGAACTTGGCGTAGAACTGGTGTTCCCTCAACTTATCAAGCACCAAACGCAAATGCTTGGCATGATCTTCCTTGTTCTTCGAGAAAACCAGAATGTCATCGAGATAGACCAAAACGAAATCATTGGTGTAGGCGTTGAAGATGAAGTTCATCATGCGAGAGAACGTCGGAGGAGCGTTGATGAGGCCAAAAGACATGACAGTGTATTCATATGAACCATAGCTTGTCCTGAAAGCCGTCTTGGGAATATCTTGCTCACGGATTCGAATCTAATGATAACCCATACGGAGATCAAGCTTGGAGAATACTTGGGCACCTTTGAGTTGTTCGAACAGCTCATTGATGTTAGGAAGTGGGTATTTGTTCTTGATGGTCTTCTTGTTCAATGGACGGTAATCAACACAAAGTCGGTCCGTTCCATCCTTCTTCTTCACAAAAAGAACACCACAACCCCACGGAGAAGAACTAGGCCGGATGAGACCCATTTTCTCTTGAATATCGAGTTGCTTCTTCAGCTCCTTCAACTCTTCAGGTCCGAGCTTGTAAGGACACTTGCACACAGTTTCCGTGCCAGGCTCAAGATCAATAACGAATTCAACTGGCCGGTGCAGAGGCATTCCTGGAAGCTCTTCTGGAAAGACGTCTTGATATTCGCAAACGACTGGAATTTGCGAGATGGCATCGAGTTCACCCTTCTCATTGAGAGAAAACAGACGGATTGTATCATCACGAGCGGCAAAGACAATTACATCCTCAGACGAATGAGTCAATTGAATCTGCCTGGCTGCACAATCAAGCTGAGCCTTGGCTTAGAAAGCCAATCCATTCCGAGAATAAGATCAATATCCGAGTCACCAAGAACATTTGGAGAGGACAAGAACTTATAGTCACCCAATGTGATTGTAACATCCGGAATGCATACTCGAGATGTCATTTGACGGGCCGGAGAGACAATAGCCAACAGTTTCGACAACACTTGAGTAACAAAATCTTGCTTAGATGCAAAAGGTCTTGAGATGAAACAATGCGATGCACCAGTGTCAAAAAGAACTCTTGCGGGAATATCATTAATAGGAGGGTTACCCATGATGACATCTGATGAATCCTCTGCCTGAGCTGCATTCACCATATTGACCTTGGCGTACTTGGGGTTATGCTTGACCACAGTTGTACTTGCCGATCTGATAGGAGGAGGAGGAGGAAGACGCCTCTGGTTGAAACACTTGTTGGCATAGTGACCCTTCTGTTGGCACTTGTTGCACGTGACCTCTGAAAGCGGATGGTGATACGGAGCACTCGATCTTGGAGCTTGAGACGAAGTCTTGTTCTGAAAGCCAGGGTTGGGTGGGTGGGAAGATCCACTGCCACCTTTGCTCTTCTACTGATACGGCTGACGGAACGGAGGAGGAGGAAGCCGATACTTCTACTGCTTGGCCACTTGAGTAGAAGAAGGAGTAGCATCTCTGACACGCTTCTTGGAAGCATCACACCTCAACTGAGCAGCCTCTTGCTTCAGTGACATGTTGTAGAACTCATCGTATCTCAAGGGCTCAAAGAGGACAAGAGCTAGCTGAATTTCTTCTCTGAGACCACCCCTAAACTGGGATATCATGCTCTTCTCATCAGGGACGTCCTGCTTGGCAAAGAGGGCGAGCTTCTGGAACAACTTGTTGTAGTCATAGACAGACAAAGAGCCTTGCTTCAGGTTGCGGAATTCCTCACGCTTGCTTTCAACCATGCTCTGAGGAATATGATGAGCTCGGAAATCTTGACAGAATTCATCCCAAGTGATAACACGACCACCTTGCTTCAGGTTGCCGGGTTCTTGAAAAGGAAAACCAAGCGAAGGCATCGGACCTTGAGAAGGCTGCTGCGACGAGAAAAGACCTCCGCTCTGCTGTGAGGGCAAAGAAGGAGGAGTTGCGGGAAGCCGGGGATATTGTAGCTGGGAAATCCTTTATGTTGCGGAGGAAGTTCGGAGATCCACGGTATGCCCCTCTGGATCGGCTGTGGAGTTCGGAGGATGTGTACATGGATTTGTCGGTGAGCGCTGCCGATGCGGCCAAGTACTTCCAGGGTCAGACGGACCGTGAAGTAGACCAGCTGTTTTGGAGAGAATTCCATTCTCCCGAGCGTCCGCTTTCATTGACTGACCAATTAACCGAATGGGCCGAACTGAATAGGTTGTCCGGAGTCGCCATGAGGTCTGTTGTGGATCAGCTATGGCTGGAAAGGCCAAAACCGAATAGCTATTTCAGCTTGGTGCAGCAGTTCCTTGATGTGGTGCCACGCATTAATGCGATGAAGAGGTCGGCGTGCATAGAGGGCTCATGGATGGCCTTTGCCCGTGTTAAAGCACACTGGGCGGAGATGGATGCTACCACTATTGCAGCGCGGGATTCGGCCATAGGTCGAATGGCTGCTGAGCACTACTTTGAAGAAGTTCTTGAGGGTGCTCGTTTGATAGAGACCCAGTGCTCAAAAAATATTATGTTTGAGTGATATGTAGTCTCATTGTAAGCGAAATGCTTGTATAAATTTATATAAGGCTATTTTCATACTTTTGCCTGAAAGTAATATGATGCCTCCTGGGCGGCCGTTTATGTATACATGTGTATAACCTGAAAGATTGCAATCTTCGGCTTCAACCCCCACGCATATAATGCGGAGGTGCTTGCAAAAACACGTGTTCACACTTAACCCAACGTCTTGGTCCTATTAAGGAGGTGATAGCGGAGCAAGCGAGGCAACCGGACTATAATGCTTTAGCACTTTCACTTAGCCATAGGAGTTTGACAATGGGGCTACTAGATAGCCCCTGGTGGCTCCGCACTCTCCCGATCCCGGAGTGCGTACATGCCTGGTCGGAAAACGACCCTTCGTTAAGGTGGAGGAATTCTAACATTCCAAAAGGTCATCGAGTGGTTGACCAGTCTCACGCTATATCATGACAGTCAGTTTTCGGCTTTCTCTACTAAGGTGCTCGTCCGGATGAACCAGGGCACAATCGCAGTAGTTCTCCTGGTGCTACCTTAGTCGGTAAAGCGGAACGTAAGGCACCAAAACACAGGAGCCGGGCAAACCCAACATTTGACCAAAGACAATGATTCGGAGCTGATGCATATAGGGCCAAACTCGCGACGCCAAACACTCCCTAAGGTATTCGGTCTTTGTGGTATAAACCGGGCCTAAATAATGGCCTTTATATGAAGCCCCTTGTGTCCAGGTACGTGCATTGTTCTGGCGTGGCCACATGCCAAGACGTCAGCATCCTTCTCAACAGTGGATATGTATCAACAAGAGACAGTAAAAAAGGTTTACGTAGGGTCTTAATCTAAAAAGAATCCTTGGGGCGGGTCCCTGCTACACGTCTGCGCCTGTGTCTCCGTTGTGCCGTATCCTGGACGGGTGTAGCACGATGATCATCTATAAAAGAGAGGAATTTAGGTGAAAAAGTTGTCGTGCAAAAAGATAGTTTTGAAAGAAACCATGTATGATTCAAGATGAAAAGAAATTGTCACTTGTCTGCGCGTGTTGAGCCCCTTGTATTGACAAATAGGGGTGTGACCATGTATTCGGTATAAATAGCAGCACCGGACTTGATTAGTTGTGTCTGAGGTCTTGACGGCCTATTGGATGCTTTCGCTGGTCCAGGCGCCTTTAGTGTGCGGCTGCCAAGGCAGTCACACTCTCTTCGGCGCGCATAGATCGCTTGATATTTCTGTTCACTGAAATGATGCCACGTGGACCGGGCATCTTGAGTGTGAGGGAGGCGTAGTGTGGTATTGCATTAAAGCGAGCGAAAGCTTCGCGTCCGAGCAGTGCTTGATAGCCACTTTGGAACGGAGCGACGTGGAAGGTTAAATGCTCGCGACGGAAGTTATCGGGGGAGCCGAATATAACTTGTAGTAGGAGGGAGCCCGTACAACGAGCCCCTGGGCCTGGCATTACTCCTTTAAAGGTAGTATTGCTATGGCGAATTTTTGTTGGGTCTAACCCCATCCCGCGTATTGTATCCTGATATATTAGGTTTAGATTGCTGCCACCGTCCATCAAGACTCGTGTGAAGTGATATCCGCCAATTATTGGGTCTAATACCAGGGCAGCCCAACCTACGCGTCGGATACTTGCTGAGTAATCGCGATGGTCGAAGGTGATCGGTTGAGACGACCAGTGGCAGGACTTCGCGGTGACAGGCACTTGGATATATTTTCCTGGGAGTGCCGTGTTGTTGTTTCCCTTGATCACGTGTAACACGTTTACTGTTTTGACTTCTGGTGGAAATTTCTTTTGTTCCCCAGTGTCTTGCTTGGGAGGCTCGTCCTTGTCTTCACTTGGTGTATCCTCCCCTTTGTGTACGGCGTTGAGCTTGCTAGACTGCTTGAAGACCCAACATTCTCTGTGGGTATGATTAGCAGGTTTACCAGGGGTACTATTGATCTGACATACCTGGTCTAGAATTTTGTTGAGGTTGGACAGTTTATCCCTGGTGCCTTTAGAGGGCGGCTTTTGACCTGGCCGAGTGCTTTTGAATCCGGTGTTTACTGCCGTGCTCTTTGTGTTGTCTTCTTTATTCCGGCGTTTGTTATTGTTGTTGCGCCGTGATTTCCCGTTTCCATCTCTAACTTCAGATGTACTGGGGTCGCTGGTGCTGCATCTGGCTAGCCAGCTGTCCTCGCCCGCACAAAAGCGGGTCATGAGGCTTGTTAATGCGGCCATCATTCTCGGCTTGTTTTGGCTGAGGTGTCTGGCAAGCCATTCGTCACGGATGCTATGCTTAAAAGCTGCCAAGGCTTCGGCGTCCGGACAGTCGACAATCTGGTCCTTTTTAGTGAGAAACCTGTTCCAAAGCTTTCGGGCTGACTCTCCGGGCTGTTGAGTTATATGACTCAAATCGTCCACATCCGGAGGTCGGACATAAGTACCTTGAAAATTTTGCCGAAAGTCGTCTTAGAGCTCTTCCCAACTTCCAATGGAGCTTTCGGGGAGGCCTTTAAGCCAGTGACGAGCTGGTCCTTTGAGCTTGAGGGGTAAGTACTTAATGGCGTGGAGATCATCTCCTCGAGCCATATGGATATGAAGGATGTAGTCCTCAATCCAGACCCCAGGGTCTATGGTTCCGTCGTATGTCTCTATGTTTACGGGTTTGAATCCCTCTGGGAATTCGTGGTCCAGCACCTCATCGGTGAAACATAGAGGGTGTGCGGCACCCCTGTAGCTGGGTGTACCGCGTTGTTCGGATGTTTGTTGTGTTGCATTGTATGCTGGGGCGCGCTTGCGTGGTCCATAGATGGATCTTGTTGCACCGTCCTTTGGGTGCGAGCCCTCGCATGGGTCGCGTGTTGTATTGTGAGTGGCGTTGAATGCCACTCTGTGTTGGTAGAGGGGTCGTCTATCCGGCCAGGTGGCTGCTTTGATATTTGGTTGCGGGGGGTCTGAGGCCTCCTCATCGAATTCAGGTAGCAGTTTCCGTTGTAGCCTAGGACACATGGGAATATCGTCAAGCTAGTTTTCTTCACGCTCATATGATTTACGTTCGGTACTTTGATAATTTGGTATGTGGGTGGACCGGTGCTTGGGTGCTGCCCTTACTTGGACAAACATCCCACTTATGATTAAGCTCTATTGCAAGCATCCGCAAATACAACAAAAGTATTAAGGTAAACCTAACCATAGCATGAAACATATGGATCCAAATCAGCCCCTTACGAAGCAACGCATAAACTAGGGTTTAAGCTTCTGTCACTCTAGCAACCCATCATCTACTTATTACTTCCCAATGCCTTCCTCTAGGCCCAAACAATGGTGAAGTGTCATGTAGTCAATGTTCACATAACACCACTAGAGGAGAGACAACATACATCTCATCAAAATATCGAACGAATACCAAATTCACATGACTACTAATAGCAAGACTTCTCCCATGTCCCCAGGAACAAAAGTAACTACTCACAAAGCATAAACATGTTCATAATCAGAGGGGTATTAATATGCATATAGGATCTGAACATATGATCTTCCACCAATTAAACCAACTAGCATCAACTACAAGGAGTAATTAACACTACTAGCAACCTACTAGCACCAATCCTGGACTTGGAGACAAGAATTGGATACAAGAGATGAACTAGGGTTTTGAGATGAGATGGTGCTGATGAAGATGTTGATGGAGATTGCCCTCTCCCGATGAGAGGAGCGTTGGTGATGACGATGGCGATGATTTCCCCCTTCGGGAGGGAAGTTTCCCCGGCAGAACAGCCCCGCCAAAACCCTAGATTGGCTCCGCCAAGGTTCCGCCTCGTGGCGGCGGAGTTTCGTCCGAGAAGATGGCTTATGATTTTTTTCCCTTAGAAAGAGTCCATATAGCAGAAGATGGACACCGGAGGGCTTATGATCTATCCAAATCATATGCATTCTATTGAAACTGTCGAATGTCTTCTCTGCGTCCTTGTCAGCAGAAGATACAGAGACGAACATTAAATCTGTTTTAAATGCTCAATCCTTTTTGCCTGAAACCTGGAGAAGCGGGAACGGCCACCCGACAATCCAGGCGTGCATGGGAACGTGGAACATCCTCCAATGTGTTGCATGTTCACCATGTGTCCTTCAGATGTGAACCTCCAGGGCACCTGCGTAATAACATCGCGCTGTCCCTATCTTTATAAATACACGCCACACCCCAGTCATTATCTCTTCTCCCACTTCTCCTTCTCGCACAAACCCTAGCACCACCGCTAGCTCTCGACGACGCCGGTGACGAAGCGCTTAGCTGCCGCGACCTCACCGACGCCGTCCTCACGCCGGTCGCGGACATCGTCTTCTCCACCGTCGTAGTAGGTGCCCTCCATTGCCAAGTTAGGGCACGGAAGATCGAACTACTCGGCCTCATCTCCTACTCCGTCTAGCAGTTCCTCGAGTGGTAAATAAAAACTCTTTTTACAGTCCTTTTGATCCGATAGATTCATCTTTTTCAACCACAAGTGGTTTCTGTCCCAACAAATTGAATCTATCCTTTTCTGCATCTGATAACATGCCTAGTATGTTCACTTATGCTTCAAAAAGTAGTTAGATTCCTCACTTGTACTTATTCATGGATTCGTACAAATCTGGAACCAACTCTCTACATATGAGTGAATGTCTTCGCACTATGAGGTCAATGTCTTCTAAACCGATTTATCTTCAAAATCTTCTGAGAATGCATATGACCTCCTCCCCTTCCCTCGCATCTCTAATGCTGTCACAGGTACATGTCCGTGGGAGAATCCCTTGGTTCTCATAGTCTGCATTCATTTGCAGAGTTCTTACAACATCACATCAATTCTCCCGAAGCTAATTCCTGTCTGACCAGCAGAAGGAAGCCTTTGCACGTTCTGAAGCCATTCAGTCTGAGCTTCATGGCGACAGAAAAATCAGTCAGGAAGGGCGGCAGACAGCACCATGAAAACACTGCTAAGGACCTACCACCGGATCTCTATGAGCTATACAAGTCAGATCCAGAAGAGACCTATGGAGAACGCTGTCGGGTTTCGGGTTCCGGCAGACCCTTGAGGTTCAAACACTAGGGTGCGCGCGGCCTACCTACCTGCACCCCTCCGCCTCGCTAAGATCTAAGCTAAGGAAAGAACAACACAAGAGACATAGGGTTTATACTGGTTCGGGCCACCGTTGTGGTGTAATACCCTACTCCAGTGTGTGGTGTGGTGGATTGCCTCTTAGGCTGATGATGATGAACAATACAAGGAAGAACAGCCTTACAAGGGTCTGTTCTTTGCTGGGGGGGATGAACTGCTAGGAGGAGTTCAGTCACCCTTCTCTCTCTCTGATTTCGATCCGATCCTTGATCCTCGATCTCTGTCTCTAACCTTCCTTTCACTCTCGAACCCGAACCCCCTCTCCCTGTGGGTGGCTGGTCCTATTTATAGGCAACGGCCCTGGGCCTCTTCCCAAATATTGAGCGGGAAGGGCGCCAACAATTGGCCATTTTGAAGGGGAACATCTAGTACACTTATCCTGACTAAAGTTGGTCCTCGCCTGCACAAAGCTCTGGTGGTAACGTCGTCTTGGGCTCCACGATGACCTCCATCTTGCAATCCTCCTGGTCTTGGTCTTGTTGCACCGAAATGGCAACCTTTGCCTGATGCCTCGGTACTCCACGGCTGCGCTTGCCCCCTTTGCACCAAAGGGGAAAGGAGGACACTGCGCGGGCTGGCGCCCGCCTGGCGCCCTTGGTCGTCATGGCTTGCGTCACGGGCACCTCGTGAGGTACCCCGCCTTGATCTCTCCGCCTCCTCGCGAGCCAGCCTGGTGAGGCCGTGCCTGAGGAAGCTCTGTGTCGTCCGCCCCACGAGGCTTGGCCCCTCGCGAGGGTCTTGGGTCTGTGTTGATGAAGATGGGCCATGCTGGGCCCCCCTTTGAGCCACGCCGCAGGCAGGCAAGTCTGGGGACCCCCGTTCCCAGAACGCCGACAGTAGCCCCCGGGCCCAAGGCGCGCCCGGACTTGGTCGTGCAGGGAGGCGGAAGGGCAAGAGCGAAGCGCCGCGGGCCCTAATAGCCTGCGGTCTTGGGTGCCACGTGGCGGTTGATTGGACGTGAGCGCCTTAGCAACCGCGCGAGTTGATAAAGGAGCGGCATTCGCCTAGGCTTTGCTTTTTGCTTTCTCCGGTTGCTGCTCATATCCCCTTTCTTGTGCCTCTCCTTCCTTCCTCCAAAACTTCCAGATCCACTCCGACCGTGTGACCTAGGAAGTCATGGCGCCTCATCAGTCCCCGACCGTAGCTTAGTACTCGTCTGCCCTGGACTCGCCGAACGTGTCGGAGGCGAGCCTCGCCCGGTTGCGCCCGATGGCGGCGGCGCGGGGCATCGACGGGGTGAAGGTGTTCAAGGCCGGCTCTGCCACCCTTCAGGGTCAAGGGAGCACCTTCTATCCGTTCTTCATAAGCGCCATTGCTGCTGGCCTGGTGCCTCCCTTCTCCGAGTTCTTCTTCTCTGTCCTCCGCCGTTATAAGCTACAGGCTCTGCATCTCCACCCCAACTCCATCCTTCTCCTGGCGATCTTCGCCTATTACTGCGAGGCTCATGTAGGGGTGCAGCCCTCAGTGGCCTTGCTGCGCCACTACTTCTACCTCCGGACCTCTCGCGGTCCTGCTTCCACATGCGCGAGCTTCATCGCGTACGGTGGCGCCATTGCCATTTCGAACCCCGGGAAAAGGATTGAGGGCTTCAGGAGGAAGTGGGTCTTGGCGGATGCTGGGCGCATCCACCCTCGGCTGATCTTGCCCACGGAGCAACCCACGAGCTCCAGTGATTGGGGTTGAGCGGAGCTCGCGGACCCCCGCGCGAAGCTGGTGTTGGAGAAGATGGACGCGGATCTGAGGCCGGCCAACATGGCGGCGGGGAAGCTGACCGGCGCGTCGCTGCTGAGGGAATTCCTGGAGCACCAGCTGGCTCCGCTTCGGCAGTACTCACTTCTGATGTGGAGGCCCCATCCGAGCCCCACGGCCTTGGCCGACGGAGATCTGGCTGCGGTCCTCCAATCTCTGGTCGGGGGCGATGTGGCGAGGTTGGAGGGCGCTCCTACGCCTTTGTTCCTCCGCGACGACTAGGAGCAGGTAGTGGAGTCCATGCCCGTCTTCAACGGGGACGGGCCCGTGCCCATGGAAACTCCCGAGGAACCGGTGGACGTGCCCTTCGATGACTCCAGCGAAGAGGAGGAAGGAGGAGAGCGGGAAAAAGGACCTGACTCCGAGGCGACTGACGGAGAGTTGAGGGCTCCCCTCCCCCGGTGCAGGTCCCGCGTTCTCCGCCTCTCTCCGAGCGATGACGACGAGGATGATGACGAGCAGGACGGCGGGGGCTTGCCCCCGATCCCGAAGAAGGACAGGACTGGATTGATCTCCCGTGGGTCTGCCCCGGCCCCGAGGTGGACCGCAGACGCACCTTCCGCTTCCAAGCTTCCCGAGGTCGACCCTTCTAGCCGGCTTTCGGGCTTCAAATTTGGCCGGAGGCCGCTTGAGCTCACTGGCGACGACCCGTAAGCGCTTGATTCTTGTCTTTATTTCTTGTTTTGCTTCTGAGGCTTGACGCCCGCATCTCTTGGATAGGCTGGCGCCCGCAGCAAAGAAGCCGAAGGGAGCTCCTGAGGTTCCATCCGTGGCAGCGCCTCTGCCCGTGAAGGAGGGTGACCGCGACGCACGGGCTTCTCCTGCCCGGTCATCCTCGTGAGGCCTGGCTGAGCCGGCGGGGGCGAGCTCAGCCCCCATGGCCCAAGTAACTCCCGAGGTGCCTTTGCCTGCTGCCGCCACTACAGCCGTTGGGCGTAGCAGACTCCGCCTCAGGATGCTGTGGCCGCGCTGCCGCCTTCTCCTTCTACTCCACCGACTGCTATTTCTCCGACTCCTCCTGCCGTTCTGGATCGTGCTACTGCTGAGCTGGACCGGCTGCGGCAGGATCTTCTTGGCGCCGACCCTCGCTTGGTGGCCGGGCGCTTGGAGCTGGCTTCAGGATGGATTCGATCCGACGCTTCGATTTGGGTGGCGCTGGTCCAGGCCTCGACGGCTTGCGATGAGGAGAAGCAGGCCGTCCTTGAGGCGAAGGCTGCTCGTGACGCAGCCCTGGGGGAGGTGGTCGACGTCCGTGGTCGCTGCAAGGCGCTGGAGGACGAGCTGCAAGGCCTGCGGGACCAGCTCGTGAAAGAGGTCCGCCTTCGCCAAGAGCAGGAAGAAGGCGTGAAGGCTCGCGAGGCGGCCGTCAAGGAGAGGGAGGTCAAGCTCAGGAAGCGTCGCGACCGCCTAGGCGCGCTGGAGCAGGAGTTGGGGGCGAGGAAGGCCGAGCTGGACGACAAGGCTCTGGTTCTTGCCGAGGACCGCGTGGCCTTCACGGAGATGGAGGCGAAGGCTCGCTCCTCACTAAGGACGCTTTACGACAGCGGCCTGGAGAGCCCGCTGGCTGGCGCCGAGGACGAACCCGCCAAGTTGCTTCCCTTCCTGGTTCGTGCTCTTGAAGATGTCGCCCTTGACCTTGGCCCCACGGCCGAGGCCGAGGCGCGTGTCTTGTCTTCTGCAACGCTGACGCGGGTCCTCACCCACATCTACCTTCGCGATCCCGGCGTCGACCTCTACAGCCTGCTGGAGCCAGTAAGCGGCGAGCGTGCCGCTGCCGCTGCCGGGGCCGTGAAGGGTCGTGCGGAGGCTCTGCTGGGGAAGTTCCGGGCCTTCAGCACCAAGCCGAAGCAAGGCGCTGCCGACCCCACTGCTCCATGAGGCGAACCCACTCCGCGCTGCTCCACCGCCGACAAGTGACTCTGTTGTGGCTCATGTCCTGCCTTTAATTCCTGCACATGTATCATGCCTTGGGGAGGCGTTTAAACTTGCGTTTGGCATTGAGATAACAGTGTGGACTGTAATATTTGCTTTGAATTCCTTGAGATTTACGCTTTTCCTTCCTACTTGCTTATGTTCTACGCCGGCAGAGCCCGGCCCCGCGCATACCTCAGCCGCCGTTAGCCCCGACCGGAAACCAGGACGGGACCAAGGAGTGAGGGGCTACGTGACAAGTTAGGCTCCTGAGTCGCGATGCTCAGGAGTCCCCCTTGGCGCACGAACAGCAAGTAGGGAGGTATGATGTGGGTGGATCTACCGTTCTACGTCTGCAGAGCCCGGCCGCGCGCATACCTCAACCGTCGTTAGCCTTTCGGAACTAAGGAGTGAGGGGCTACGTGACCAGTTAGGCTCCTGAGTCGTGATGCTCAGGAGTCCCCCTTGGCGCACGAACAACAAGTAGGGAGGTATGATGTGGGTGGATCTACCGTTCTACG
Organism: Triticum aestivum; assembly: GCF_018294505.1. Classification (NCBI taxonomy): domain Eukaryota; kingdom Viridiplantae; phylum Streptophyta; class Magnoliopsida; order Poales; family Poaceae; genus Triticum; species Triticum aestivum. Next base: position 450,935,943 of record NC_057809.1, on the reverse strand, counting down.
TCTGCAGAGCCCGGCCGCGCGCATACCTCAACCGCCGTTAGCCTTTCGGAACTAAGGAGTGAGGGGCTACGTGACCAGTTAGGCTCCTGAGTCGCGATGCTCAGGAGTCCCCCTTGACGCTCAAACGGCCTTCGTACCTTGGCTCCGCTCGGGGAGAGACGCGCGACGAACCAGGCCCGGGGGGGCCTGGCTGGGCGGCGTGCGTTTGGGCGTGACCCAGGCGCAGCCCCCGTGCCAAGCCCCCTCGCGCGGCACTCCCGAGGGGAGGCGTTACGATGAGGCTAGACACTGAGCTCTGGGCTCCCTGAGGTTGATGCGGCCCGGGGGCCACCCTCAGTTGTTTATCACCAGCGCGGAGCATAGCGCTTCCGTATGTGTACGGGCATAGCCGCTCCTCGGCAGTGTCGTCAGCCAGCGCGGAGCATGGTGCTTCCACTGGTACGTGGGAGGGGGCCCCCTCCGGGAGGAGCCCCCGGGGCGTGTACAGCCCTGCCCTGACACGTGGCTGGCACGGTAGGGCCTGGCGAGGTGTATCTGGGCACCCGTGAGCCAGCGCGGGACTCACGGGGCCCTACCTCTAGGCGGGTTGCGCCTGGCACTGGGCCTTATCTTGTGATGTGTCCCTGCAAATTTGGTTAGATGTCGGCACTCTACGTCCTCGGGTCCCGGCCCTCGAGCTGGTCTCAGCCGTCGCTGGTATGCCAGGTCGCGATGCTGTGGACAAGGCCAGAGGGTGAGGGCTGGAGAGCCAGTAAGAGCCCTGAGTCGCGATGCTCAGGTACCCCCCTTTAACGTGCAAGTGGTCGGCATGGAGAAGAAGAGGTGCCATGGACCAGCATCAAATAATCAAGCATGGCGGGTCGAACGCATAACCGGAAATAAACGCAAAAGGGATACATGCCGCTGGGTCTGGCCCGAGCGACTTGGGGATGATGCAGCCCGAGGGGCGCCCCCAACAAAGTAAGCTAACAACATGAAATAAAAGGGATACATGCCGCAGGGACGGACCCACATGGCCTGGGAATAATGTAGCCCTGGGGGGGCTCTCCCAGCTGGAAATGAAACTTGTAAGATGTCACCTGATGATGTTGAGGATGAAGGACTGTTGGTGTAGCAGACTCGGTGGGCTGCGGAAGCCGATCCTCACGAGCCCCCAGGCCTAGGGGCCTCGGGAGGCTCCGGAGGCGCTGGTGGCTCCTCGCGGACCATCTCCATCTCCGCCAGGGCTGCGGAACGCCTGGCCTCTTGTGCCTCCATGATGCCCCTCATGAGGCGCTGGTACGTGGCAGCCGCGTTCGGTAAGCCGTAAGGCATGCGAACGTAGCTGTGGGGTGGACCTCCGCAGCACCCCACTCGCGAGGGCCAGAGGCGCTCCAGAGAGGCGACTCGATTGAGCCCTGGTATGTCGATGCAGACGCGCAGCCCACCATCCTCGCCTGGATGGGGAGCCACTGCTGGTAGGCGGCGGCCGCCTTTCATGACTCTTGACTCCTGTAGCTCCTGAATGGCCTTGCTGACGAACTCCTGAGGGTCTGGCTCTCCTTGCCTTACTCCTTCTTGAGGGAAACGTGCTTCGAAACACGCCTCCATGTGGTGCCCAAGCGCCTCCCTCGTGACCCTAGCCAGGTCGGTGGCCCTCCAGGGGAGAGCCCCCGAGCCCTGCCTGAGGAGGGCGCCGGGCGCGCTTTCCTATGCGATGGAAGGAGGTTCCCCCTGGGCAGGCGCGGGCCCAGAGGGGCCTGCCTCCTGAGGGGCCGGGCCGGACGATGTCTTCTTCTTCTTGGGGGCGGTCTCGGGAAGCCTCCTGCTTCCGCGATCCGGGTCTTCCAGTGACGCGGCCTGAAAGGCTCGCTCCAGGGAACACACCGCGTCCTTCTCTTCACAGGGCACCGTGATGACTCCGCCACTTCCTGGCATCTTGAGGACGTTGTAGCCGTGGTGAGTTACGGCCATGAACTTGGCCAGCGCTGGGTACCCAAGGATGGCGTTGTACGGCAGGCGAATGTGAGCGACGTCGAAGTCGATGAGCTCGGTGCGGTAGTTGTCGCGTGCCCCGAAGGTGACAGGGAGGCGGACCTGCCCAATCGGGACCGTGGAGCCGTCGGTGACTCCGGAGAAAGGCTTGGTTGGCTGAAGCTGGCTGTAGGGCACTTGGAGATTGTTGAATGTTTCCACGGACAGGACGTTGAGCCCTGCCCCGCCATCGATGAGGGTCCTGGTGACCACCACGTTGCTGATGATTGGGGAACAAAGCATCGGGAGGACTCCGGCTGTAGCCGCACACTTGAGCTGATCTGCTGAGCTGAACGTGATGGCGCACGCCGACCACCTGAGAGGGCGCGTGGCTTCGAGCTTGGGGAGGACTGCATTCACTTCGCGGGCGAACTGCTTGAAGATGCGTTGAGAGGCTGGGGCTTGAGCCCCGCCCAGGATGCAGGCGATCGCGCGCGGCTCCTGGAAGCCCCCAGCCCCCTCGTCCTGGTGGCGGTCCTCGTTCCTCCTTGGCTGCGGCGGCAGCGGAGGGAGGCCTGCGTTGCCTTGCGGGCGATCCTCGCGAGGCTGATCCCTCCAGTCTCCCTCGCGAGGCGGATCTTGCCAGCGATCCTCGCGAGGTTGATCGCGCCACCCTTGGCGCGGGCCACGGTCTTCCCAGCGTCCTGCGTTCCTTCCTCCTCCTCGACCGTAGCCCCGGTCACCGCGGTCGGGGCGACGGCCGATCCTTCCTTCTCGCACGGCTCGGAGCTCTTGACATTCGTTGGTGTTGTGGGTGTGGAGGTCGTGGTACACACAGTATCGACTGCCCTTGGGAGGTTCGGGCAGATCTCTGCCCCGCTTGGTGTCTGGTTCTGCCGCGAGCACGGCAGCCCCCTTGCGCTTCACATCCTTGGCCTTGGGCTTCTTCTCTTCTGGGTCTGCGGCAGGCAGCTCGAGGAGGGAGAGACGCCCTTCCTCAGCCCCGGCGCACTTGGTTGCCAAGTTGAACAGCTCCAAGGAAGTGCACAGGTCTTCATGCATCGCCAGCTCCTCCTTCATCTTGACATCGCGCACGCAGTCGGAGAAGGCTGAGATGATGGCCTCCTCGGTCACCTTGGGAATCTTGAGGCGTGCGTTGTTGAAGCGCTGGATGTACTTCTGCAGGGTCTCCCCGGGTTGTTGCTTGATGCGGCGCATGTCGCTCACGGCGGGTGGCCGGTCGCGAGTACCTTGGAAGTTGGCGATGAAGCGGGTGCGCATCTCGTCCCAGGAGGAGATCGTGCCTGGAGCCAGGTTCAGGAGCCAGGTGCGGGCCCCGTCCTTGAGCGCCATGGGAACCAGTTCGCCATGACCTTCTCTCCGTTGGCAGCTTCGATGCCCAGCTCATAGAGCTGGAGGAACTCCGCAGGGTCGGCTGTGCCGTCGTAATGAGGAGGCAGGTCTGGCTTGAACTTGCCGGGCCATGCGATGCTGTGTAGCTCGATGGTGAAGGCACGGCAGCCTGCTGTGGCCACGGGGGGCCTTGGGTGACGGAGAGCTTGGTCTTGCATGTCCCCACGCGCTGCAGCTGGGAGCAGCGCGGGGTCTTGGCGTGCGGGAGCAGGAGCATGGTCGCGACGTGCTGGAGCAGGGAGCCCGAGCAGCTTCTTGCGGGCGAGGTACTTCTTGGTAGCTCTGCTCTTGTCGCGCTGGCACCTGACGGAGCGGGTTCCGCCCAGGGGCCACGCGCCTTGGAGCCATGGCGCCTTCTTGAGGAGGAGGCGACCGGGGCACCGCCGGAGCCTCGTCGCCCGTGCGGGGCGGGGTGCGGTGCAGCAGAACGGACGGCGCAGGAGAGCCCCCTGCGGCACGGACGAGCTTGGCGACGCGGTCAAGCCATTCTTCGTAGACGTCGTCGACGGGACGGTAGCGCAGGAGCTCGTTTGCCGCGATGAGCGCAGCTCGAGCCTCCATGGGTGCGCGGAGCGCGCGGGACGAAGAACCAGCTGGGGTGAGCGAGGGAGTAGCGGTGCGGCCGTCTTGCCGCACTGACGGATGCTAAGACGATGCTTGCTGCTCGTCCCCCGCCGGGCCGATGGCGGCATTGACGGCAGGTGACGGGGAACGGTGAGGACGCCCGCCGACAGGAGCCGTCTGGGAGACGCGAGAAGCGAGAGCAGCCCGGCGCTCGGCGCGGGCCCGACGAGCGTCAGACATGGGCGCGATGGTCGGAGGAGAACGGGGTGGTGGAAGACGAATTCCGGCGCACCCCTACCTGGCGCGCCAAATGTCGGATTTCGGGTTCCGGCAGACCCTTGAGGTTCGAACACTGGGGTGCGCGCGGAGATTTCGCCTCCTACCTACCTGCACCCCTTCGCCTCGCTAAGATCTAAGCTAAGGAAAGAACAACACAAGAGACACAGGGTTTATACTGGTTCGGGCCACCGTTGTGGTGTAATACCCTACTCCAGTGTGTGGTGTGGTGGATTGCCTCTTGGGCTGATGATGATGAACAATACAAGGAAGAACAGCCTCGCGAGGGTCTGTTCTTTGCTGGGGGGGACGAACTGCTAGGAGGAGTTCAGTCACCCTTCTCTCTCTCTCTGATTTCGATCCGATCCTTGATCCTCGATCTCTGTCTCTAACCTTCCTTTTACCTCGAACCCGAACCCCTCTCCTGTGGGTGGCTGGTCCTATTTATAGGCAATGGCCCTGGGCCTCTTCCCAAATATTGAGCGGGAAGGGCGCCAACAATTGGCCATTTTGAAGGGGAACATCTAGTACACTTATCCTGACTAAAGTTGGTCCTCGCCTGCACAAAGCTCTGGTGGTGACGCCGTCTTGGGCTCCACGATGACCTCCATCTTGCAGTCCTCCTGGTCTTGGTCTTGTTGCACCGAAATGGCAACCTTTGCCTGATGCCTCGGTACTCTGTGGCTGCGCTTGCCCCCTTTGCACCAAAGGGGAAAGGAGGACACTGCGCGGGCTGGCGCCCGCCTGGCGCCCTTGGTCGTCATGGCTTGCGTCACGGGCACCTCGTGAGGTACCCCGCCTTGATCTCTTCGCCTCCTCGCGAGCCAGCCTGGTGAGGCCGTGCCTGAGGAAGCTCTGTGTCATCCGCCCCACGAGGCTTGGCCCCTCGCGAGGGACTTGGCTCTGTGTTGATGAAGATGGGCCGTGTTGGGCCCCCCTTTGAGCCACGCCGCAGGCTGCAGGCAGGCATGTCTGGGGACCCCCGTTCCCAGAACACCGACAAATGCAAGAACCAAATCCAATGGATTCAAAGACATTGGGCAGACGAATGGTTCAAGTACAGATTTGTCACTGACGAATATGCTGAAAAGAATGCCATCAAGAGCCCTTGGGAGATATTATATACAAAGGTCTTCAGCCCAAGTCGAAGTCCGAAGCTATTGCTCAAGGCTTCTACCCCTGCATGATCCATGGACCTCAGCCTGTTAATGCCGACCCATCCTCTCTGTTATGGTGTCGTGTAGATAATCTCTTTAAGCGCAACTTCCAGTTTGCCAAAACTTCTGCCAAAGAGAACAAGAAGTCACTAGGGTTAGACTTCAATCCCGGTCCCTCTTCTCCTCATGCCGACGGCACACGCGATGTTGAACCCAATATTGTCGGGCCCTTCTACAACCTTGAAGGTCTCATCACTCACATTCAGGTTCAAGGGGCAGCCGTGGATCACTCTGCAGATGAAGCTGATTCAGACGAAGCGCCTGCACCACTGAAGCCTGTGAAGCAAAAGAAACCAAAGGCTTCAAAGCCCTCCTCCGCACCAAAGGTCTCGTGGGCGAAGCCTCTGGCCACTGCACCTCCTGAAGCCAGTGTGCAGTCTGAAGATCTCTCTCGCATCTCCAAGTCTGACAAGATGAAGAAGCCCATGAAACCAACTGGTCAAGCATTGACCCCTGCTGCCGTTCTGAGGAATGAGAACAAATTCATTGATCTGTCTAGCGACGACGATCTTGGCGATGATGCTCTTGAGCTGCTTATAAAGAGCAAGCAAGAGGCGGAAATCTTCAATGATCTTCCCCTCTTTGATGTGGAGATCCTGTACAAGTTCATTGATGAGTGGTTTGACAGCCCAGACCTCAGTTTTGATGATCTTTAACTCCCAATTGGCCTCAGCGTCTCCTTCCATGGAGCCATTGCTCCTGAGCTGGCTCTTGCACAAAGAATTGTTGAGCTGAAGCACAAGATTGATTATGAAAAGGCTCAGTTCAAGAAGCACATGGCCAAGCTCAACATGGAAGACATCCAAAACTTCAAGGTCATGTTGCATGAGCTCAAGGAGGCGTTCCACAAGAAACGTGACGAAGCTAAAGGTTCTCGAGAGCGAATGAAACACCTGGCTGCCAAATGTGTTCAAGGCTACAATGAAGCTAAAAAACGCAAGGCTTTGGGGCGACCAGGCATCGACCCCGGAATGGCTGCCAAGAAGAAGAAGAAGTCTGATGTGGCCCAACTAGAAGCATCAAGGCAGGAAGAACCTCGCATTGTCTTCCCGGCCAGTATGACAGGCTCGAAGCCTAAAGTCCCCACAATGGCTTTGGAGCTCAAGAAAACAAGGGCAGCTGAAGCCGAAGCCCGAAAGTCCAAGACCAAGGCCACCACTGACGATGCTCCACCGACCAAGAAGAGAAAAAACAAGAAGAAAGATCGGGCTGCTCCCACAGAGCCCCTTGTCGTTGAGCCAATCTCAGTTGCTCGTCCTGCGTCTGAACACCGTGAGCACCAGTTGATAGTTCATGAGCCTGCTTCCACAGAGGCTCCAGAAGTTAAAGACATTCCAGCTGTTGACCCCACCGCAGTTGAAGACATTGGTCATTAAGACAATGTTGAAGATGATGAAGTCCTTCCTTAGATCAAACACAATGCGGTATCATCGCCTGTTCTCATGAACAGCAAACTCATCAGCATTGGTCGTCCATTGACGCCAATTGCTCAGGATGACTCATGGGCTGATCACCCACAAGACTCCCCCCATCGAGAAGAATCACCAAGTACTCCCCCACCTCAAGTCACCACTTCGGTGCTTGAAGACAATGACGTTGTGGCCCAACCAACTCTATCTTCACAAGCGTTGTCAGCGTTCTGCAGGCTTCGCAAAGGACCATGGCCACATGTCACTCTGTCAAGTGTTCCAGAAGGAGAAGAGCGCCAATACATTTCACGCCAAGTCTTTCCTGAAGCCTCTCCTAATGCGAACATCCCCGAGTCTGAAGCCAAAGCGGATGAAGATATTCCGGCTGCATCAACTGATGAACAAGAACCAAGACATGAAGAAGAACATGTTGCTACATGCCCAACCAACCTTGAAGTTGTTCTCGAGGAGAACATGTCTAACCCTCCACACTACAAAAAAAGACACATCCGTGACATTTTGGGCCAAACGAAATTTTTTCTATCATACATATGACACTTCTAGGAAGATAATTGTGACAAAACCCGGTATCATCATAGATGTGGTGGGCTCCTACTTCTATGACAAAAAACCATGACAGGAAATGGGCTTTTCGTCCTGGGCGGGCCGGAGACGCAGCTGCATGACATTCTTTGGGCCGTCCATGACGGAAAAAACCATGGTAGAAGCGAGGGGGAGGAAAATTTCAGGGAGTTCCCGGTTACGGTGGGAGGTCGGGGCTGAGCGATGCGCGCTTCTCTCGTACACGTACGCATGTGTGTGCGAGGCGTTGGCTCTAACTGAACTCAAGCGAGGCGTTGGGCTCTAACTGAACCCGAGCAATTGCACTGCAGGCTACGCGTTACTGAACCCGAGCGATCGATCGATGGCTATTAACTGAACCCGATCGAGCGATTCCTTCGCTACTGCTGCTAACTGAAGCCGATCGATGCTGCCTCTGGATGAACAGTGAGCATTGCGGGGGGGTTTGGATGAACAGTTCCTGGTGGGGGTGGATGAACACGACCCCATGATGTTGCCTCTGGATGAACAGGACCCCGATCGATCGAGCCGGTTGGGGCTAGATGAACAGGACCCCGTGGAGGGCTGGATGAACAGGACCACCCCATGGAGGGCAGGATGAACAGTAGACGGTGGAGGGAAGGATGAACAGTAGCCCATGGAGGGGTGGTTGAACAGGAGCCCGTGGAGAGGGCTGGTTGAACAGTTGCCGGTGGAGTAGCGCGCGGTGGAGGCTGGATGAACAGGAGCCCGTGGATGAACAGTCGCAGGTGGAGGCTGGAGGAGGTCGACGGTGGATGAACAGTAGCTCGTGGAGGCTGGAGGGGGTCGATGGTGGAGATGAACAGTATCTCGTGGAGTCCCGTTTTGTGGTACGCCACACCCCTCCCGATGAACAGGACCCCCGTTTCGACCGTAGCGCTCCAACACAAGTCTGTTTCCTCCGTTTTGCGGTACGCGACACCCCTCCCGATGAACAGGACCCCCGTTTCGACCGTAGGAGGTCCGTTTCCTCCGTTTTGCGGTACGACAGACCCCTCCCGATCAACAGGATCCTGTTTCGAACGTGGTCGGTCGAACACAAGGCTGTTTCCTCCGTTCTGCGGAACGCCAGGCCTCGTTTCCATCGCCTGTTCTGTCCAAGCCCTCCCGATGAACACGACGCATTCTGTTGCCTTCCCATGAACACGGCGCATTTCGTTGCCTCCCCATGAACATGACGACGACGTTGTTTCTCCGTTCCGACCCAGCCATGTACACAAGCCCTGGCCGTACGTATGCACGAGTAGGCGTTCGAGACCCTGCCCGTATGTACACATACGTGGCCGTATTTTCTTTCTTGCACCCTGGCCGTCAACGTACGTGTACATGCTACGTGCGCGCCTCTACTACGACACGTGCGTGTCTCTACATCCACCAGTATATATGTACATACATGTTCGCGACCAGAATGACAATGCTACGTACGCTTCGACCAGGTGGGTCTTGACTATCAGGCACTTCCTTGCGCGCGAAGATGTAGCTGGTGGGTCCCAGCAATCAAGGGCAAACGTTTTTTTTTCGTGAAATACGGTGGCCCGTCCGGTGGGTCCCCGTTGTCAGGTGGAGGAATAATTATTTTGCATGTAATAAGGAGTCACTTCCTTGCTGCGGCCGTGGACCCAGCTGTCAGCCTCTCCACGTATAGTCCACGTCCGATGGAAGCCGTTCCTTGACCACGTTGACCACGCCGTGCCGAGAGCACCAGGGCGGTGGACGACGGCGAGGCCTAGGAAGGGGACGACGCGGAGCCAGGGAAGACGTGGTAGTAGATGCCCACGTGTAGAGGAGTACACGGGTTCACTGGTTGGCTGCGGTGTGAGGCTGCCGTCGCCACAGAATAACAGGGGGTGTGGGTGAGTAGAGGGATGGCCTGGCCAGCGGTGGGAGTAGTAGGGGGCGGTGAGGCCTCCGCCGCATCGCAGCCGGCCACGGGAGGCAGGAGCACGAGGCACGACCGGCGCTGGTTTGGGCGGCTGGAGCAAGAAGACCAAAGGTTGAAGAAGCACTACGGCCGTTGGATGGACATCGTACGGTCATTGGAGCTAGAATCGTGCATATTATTGACTAAGTTGACAAAGCCCTCCGTCCCCGTCAACTTAGTAGGCCCACAAGTCAGCCTCCCACCAAGGTGGGTCCCAGCTAGCAGGGGGTATTCATTTTTTTGTGCGTAATAAGGAGGCACTTTCGGTGGGTCCGAGCTGACAGCAGGGTGTTTTTTTCGCGAAATACGGTGGCCCGTCGGGTGGGTCCCAGCAGTCAGGGGCAAACGTTTTTTTCATGATATACTGGTGGGCGTCCGGTGGGTCCCTGCTGTCAGGTGGAGGAATAATTATTTTCCGCGTAATAAGGAGGCACTTCCTTGCGGCTGCTGTGGACCCAACTGTCAGCCTCTCCACGTACAGTATTCTTCCGATGGAATTCGGTCGTTGACCACATTGACCATGCTGCGCCGACAGCACCATGGCGGTGGACGACGGTGAGGCCTAGGAAGGGGACGACGCGGAGCCGGGGAAGATGCGGCAGTGGATGCCCACGCGGAGAGGAGTACGAGGGTTCACTGGTTCGGCTGTGCTGCCGTCGCCGCAGAATAACAGGGGGTGTGGGTGAGTGGAGTAGAGGGATGGCCTGGCCAGTGGTGGGAGTAGTATGGGGGCGGTGAGGCCTCCGCGGCAGCACAGCCGGCCATGGGAGGCAGGAGCAGACGGCACGACCGGCGCTACTTTGGGCGGCTGGAGCAAGAAGACCAGAGGTTGAAGAAGCACTATGGCCGTTGGATGGACATCGTACGGTCAGTCGAGCTAGAATCGTGCATATTGGCTAAGTTGACAAAGCCCTTCGTCCCCATCAACTTAGTAGGCCCACTATACTGGGTCCCAGCTAGCAGGGGGAGTATTCATATTTTTGTGCGTAATAAGGAGGCACTTCCTTGCTTGCGAAGATATAGATGGTGGGTCCGAGCTGTCAGCGGCGGTAACATTTTTTTGCGAAATATAGAGGCCGTTTCGGTGGGTCCCAGATGTCCGGTGGAGGAAATCATTATTTTGGGCATAATAAGTAGGCATTTACTTGCGTGCGGCCGTGGACCCAGCTGTCAGCCTCTCCACGTACAGTCCACTTCACATGCATGTCGTTCGTTGACCATGCTGACCACGCCACGCCGAGAGCAGCAGGGCGATGGACGATGGCGAGGCCTAGGAAGGGAACGACACGGAGGCAAGGAAGACTCGACCGTTGTTTTTGTTTCCCACGTGGAGGGGAGTACGACTGTACGAGGGTTTACTGGTTCGTCTGTCGTCGCCGGAGAATAACAGCAGGTGTGGGTGAGTAGAGGGATGGCTAGGCCAGCGATGGGAGTACAGTGGGGTGGTGAGGCCTGCGCGGCAGCACAGCCGGCCGCGGGGAGGAGGGAGCGGGCAGTCCCGCCGGCGCTTGTTTGAGCGGCTGGAGCAGGAAGAGTAGAGATTGAAGAAGCACGACGGACATTGGATGGAGATCCAACAGTATACAGGCCATCTGTGGAAAGCCTCAAATATGTGTAAACAGCATACAACCCATCTTCCATTATTTCAAATAATTTACAACACATTTGCTAATTCTTATGGGTTTTTTTGGAGCCCATATTCTTTATGTTAGCATTACAGCCCATATTGTGGCCATGGTTAAAAAATTATACGAAATTTTGCATATGTCGGTGCGGTCTGAACTGTTTTTAATCCCGAAATTTCAAGTCACATTCAGACTAATTTTAAAAATAAATGTATATCAATATGAAATCCAATAAATTGTCCACGCATTAAAATCAATGCAATTTAAAATCTCGAAATGAAAAAAAGATATTTGAAAATAATTGCCGGTTTGATGTGTTTTAAAAATGTACAGCTCATTTCTCATTACTAATATGCCATTTTCTCGGCCAGCCCAATGAAGCTCTCCTCGTCTTGAAAGATTTGCAGCCCAACAAGCCTGATAAAGCGACTTACTTGACAAATCACAAAAGAACTGGGCTAGCCATTTTCAGAAAGAAAAAAACTACTGGGCTGGTATGTGGTAAACATAAAAGAAAAGGTTGTCTAGACAGGCCAGAGTGTCCCGCACAACCCAGTTGACACCCTGCTTCCGTCTCAAAAACAAATTAGATAAAGCCACTCCAATTATGGCGATTCTTAAAAATGCCACTACAATTTCCAAACTTTGAAAAATGCCACTGCAATTTTTGCAAACTTTGAAAAACGCCACTGTAGTTTGCAAACTTTGAAAAATGCCACTCCAGACTTCGAAAAATGCCACTAGAAATGGCATGAAATGGCATTTTTCAAAGTTTGGAAATTGCAGTGGCATTTCTCGGATACACCAGATTTGGAGTGGCATTTATCAAACTAACCCAAAACAAAAATAATTGGGCGAGCTGCTGGATCCCTGGTGACAGCCGCTCGTTGTGCAATTCTCTCGTTTATTGACTACGTTGACAATGGCATGGACCCAGCTGTCAGAAATCCACTAGGAGGAGCCATTTTTTTATTGGCTTGAAATAAGGAGGCACTTGCTTGCGTACTGCCATGACCTTGGCGGGTCCCTGTTGTCATCCTCTCCACGTATAGTACCAGTTAGTCGTGCTTCAAAACTGATCGGCACGCCATTAAAAAAATAAAGATCGATAACTAATGCGGGACCTCAGGCCAACGCGGCCAGATCGCATTTTGCACAAGAGATTACACACCATGTTTCGTTGACATGTCGTCCCGTTCCAACATATCAATGAGACGACGGCGAGTAGTAGGAGTATTTCCGAATGGACGTGTAGGCCGGGGCGCCTCTTCGTGAACCGTGGCAAACTCGCAACTGTCCACCGACTCTTCGCCTTTCCCTCTCGATTTGGAACTGATTTCGCACACTCTTCCTCTCCCTCCTCCATTTTCCTTCAGACCTTCAGCCTTTCTTCTGCCATTGTTCGATCGTCTTCTCCATGGAGGGAACAGGCCGGAAACGACCCCGTTATTCTTGCCCCAATCTGAAAGATGACGTGGTGGAGGAACTCATTGATCGGTGCGACGTCATCACCTTGGCTAGCATGGCAGGTTCATTCAAGCCCATTCTCGACTCAACTAATAACATCATTACAAAGAACCCAAGAGTCAAGGAGCGGTTTGATCTCCCCTATCTTCTTCGCCATGACCCTGATGATTGGCGCCGGCACGACGGAGGCCTCGCCCTGTGCCAGTTGATGCCGCTTGATAATGATATGTATGATGTTAAGATGCCATCGCTTGAGGGCAAGGCTTGGGCGGGCGCAAATGGAGATTGGGTTGTTTACATTGGGTCCAACTGCGAGTGGGAACTTGTGAATGTGTACACTCGTCACCGGGTTCCACTTCCAAAAATCTCAGCACACTGCCCAGAGGTTGAGCACACCGGTAATGTACACACGTTCAAATACGATCATGGTGACTGTCTTCTACGGAAGATAGCAATTTGTCGAGTTCCCAACCGCTCTTGGAATTACAACAACTATCAAGTTGTTGCTATCTTCGACAAGCTTGTTGCCGTCCTTCGTGGTTCGACTCGATGGATATTGCTCAAAAATCAGTTTCTGTACACGGATGAGTACTGTGATGCAATTCAATACGAGGGCCTTGTGTTTGCTTGCCACCACTCGTGGCACTGTTTTTGCATGGCATCCTAGTAGTTTCGGTACATTTGTCTTCCACCGTAATTACAATTGTTTCATCCACATGCATGCGGGTTAGCAAGTTTCCCTTTACTAATTAACCTTCTTCTTGTGTTTCCAAGGTCCTGTGAACATCCCACCACCTATACTTGAAAATTTTTATAACCAAGGGGGAGATGCCGATGGTGATGATCACGAGCAGCGCCCATATACTCTGTGGCGCCTGGCAACTAATTCCGATGGATCACCTCTTCTTGTGTGTATACAGCCCACTGATGATGTTACTGCTAAGGAAGCAGGTGTCTCCCATGGTCGCACTCTCCGGACCTATTCCAACACCCGTTGCATGGTATTCGGGATGGATACTAGTGTGCTAGCGCCAACTCCTTCTCCCTGGCACAGAATTGATAGTCTTGGAGAAAACTCGCTCTTCCTTGGACAAAACTATCCGATGATGGTGAAAGGCGATCCAACTGCTGTTGACACATTTATGAGAAGCAACTGTGTCTATACCTCAGACATTTGGGTGGTTCCCTACCCTGGTACTGATATAGTAGGCCGCTTCAGCCTGGATGATCGGTCCTGCGTTGGTCTCCAGATCGACAACGGATGGCCCGTCCTAGAGAATCACTTGTGGTTCAAAGCAAGCGTTTCCAACGCGGCGGAATGGTTGAGTTGAAGTTCATTTCATGGCTTGTTATTTGTTGTGTGGTGAAAACTTTAGTATTTATAATGTATCCTCATTGTCGATGTGGGTTGATGACCTGTTGTATGTAATAAAATGATATGCATGTGATAAACTTACTAAATTTATGAATGGCTTTCGAGTCGCTTTTCTAAATGTGTACTAGCTTCACATGCTTCGCGCGTCGTGCGGGTGTTTTTACTGTAGCCATATGTTAATGTGTTCGTTGTACATAACCAGCACCTCGAATCCTCGATACTAGTATACTGTATATACTAGTAGGAGTAAGTAGTAGGAGTAGTAGGGTGGCATGGGCCAGAACAAGCATTCACGTCCAGGAGTACGGCACACGCCACCACCACGACATCCATATGACACCATATTATTTCTTGGAGTCCGTGCTAGAGCAATCTCTTCAACCTCGTTGTTTCTATAACTTCAGTCATCATGCGGCGGGCGAGGTGGGGGTTTGCCGATAGTTGGTTTCCTTAACTACGGTCCCACTTGTAAGGCCAACTCCAACGCATGACCCCAAACGCACCTCCATTTTGCACGAACTCCAACGATAGTTTTGACTAGAAAAGCAAGACCGAAGAAAACAAGAACCACAAGAATACATTTTACTACTCCTGTAAGTTGGATTAGTGCCTTCTCGATGCATTCATTGTTGATCTGCGGAGGCTCGATCTTGCGTGCTTCTTTATTCTTCAAGTGTAAAGAAGTAGATGTTGCTTCCTCGCATCTAGTCTCATGTCTAGCCTCTATTCTAGTAGGAGTATCAACAAGTGCACTAATCTCATCTCTAGCCTCTGTGCTAGCTAAAAGTGATAGAACATCTACTAAATTGTGCTCTAACAATATATGGATGTACTCTTCTTCCCAATACAAAAACTTGCATCCATTCTACTCCCTCCGTTGCACAATACATGCCTTCTATTTGTCAAAATATATATGTATCTAGACATGTCTTAGTATATAGGTACATCCATTTTTTGACAAATGGAAGTCAAGTATTTTGGAACGGAGGGAGTACATAATAAATTTTTTAAGTTAGCACAACTAGTCTAATCCGAGAGTAGAACCAAAGATTTGGTTGGGTTCTTCCTCCTTTTGCCGACACGTGGGACATCCAGCATCCAGGTCGTGTCATGAAAGAAAATAGAGCGGTAGTTAAAGCCACGAGATGTGCATCTTGGGTTAAACTGTAAATAGAATCTTACTACTCTTAAGTAACTCCAAAGCGGCCACCGAAGATGTTTATTGGATTTGTTTTTCATCACCAGCACGTCGAGGTGAAAGATGTGCAGGTTCAGTGGGTCCTCTTGCGTTTTCACTAACATGTGGGGCCGCATGTGAGCAAACAGACGATGGGCTCCGCGCATCCACTGGCTGGCTGAGAAGAGAGATAGAGGAGGGCTGAGCACGGACTGCAGGAAATTTGTTCTACGTACCTCGATATAGGCTTGATATAGTGGGGTGGCATGGACCATAACTAGCATTCACGTCTACCGTGCTACAGCCATCTCTTCTCCCTCCTGTTCTCTCAGCCATCACGCGGTGGGCGGGGTGGGGTTTTGCCGATAGTCGGTTTGCTCAACTGCGGTCCCACTTGTAAGTGAAAATGCAACACCGCACGCATTCCCGCTTGAGCGCGTGCCAGACCAACCGTGTGGGGGTGCGACACGAACACGGCGGGCTTTTCCTTTTGAACTCGTAACTTGTAAAATTTGGTTATGCTCCATGGCGCGACCGATAGATAGAAAATAACGATTTTTCCTAGAGTAATGAGAAGTTTGGTTCTGGCGCCGTTCATGCATGGAGTACGTATGAAAATTATGAAGTTGATGTGAAAGGTAAGATAATTACTGTAGTATCATATACTACTACATGGATTTGACGGAAAGATAAAAATACATACGGATCCATCAACGTTCAACAACATCCTCACGCCCTAGTGCGCCGGGTCACCAACCAACGTGTGAGGAGCAGCGGCGTTGGCGGTGAGCTCAACGTGCTTCTGATAGTGCCGTCCAAGGTTGCCCTGCGCTCCAAGAAGGCCAGCGTCCTATGATCCTCCTCTTGCATGTAGTTGTCCTTGTGGACGATTTGTGCATAGACGTGGGTGATTATGTCGATGGTGTCTTGCTGCGCCAGGCGCTGTGCGGCGAGCACGACCTCGAGGTGGACATTCTCCAGCGCCATGGCGGGCAGTCGTAGGGCCACCAGTGCATCGAAGAGGTTGTTACCATAGTGGCCGTTGAGGGTGGCGAGCATCATTGAGCCTGGGCGCGTCGGCTGGAGGCTTACGTCAAAGTCTTCCGCAAGCTTCTTGACGACGGTGAACTTGTCGAGGAAACCGACGAGGACCTCGTCGAACAAGGAGACAAAGCTGTCGTCCAAGCGACCCCTCGCCCTGGCGGCCTCAAGCAATACTACCTGGAGACGTTCCTCGGTGCTGGCCGCAGGCCGGCGTCGTGGACCATCTGGCACAGCCGGCTGATGCTCGCGCTCATCGCCTCCATGGGTCTAGCGTAGCTTCTAGTCAACTGATCTTGCGATTCGAGTGATCACTCAGCCCTTGGTTAGCGTGCGTAGGTGCATAGGATTTCGTACTACTCCTCGGCCCTCTACTGCACCTGCCTTTGGCTGTATGATAGGTGGGCCAGCCACCCCCTGGGGCCACATGTCATTCACCCAAAGGCAGTTGCCGTAAGTCAATGAAGCTGCGTCCCCCTCCGTGCCGGTGCAGTATAGTCATCCCATCGGACCTCTAGTTGGGGCCAAATGAGAGAAGTTTGATGTTTACTGGTTTATTGGTCCCCTTTGCATTTTGCGCCAAGTTTTGACCTTTGATTTAACTAATAAAATGTTAATGCATGTAAACAAAAATGTTGTGTAAGTCACCTTACGAAAACCAAATAATACCAAAATACTTAGGCCCGGTGCATTAACTCCCTCCTTGTTTCTTATTTCGTGACATATCAACCAATGAGAGATGTGGGCCGTGCATGCTTTCAATGACTTGAGACTACCAAACATGACATGCAGTGTTTAGTTCATTGCATGTAATCCTATTAGTACTCTAGTTAGGAGTAGCAAAAAAACATTAAGTTCTCTCGCCGATAGGAATAAAACACCATGTTTTTATTTATAGAGGGAGTAGTACATTTTTGGTGACATGCATTACTAGATATTGCTAGTCAATACTAAAATCCAGATGGACGTGGAAGTACTCCTAAATCCAGACGGTGGTGCTACTAGTACTAGTAGTAGTACTACCAATGTAGGAGTAGTAGTAGGAGTACTAGCACTGTACTATCCATTGGTCAAATTATTACGTGCTGCTCCTCACAGTGAAGTGACAAGACCCTGCGCCGGAGATGACACCTGAGTATAGGCGCCATGTTCGGCATACCATAGTCAGCCTCACCGTCTGCAGTCACTATCATCATGGCTGTAGAGCTAGCCTGCTTACAACTAGCCCTGTTCGACATAATTTCCCGTGTGTAGATGCCCGTGCATTGCACGGAACACCAAGATTGGGGGTGGACGGCTCCGGCAGCGGCCATCGCGCCAGATTTTTCCACGGCCTTCTACTCCTAGATGTGGTGGGGAGGAGATGAGGCTGATTGTGAGAGACAAGGAGTTGTTTGTAAATAGGGAACAAGTGCGGGCATCTTTTTGCAAAAATGGAGAAGCTTGGTTGGTATGCGTCAGATCTAGATCCGACGGCTATTGGTGAAAGATGGGAGGCACAACATCATCACCAACTCAGGACCTGTTTGATTCGTAGGATTTTGAAAATGCAGGAATAGGACACGGCAATGTTACAAGTTTCAAACTGATATTACAAATGTTAGGAGTAATGCTGCACCTACGAAGAGGGAATTACTAGGAAGTTTACGTAACAACTTTTGTTACTTTAGGTGGATGCAGCATTATCGTACAAACTAAAATCCACCGCCCTGACAAGTCACTAATGGGAAAATAAGTTTTCGAGTCTCTGGCCACTTGATGTTTCAAAAACAAATTCAGCTTCTGCGGAAAAATGAGCTCCACCGTGTACCCGCGCGGGTGTGGTTGGGCACAAAGCATGAGTACGTGCACGGTGCATCTATTCTCTTCTTGTATACGTACACCACCTACGTGGGGTTGTGTGAGAGAGATACAAACCTAGAGAGATATAGTGTGTGGGTTCTTGAGAGTTTTTTTGGGGGGGGGGGGGTCAATCAAAAAATTTAACATATGCAATGTGTGTGAAATAGAGTCCTGGATATAACATATATATATAGAGGGGGCGATCCACGAGAAGAGAGTGGAGGTATCATCGGCTTGAGGTGTCCATAGAATCGAAGAGAGGGATGATGATGTGTGTGTGTGTGTGCGCGCGCGATCGATAAAGAGTGCCATCGAATTTGTGTGTGCCCACGTCAAAAATATAGAGTGGCTGGCCTGCTGGAACGTGAGGTGGGACATGTGCAGTTTGTCTCTGTGGCATGGATACCTACCTGCAGCGCTCGACTATCAGTGTGTGGTGGGGGAAGAGGGAGGCCCAATTAACTATAGAGGTACAATGGCTGGTATATGTGTGGAGGAGGAGAGAGGCCTACCTCATGTATTAAGGAGATCGATCTGCCTCATGTATTAAGGGAGATCGATCGACATCCATACATATGTGCAGGAGATGAATAAGGTTGGGAGAGAGATAGAGCTAGAGTGTTGGAGGGGGTGGTAGTGGAGTTGCTTCTAACAAATGGTGGGATAGGCTTGCTAGAAAAATGGAGGGCACGCCCGCAATATCAATAAGAGAGGAGATGGCTGCTTGTTGTCTGTGCACGTGCGTGTGAGAGACGGGTCAGGAGGCATGCACAAATGATGAGGGGGGACGATGTGGCTGTGGTAAGCAGACGTAACTACATAGGAAGATCAATCGCCCTTTAAGAGAAAGGAGATACATAACTTGTGAGGTACGTCGATCGATGGGGGGGTAGTTAAAGTCGATCTAGGTATATGTTGGGAGATCGATCGGTATACATGCATGTGTGTGTTAGAAGCAAATGAGGCACGAGGAGAAGGATAGAGAGAGAGGGATGCATGTAGGAGGTGGTACGAGAGGCATACTATATCGAGGGGGAGGAGTGTGCGAGTACGAGAATGATGAAAAGTGTGGTGGGAGTGAGACATGGATGGTGACAAGAGAAGAGGGGAAGCTTGTGTTTGTGCTAGGCACACCTGGCTAGAGAGGCATATCGATCGATGTGTGCCGTAAAGAAGGAGCTGGGGGGCCTACACACACCGTGGGTGAACGACCTAAAGTGAAAAGACGAATTTGCGCGATGGAGCTAGAGAATGCTGAGGGAGGGTGAGAGGGATGCGGGCGTGTGCATGCACAAGAGAAAGTTAGCGCTAGCTACAAAGATAAGAGGGTTGTGTGGGTGTAAAAGACGAATAGAGATCATATATACTTCATTATGAAAGAGAATTCAGATATTTGAAGAATTTATCATAGTGTTTCAAACCGACGGATGTGTGAATATATATAACGGTGATACACATGGTGTGGTTATGAACATGGCATACTATATTTAATATATTGTATCTCTACTCTTATAAAAAATGGACTTGTTGATGATGGTGTGCCTGCCATCCTGCATTATAGGCCGTCTGATTTATATCTGGCGGATAGCAAGGAAACTATGATGGTTGAAGTTGGCAACAATCATGACTGTAGATTCTTATTGAAATAGAGAAACGAATTCAAATTTAGTTCGAATTGCAGCGGTAGTATAGACATTTGGAATGCACTAAAATTATGGTATGAGTAGGTTATACATGCATTATACAGCAAGCGAAAAAATTTAATCGGACATAACATGGATTCATACTCCCTCCTTCCATCTATATAGGCTGTAATGAGATTTTTAAGACCGCCTTTGACTATTGACAAGATTAATAGTACATGACATGCACAACGTGGAAATTATATCATTGAAAGAACCTTTCATAGACGAATTTAACGGTGTGCTTTGTGTTAGTTGCATGTCATATATCATTGCTCTAATATTTGGTCAAAGTTAGCATCGAAAAACGCATTAGGCCCTATATAGATGGAAGGAGGGAGTAGCTTTGAATAGCATTTGTATAGTAAAATGGGGCAAGAATCTCTCTTTGTGTGGTGTGAATAGTTTTATTTTTTCGTTTTCTTTTTGGTTGAGGGAAGTGCGAATTGATTTGGTACGTACAAGTACAATATTACTACATGTTAGGCTTGTCCCTAAAATTCAACCCGCGTCTTGTTATATCCCGAAAATTCAGATATCGTGCTCCCAAAACTAGCGCCTTCACAACCCGCGCCTTGCTATCCCGAAATTACAACGCGCGCGAAAACTCCCTCCAGCTGCCAAATCCCGACACGTGAAATCCCCCTTCTAACCCTGAGCCGAAAGGGCCGTTAGTTCAAATCGGTGGGGGGTACTTTTGTAACACACCCTACATTTTGGACAAGCGCGTTCCTAAGTCATGCTTCACCCCTCCCATCGCCCCCTTTTCGCCATTCGAAATCCTAGGCCGCCATAACCTCTCCGCTCCAGCCGCAAAACCCCACCCTCCTCCGTCCGCCATGTCACTGCTGCCAGCCGAAGCCTCTTCCTCGACGACGTCGTCCACCGCAACATCTCGACATCCCTCATCCACCTCCCCGGGTGATGATTCGTCATCCATCTCGCCGTCCCGCCGGTTTAGCCGCCCCATCCTCCACCTCCAAGGAGCTGCTCTGACGATCGCCTCGTCTATCGCGGCTGCTCCATCCCCACAACGCCGCCTTAACCTGCTCCACCAGAACCGCAACATCCTCACCGACTCCTCGGACGAAGCCGAGGCCTACTCAGCGCCACCAAAGAGGTTGTACACTCATCACATCGCACCTTCTCCTTAACTCGACCTCTCGGCGCCGACGGTGCTCCATCCCGCACCCCCATGGGGCGGCTACCTTGAAGCCGGCACCGCGGGCGACATCTCCACGACGGCTCTCCCCCAGTGCGAGGCCCCTTCGGCGGCGGCGTCCATACTAGTCAGATCTGCTGCTACTGCTCCGGCTCTCGCTCGCCCAGCTGCTGCTGCTGCTCTCCCCCTCACTCGTGCTGCTGCTCTTCTCCGATTAAGCCACACTTCAGTCGACTGAATCGACTTTTGGGTCAGTCGATTTTTAGGGGTTGGGGGCCTCACCGGAGTTAAGGAAGAACCACCCGCAACGGGGACGGGGGCTCGCCGGAGAGGTACCCCACTATCTATCTTAGGGTTCAGGGTGGAGGGGCGGGGGGCCCAGAGGGCTGGCCGGGGCGGCGGTGGCGAGTTGTTTGGGGGCGACGAGGCGGCACTAGGGCCGGCGGTTCGGCCGGTGGTGGCTGGCGGCTTAGGGGGTGCAGGTTAAAGATGAACTGCAGGCCCTCCCTAAACTACATGTCAAGTGCCTCTCTGCTACCATTGCGTTCAGTTTCGACAGTAGCAGTCAGATTCCACGGTAAATTTCAGTTTCAACAGTTAAGTTCAGAGTCAACAGTTTTTACCTCATCTATTGTAGTCAGGTGGTTTTTGGTGATGTTAATTTTACATCCATTTTACATCATCTATTGGAGATGCTATTAGAATCCCACTTGAGATTGACGATGTCTGTCTTGTGCTGCTTCAGCCTTGACGTCTTACGGCTCACCGGAGCTGCTCCAACGACAGAATGATCCATCACAACAGATCAGTGCCCTGGACGCCGTCTACAGATTCCTCAGATCTTCCTCCACACCTCCGACAGCCACCTCTGCCTCAACTGCTTCAGCGACCAACCCAATGATGCTGAGGTCGACACGGCTACGGCAAAGAGGTTGTACACTTGTTGCATCACTTATTACTATACATTCACGTCGATCCATTAGGGCTATTTTGGTTCAACGGAAAAACATCGATCCACTGGTTGTTGCCATCACTCTAAATTTCTGCATGCTCTCCGTACATAATCTCACCATATTTTTTCCGTATGCATGTCAGATATTGTACACAGTCATGCTGAACATGTAGAGAAAAAGAGAAGAGTTTTGCGCGGCAATACAATGTCATGCAGACATCGCTCCATGGTGGGTTCAATGGCAAACCCTCCCCACCACTCTCCAGATTGTAATCTAGAGGAAAATATCTGTTCTGAGGCAGATTCGGACGCCGCTGACCACTCCTATTTACCCCCAAGGTGTTTGCTCTACCTTGGCATGATGATGTTAGTCATATCATGCATATGTTGCCTTGAAGTGCCTACTTTTGACATCATATATGTCATCTGCTTAGTTTAGACATGTTCTGTAATGCCACATGTTTACTTTCTATATCATATATGGGAATTATGCAGTCTCATGTCTTTTAGCCACCCATAATATATGTGAAATGTGCAATGCCATCCTGTTTAACCAGGCATCACATATTTGAATGATATCTTGCCCATCCTTTTCTTCATTACATTTCCATTTGTCGACAATGTTTGTACATTAAACTACTCTTCCTGTGAATCAGCCATTTGGGTGGGAGATGCAAAAATCTGGAGTGAAAACAAGGCCTTCAGAGCATACAGTGCTACCTGTCGAAGCAGATCTCTTGTTGGGTCCTGATAGCTCCTCGGAGATGGATTCAGAGATAGATGACCAGTCCTATTCCCCCACTGAGGTGTATTCTCTAACTTGGCACGGTTATACTGCTCATATTATGCATACGGTGTCTTGCATTGCATAGTTTAGACATCATATACACAATATTCAACACCATGTTCTTAGTTCAGACATCATATCGAATGCCCTCTGTTTAGCATATAAATCACATATGTGAATTAAATGATGCAATCCTGATTACTTAGATAACATGTAGGTGAATTATGTCATGCGATCATGTTTAGTTATTCATCATATCTTTGAATTATGTTATGCTATGCTATCCAGTTTAGATAGACATCATATATGTGAAATTATGTCATGCTATCCGTTTTAGTTAAATAGTATACATGTCAACTATTTCATGCCCTCTTTTTTCCACACTATCTATTGCATCTGTCTCTCATACAATGTCTATACATTCAACTATGTTTCCTGTTTATCAGCCATTTGAATTGGAGCGGGTGATGCCAGTATCTAGCGGACTAAAAACACGGTCTTCAAATAAAACAGTGCTACCTCTTGGTGGAGATAGCACCCCGATTGTACATGCACAAGAACCAGCCCTACCACACATAACCCAAACTCTCGCAGATTGTACCCCTACTACGATGGACAGAGAACCAGCTTCACCCAATCTAACCCAAACCCCAGCCGATAGTAACCCAGTTCCTGTTGACACAACACCATCTCCACCACAGAGCTCCCAAACAAGAGCAGTTAGTAAGACAGCTCCAGTGCCCAAAGGGCCAGTACTATCACGGCGAACCCCAACTCCACCAGTTAGTACGCCTATTCCTGTGGAGGAAGCACAACCAGCTAGTCGTAGTTTAGCATCTATCGCATTTGATGTTGTTAAATCGTATGTGCGTATCTTCCCATCTTGGAAATATTATACTGAAGATGAAGGAAAATGCAAGTTGCAGGTGTTTGTCCAGGAGTTATGTGTAAGTAATGTTATTCATGGCAATTACTTTGCTTCGTCCCATACATCCTACCTCCATGATGGTTATAATATAGCAAATTTTCCCATTTTCTCTATAGAGAAGGACCGATTTGGAAACTTAGGATGAGGTAACTTGTGCTAATACCTCTGCTATCTTCAAGAATGCTTGGTGGCAGTGTCGGAATTACCTGAAGAAAACGTACTTCACCAGCAAAGAAACTCATCAAGTTCCCTTACGTTCTCCTGAGACACATTTACTAGACAATGACTGGGAATGCCTTGTTCTGTACTAGTCCCAAACCAAGAATGTGGTAAGGTCTATGAGCTCATTTTCTATTTTTAAGTATTATATTCTTGCGTCTTATTGTACTCTATTCATGTAGAACAAGTGCCTAAACCTAAAGAACAACTGTTCTAATATAAGATTCCATTGCTACCATAGGACATAGATATATGTTTGTTTGATGCTTTTATTATGTACTAGTACTTGGCAATAGAAGACTTGGTAGTTTAATCCTGTCCACCTTACTAATGAACTGGTTCACCGAAATGAGTTTCATATACTAGTACATGCTAAACTTGTTATGTGTCTGCATGTTTCTTCTTTTGAATGCTGACAGAATATTGGGGAAGAGTGCCTTATTAAGCAACAACAACGGAAGTAATGCAGATTAGGTTCAGGATAGTGACACATCCTGTCTTGGTTTAGTGTTGGAGTTACTGGCCACTACCGCTTGCACAAGCTATTCAAACTCACTGTCTGAATCAGTTCGGTTTCTTGAGTCTCAACTACAAGCTGAAATACATCGTTCAGCTGTGCTGCGACAAGAAGCGGAAGGACTGTGGAAGTCCCTGGAGCATTCGGATGCATACTTTCTGGTGCAACAACAAGCGTTGGAGGATTTTAGCGCCAAACAGGACAAAGCTAATCAGCTTGCTAAGCTTATTGCCAGCATGGTGGATACCCAGGATAACGTTTATTGAGCTCTTCTGAAGTTGTTTCAGTTATGCTCTTGTTTTGCTGTCACGTTTATTTGCACTGGTGGCCAATATTTACGGCCAGTGTATATGATATGATGTTTGTTCCCTATATTTGCACTGGTGGCGAACTTTGATGCCCAGTGGATGTAATATGTGTAATAGCCGTGATAGCCTAGCGTTAGTTGCTTGCTTATTTATTTCCTTGTTGTCTTGTTTATTCGTTTGCTTGTAGTCATTGCAGTTCTTTTTCCGCGGTTAACTAGTGGCTGCAATAACCTATTTTTTAAAACTAGGCCACAATAACCATGGGCTAATATTTACTGTAGTGACACTGGGCCTCCTACAGGCTGTAGAAACAGTAGGCCTTCTACAGGCCGTAGAAACAGTAGGCCTTCTACGGGCCGTATCATCAATGGGCCTTATACGGGCCATATGATCGATTGGCCAAACATGGGCCAATAATAGGTCGCATTATGGCCGTAAACGGGCTAGAGTTGGAATCATCCGTTCATGGGCCGACCGTAACGGGCCATCATTAATAGGCCATATTTGATGACGCTATGTAAACGGCCCAACGTATTAACGGACCACAAACGGGCCGACTGTAACCACGGGTTGAATTTGGCCCACTAGCAGAAAATGACAGTAACGGGCCGTAAGTAAACGAATGCTGGAAATGAGCCCAAGAATAAATGGGCTCTGAGAAGGCCGAAAGATAACATGGGCTGGAAATGGCCCAACGGAATAACGGGCCGTTAACGGGTATAAAGTAATACACTGTTCATTACGGGCCAGTTTCACCACGGGTCGTTAATAGGCCAAGAGTTACATAGGGCCTCATATGGGCCGAAAGACGTCATGGGCCATACATGGGCCAGAAGTGAAAACGGGCTGGAATCATATTGGATGGCCCAGATGACGCTACTGGGCCTAATTCGGATAGGGCGTAACGGGCCTTGGGTTAGTGTAGCGACCCGACCTCAGACGGTCAAGTCTCTGTGTATCTGTGTCATCCCTGGATCGGTATGCTGGCACGCACAGTACATCAATGTATATATCAAAGTGCAATCACATGTATAAATAACATAAAACTGATATATACCTCATAAGTCTCAGCGGAAACAAATAATCGGGTGTGTAGTCCCATCAACGCCATCGGCAGTTTGAGTGTAGACCATAACCCTGTATCGTACTCTTACTCGTCGGAAGGAACATATCTGCAACATGAGATGTTGCAGCCGTGTAGGTCAGTACATTGAATGTACCGGCAAGATCACAATATGAGGAAAGCAGATGATAAAACTATTCTATATGCAATATGGCTTTGTGGCTCTGTGTCTGATGTTTTTGCGTAAAAGCTGGTTTTATTTTCCCTACAACAAAGGAATATCAGGAGTCTGTACTATGGAGTTTTCTGTCATGACATGGTTCCGCCAACCAATGTCCCATACCCAAATCATCATAAGTTGCCCACAATTAAATTATCAGTCCGGTGTTGAGAGTTCCGAGATAGATCCAAGTCCAGAGGCTCAAATTGTCCATAACCGGGGACACGGCTAATCGATTAGGTTTTACCCTCTGCAGAGGTTTGTACACTTTACCCGCAAGATTCAATCCCTCTCTTTACATTCTCGCACTTCAGGGTGTTTGAGAACAAGATGACCGAAACATGGTCTTCCAAAGAGTTCCTCTGACCACTGTCCGGTGCTCCTCCAATCCTACCGTAGTTCTACATCTGCTAGCACCGTCCCAGCCAGAGTCACAACTAAGGTCAACCAAGCCAGAGCCCATAGTGACTTGCGGTTGCACAGATAAGGTTCCGGGCATGAAGTATTCTTCCGTCTCTTTGAGTCTGGGTGAAGCTTTCCGCAAGATGTCATGGCGCTTCTCCATGCATCCCAGCCAACCACTGGTTTCTCCAGGGTGCCCGTCAACCGTCCTTCACCCAGTAGTGTGTATTGAATTCTTGTCTCGAGTCTCGAAAATCTTGAGGAGTCCTGAAGATGCAGTCCTTGCCGGTGCCATCATGAAGTTGTCGCCATTGACGTAGAGTCCTCCTTCACACCACTCTCATGCACTCATACCAAACCCCGTCTACTATAGCGTAGCATTAAAAATATATAACGTCCCGGGTTTGGTAACAGGGAGATGGTTCCTACCTCATGCATTCTACTCAACTACAAGATTCAATAACACTACTGGAGAGACTGTTAAAAGGGTGATACTACATGCAAATAAACATAGGTATGGAAAACATGGTCAAAGTGAACTTGCCTGGCCAGTTGGTGAAGATATTATCGCTCTTAAAAACTTGATAAACTAGTCGTCACTCTCCGATGAAATATATACAAGCAAGCATACTATTCACATAAGCAATCATTCTAGCACTCAATCATAACAATCAAAATAACAACGAAATCGAAATAGGATCGAAGGTAAAAACCAAATAAAACTCCAAATCACTCAAATAAACTTATAGGGCTAATCTACACCACAACAACTCTACCTAAAAACAAGTAAAAATCCTAAAACAAAAAATACTTAACACAAGGTAAAAATAATTATTCGCTATGTAACATAAAGTATTTTTCCTATAATAAAATTCTAACAGTACCTAGCAACTAGTCATACAACAAACAACACCTAGAACCTCAAGAATACTAAGTCTAATAAATCCTAGAAATCACCTATTATTAAACAATAGAATATATGACACACTAGCGAAAACTAGCAAAAGAAACCAATTAAAACTAATTAATTATAATTAAACTACAAACAGTACTAAAAACAGAGTAAACAGTACTGTTTACAATAAAAAGCTAATCTAACTAACTCACTAACATGCAAACTAAACACTACTGCGTAGCTAGTCTAATAAGTAACCAGTAGCAAAAAGAATCGGTCAAAAATAATATTCCTAACTCAAAATAGCTCAAATCTAGTGACTTGAGAAAATTCATACAAACACAAATTTAAACTGCTCAAATATGAAATACAATTGAACTAACAGAAACTTCATAAAATTTGTGATCCAAGGCAGTTGGAATCACTCAAAAATACCTCGTAGATAATTAACTGCGGATTTTACAAGATTGAAACTATTTTGTTTTAAAAACAGAACGAAAAAAAGGCAGGTCGGGATTACTGTAGCTGTTCCAGCGAGGGGCTCGGGCGGAGTGGCTCCGGTGGTCCTCCGGGCGAGGCGAGGGGATGGGCGGGGGCGGCGGAGCGGGGCGGAGCAGCTGGTGGTGGCGGTGGGTGGCGGGGAGGGCCAGCGGTGGGTGGGGCGGAACAAATGGCGGCGGCGGCTCCGGCGAACTCCGGCGGGGCGGCTCGGCGACGTGGGGCGAGGAGAGGAGGGACTAGGTGGGGGAATGGATGCGCGATGTGGCTATTTATAGGGGGAGGAGGTCGTCTTGGAGGAGGGGGCGAGGGATTTCACGAATCCCGCGATTCCGGTGATGCTCCGGCGGTTGCTGTAGATCGTGAGTATCTTGCCTGGAGGAATGAGATGATTCGGTTCGGATCGGGCCGGATTTGGCCCCCAAAAAACAGTACCTTCCCTTTTTTTGAATAACCCACGAAGAAAAATTATTTTAGAAAATAAAATTAAAACAAAATATAGGAGTATTATATATCAAAATGATGAGAAAAATAAGCCCAATTTAATGGGATATTTTCCAGGGTCAAATAAAATACTTTTTGAAAAGTCATTTTTTTAAAATTCAAACAAAAATCAACATGACTTTCAAAACTCTATAGAAAATTTATTCCAACATTTTTGGGGTGTCATGTCACTCCCTCTCAGTACTTTTGTTCAAGTGTTCTTTGTCAGAAAAGTTTTTGAATAAAACTCAAATGCCACTTTGAGTTAAAAAAATAAATTAAATGACAACTTCAAAATGATTTTTTTTACTTCCCACTCTCTTTCATTGAAGAAATCATGAGGATCATTGAGTGGCATGAATTTTAAAATATTTCCAAATTCAAATATTTTCAAACAGATTTTTTTTTTGGAAAGTCCTTTTTATTCCCTCTTAACAAAACTTCAAAAGTTTAAAATTCTAATAAATTTCACTCAATCAATCACTCAACAATCAATCAACAATCATATATTTTAATTATTATAACATTCCAAAATTTAGAATTTTGGGATGTTACACTACCACACTTAAAATGAATCTCGTCCTCGAGATTTGAAGAGGCTAGCAAGAAAAGGTTAGGGGTTGGGGGTCTTCTAGCAAATATTTTGGCCGGAAGGGTCAGGGGTGCTACCACACTTAAAAGCAAGGTTACAGTTCCAATAAACTCAGACACTTCCTCCGGAGTGCTGACAATATCTGTCTCTTCACATATCTTACAATAGCTCCTTCATTAACGCTCTTCTGTCAGAAGCATAGCGTTTTCCTCAAAATCTTTGGTCGCTTCGTCAAAGATGAAGTTCGTCCGAGACTGGATCTTAGCTGATAGGTCTGTGTCCATTCTAGACAACTATCGAAATACTCATGGTGGCCTACCATTAATGGTTTCTACAGAAAAGGGGCATTGGCTTCATTCTCACCATATAATCTACGATTGGCAACAGCTGCCATGTACATGGGTTTATCATCATACCATTCTAAGGCTTAAGCAAGGCTTCAACGAGCGTCGTCACTTTGCTATGGGTAAGTCCCTCAGATTTACCATTCCAAATATCAAGAGTGAATGATAAGAGTAAGTCGGTATGGTGATCAATTCATTCCGCACCCAGATCATTACCCTGTATAAGGTTTAGCGAATCTTGTATTTCTAACAATCGGGCATCCTCACAAGCTTTGCAGAAATTTCTCTTGTCCTCGAACTGGGTTCGGGTAAATCCATTGATTATGCAAGCTGAACAAAACATCTATTGTTCTTCACAATCTCGGGGTTTACGTAACATCCTATGTAACATCTGCTGATCAATTCACAGCTTCTTCCAGAATTCTTCCTTCAACAAGATTGTGCTTGTGCCTTTGTCAAATCCTAGGCCTGTGGGTTATGGGTCCACTTCAGCGCTTGCATAGTGTTAACTCATCCATGGAGTCACAGTTGTTCCATATTCCAACATTAAACCTCCTTTAAATCCAATAGTACTTCATTTTGTCATACTCTTGGGGTAACCATCATAATCAAACTCCAACTTACTTCGTCCGGCTCCTTTATATGGACCGTCATGAACAACGCCTTTTTTTTTCTTCATTGATCATGTGGCTTTACGGAGTACTACCACACTTAAAATGAAATGCACTAGTTCATCCATAAATCATATTATTTTCATATCAAATCTTTTATTACCTCCTTAACCATTTTTCATAAATCCAAATTCCAAAAAAAACCTTTATTACAAATGCCGCCATCCACATGGTTTGGTATGGTCAAGCATTACTTCCCACTTTATTCATTTTTCCTCCTTGAGGATCCTTCAGTCCCACTGGAATTGGGTGACATGCTCCTTGAAATCTTCAATCCTCTGTTTCATCATGGTGGCCTTGAGCTTCACCTCCATCATCTCTGCATGCACTTCTCTTAGGTATTCCTGAGTATAACGGAGTCTTGCTTCAAGTATTTCTCAGATCTGGCGTATGGCTTCCATGGCTGCTTCACGAACAGCATCGAAGAAAGTTGCTTGTGGTACACGTGAGATGAAAAAGTATTGCCCCATCTCTTTGGGCAAACTCCTTTCATACGGTGGAGGTGTACCTCCACATACCAAAGTTCCACTCCCTTTTGCATGAAGGGGTAGCCTTTGTAGATTGCATCTCCTTCAAGGTGAATATGCTTCATCATGTCCTTCGGGATCTTCGGGTAGTCATGATCACTTGTCAGGGTCATGATCGTTTCCGGGCCCTTAAGGAAAGAATCATAAAGGGTCGTCATCTGCAGTTGTAAAACAAAAATGGTGCTCAGCATAAGATACACATCTCCTTGGGTACACATTCATATCATTCAAACAAAACTTCAAACTCAATTTCCAACACCCAGTTTATGCATCACAACTCATTTTCTTCCATGTTCACCCAGAATATTACTTTCCAAGATAAAACACAACAACTCCTTAAAGCCTTTCAACATATGACATATCAACTTTATTGAGTCATGAATTTTTACAATCTCTGAGTAATCTATTACATAACTCAACCCCGCATTCTCATGAAAAGTGTTTTCCATACTACCCTTATTACTGATATCAACATCTCCACTACTCAGCTCCAGCTTTCTCATGACTTGTACAATCCTTAGCAAAATGTCCTGCTTCCTTGCGGCGAAAACAAATAACTTCCGACATGTCTCGAGGCTTCTTGGTGATGGTGCCTGCTCCTTGAGTTCCTTGCTTCCTTTCGAGACAATCATTGGCATAATGCCCGACGTCCTTACATTCAAAATAGGTAATATGACTCTTGTCCCTCTTTGTAGAAATTGGGTTGTTCTGAGGGTGTCTTTGTTTTCTCTTCCTGGTTTTCTTCATTTTGATCGAACGTTCTATTCCCTGTGGATCAAACTCCACTGCTTCTGTCGGGAAGTATCCTAGATACTCTTTTCTTTTCTTGGTGCAATACTGTGAAAAATGTCCTTCTTGTCCACATGAATAACATGCATTGGAGTAAAATCTATTGAGGCTTTCTCCATCAGGGTCTTCAACACTTTCCTTAATCACAGGTTCTTTCATAACTTCTCGGAGGGCTTCTTTCATTCCTTCTTCCTGCTTCTGAATAGTTTGTTGCACCGTGGGGTAAATGTGACACTGAGCTGGGTAGTGGGTGGTTCCCTCACACAAGAAACAAGTCACCTGACTAGTTGGGCATTCCTTAGCTGGGTGTTTCTCCTTACAATGAGGGCATCCATCCTTGTGTTTCTCCTGGGTGTGTCCTATTTCTCCGCAAATTTTGCAGGCACAAGGTTTATTTCTTGGGGTATCATGGTGCTTCCGAATAAGATGTGATCTTGTCAGAGTCTTCTTGAATTCTTCCCAAGTCCTTGCTCCATTCCATTCCTGTATAGCTTGATGCATATGCCACCATGTTGCAGCACTTCCTTCAAAGTACTGAAGAGCATACGATACTTCATTCTTCCTTGAAAACAAATTGCTCCTGAAGTGATTCTCCATGTTCTGAATCCATAGCTCTGCCTCCGGCTGGGTTTTCGGTCCAGAGAATACCAGTCCAACTTCATTCATCATCTACTGGGTCCAAGGGGTTTAGGGTGAGATAAGAGAGAGGTGGGGAGGGATACACACAAGACAAACAATAGTTTTGAAGAAACGAGTGTTTTTTGTGGCTGTCGGAAAACATCAAACAAATGATAGCGCACAAATCATCACATCTAACGTAAGTGTATAACAGGGGTTTGGTCTTCTAAAGGTTAAATCATTCTTATGATTCTTCAAGTCGTCAGAGTCTTCAACTGGTGTAGCTTCAACTCTTCTAATGCATGGTCAAATCATGTTTACTCTGAAATGGTCATCGATTGTCCAACATATTGTCCTTCTTGGAGCGGCTTCAGTTGATCCTCCGTGTGGTCAAAAGGGAAAAGGGTATATTCTAACTATTTGAGGTAAGAGAGAATATTTGATAAAATCAGAAAAGATGAGAAGTAATGGATTCTTTTGAAAATAAAGTTTTAGAGATTTCCTGTCCTAGGAGCTTTCCGATTTCTAGGGTCACGTCCTACAGTCAACATGTACTCTGATACCATATCTATAGCGACCCGACCTTAGACAGTCAAGTCTCTGTGTATCTGTGCCATCCCTGGATCGGTATGCTGGCACACACAGTACATCAATGTATATATCAAAGTGCAATCACATGTATAAATAACGTAAAACTGATATATACCTCATAAGTCTCAGCGAAAGCAAATAATAGGGTGTGGAGTCCCATCAACGCCATCGGCAGGTTGAGTGTAGACCGTAACCCTGTACCGTACTCTTACTCGTCGGAAGGAACATATCTGCAACATGAGACGTTGCATCCGTGTAGGTCAGTACATTGAATGTACCGGCAAGATCACAATATGAGGAAAGCAGATGATAAAACTATTCTATATGCAATATGGCTTTGTGGCTCTGTGTCTGATGTTTTTGCGTAAAATCTGGTTTTATTTTCCCTACAACAAAGGAATATCAGGAGTCTGTACTACGGAGTTTTCTGTCATGACATGGTTCCGCCAACCGATGTCCCATACCCAAATCATCATAAGTTGCCCACAATTAAATTATCAGTCCGGTGTTGAGAGTTCCGAGATAGATCCAAGTCCAGAGGCTCAAATTGTCCGTAACCGAGGACATGGCTAATCGATTAGGTTTTACCCTCTGCAGAGGTTTGTACACTTTACCCGCAAGATTCGATCCCTCTCTTTACATTCTCGCACTTCAGGGTGTTTGAGAACAAGATGATCGAAACATGGTCTTCCGACGAGTTCCTCTGACCACTGTCCGGTGCTCATTCAATCCTACCGTAGTTCTACATCTGCTAGCACCGTCCCAGCCAGAGTCACAACTAAGGTCAACCAAGCAGAGCCCATAGTGACTTGCGGTTGCACAGATAAGCTACCGGGCATGAAGTATTCTTCCGTCTCTTTGAGTCTGGGTGAAGCTTTCCGCAAGATGTCATGGCGCTTCTCCATGCATCCCGGCCAACCACTGGTTTCTCCAGGGTGCCCGTCAACCATCCTTCACCCAGTAGTGTGTATTGAATTCGTGTCTCGAGTCTCGAAAATCTTGAGGAGTCCTGAAGATGTAGTCCTTGCCGGTGCCATCATGAAGTTGTCGCCATTGACGTAGAGTCCTCCTTCTTCACACCACTCTCATGCACTCATACCAAACCCCGTCTACTATAGCGTAGCATTAAAAATATATAACGTCCCGGGTTTGGTAACAGGGAGATGGTTCCTACCTCATGCATTCTACTCAACTACAAGATTCAATAACACTACTGGAGAGACTGTTAAAAGGGTGATACTACATGCAAATAAACATAGGTATGGAAAACATGGTCAAAGTGAACTTGCCTGGCCAGTTGGTGAAGATATTATCGCTCTTAAAAACTTGATAAACTAGTCGTCACTCTCCGATGAAATATATACAAGCAAGCATACTATTCACATAAGCAATCATTCTAGCACTCAATCATAACAATCAAAATAACAACGAAATCGAAATAGGATCGAAGGTAAAAACCAAATAAAACTCCAAATCACTCAAATAAACTTATAGGGCTAATCTACACCACAACAACTCTACCTAACAACAAGTAAAAATCCTAAAACAAAAAATACTTAACACAAGGTAAAAATAATTATTCGCTATGTAACATAAAGTATTTTTCCTATAATAAAATTCTAACAGTACCTAGCAACTAGTCATACAACAAAAAACACCTAGAACCTCAAGAATACTAAGTCTAATAAATCCTAGAAATCACCTACTGTTAAACAATAGAATATATGACACACTGGCGAAAACTAGCAAAAGAAACTAATTAAAACTAATTAATAATAATTAAACTACAAACAGTACTAAAAATAGAGTAAACAGTACTATTTACAATAAAAAGCTAATCTAACTAACTCACTAACATGCAAACTAAACACTACTGCGTAGCTAGTCTAATAAGTAACCAGTAGCAAAAAGAATCGGTCAAAAATAATATTCCTAACTCAAAATAGCTCAAATCTAGTGATTTGAGAAAATTCATACAAACACAAATTTAAACTGCTCAAATATGAAATACAATTGAACTAACAGAAACTTCATAAAAATTTGTGATCCAAGGAAGTTGGAATCACTCAAAAATACCTCGTAGATAATTAAATGCGGATTTTACAAGATTGAAACTATTCTATTTTAAAAACAGAACGAAAAAAAGGCAGGTCGGGATTACTGTAGCTGTTCCAGCGAGGGGCTCGGGCAGAGTGGCTCCGGTGGTCCTCCGGGCGAGGCGAGGGGATGGGCGGGGGCGGCGGAGCAGGGTGGAGCAGCTGGTGGCAGCGGTGGGTGGCGGGGAGGGCCGGCGGTGGGTGGGGCGGAGCAAATGGCGGCGGCTCGGCGACGTGGGGCGAGGAGAGGAGGGACTAGGTGGGGAATGGATGCGCGATGTGGCTATTTATAGGGGAAGGAGGTCGTCTTGGAGGAGGGGGCGAGGGATTTCGCGAATCCCGCGATTCCGGCGATGCTCCGGCGGTGGCTGTAGATCGTGAGTATCTTGCCTGGAGGAAGGAGATGATTCGGTTCGGTTCGGGCCGGATTTGGCCCCCAAAAAACAATACCTTCCCTTTTTTTTGAACAACCCATGAAGAAAAATCATTTTAGAAAATAAAATTAAAACAAAATATAGGAGTATTATATATCAAAATGATCAGAAAAATAAGCCCAATTTAATGGGATATTTTCCAGGGTCAAATAAAATACTTTTTGAAAAGTCATTTTTTTAAAATTCAAACAAAAATCAACATGACTTTCAAAACTCTATGGAAAATTTATTCCAACATTTTTGGGGTGTCATGTCACTCCCTCTCAACACTTTTGTTCAAGTGTTCTTTGTCAGAAAAGTTTTTGAATAAAACTCAAATGCCACCTTGAGTTAAAATAAATAAATTAAATGACAACTTCAAAATGAAATTTTTCTTTACTTCCCACTCTCTTTCATTGAAGAAATCATGAGGATCATTGAGTGGCATGAAGTTTGAAATATTTCCAAATTCAAATATTTTCAAACGGAATTTTTTTTTGGAAAGTCCTTTTATTCCCTCTCAACAAAACTTCAAAAGTTTAAAATTCTAATAAATTTCACTCAATCAATCACTCAACAATCAATCAACAATCATATATTTTAATTATTATAACATTCCAAAATTTAGAATTTTGGGATGTTACAGTTAGCGGGTTGTAAATGGGCTATATGCGAACAGGCCGTTAAGAGGCTTTCCATGGGCCGGCCCGCCACCTTTTGACCAAGTCAAACGGGCCGGCCTTTTCACAGGAATGGGCCTCTGTTGGGCCGTGCCACATGTCGACGTATCATAGGTGCCTTTTGTCCAATGAGTGGATGACATCTGTCCCAACGATGAGCTGACACGTGTTTCCTTCAGCCAATGATGATTTTACACGTGGAAAATCCCCATTGGTCGGGGCTGTTAACGGGTTATCGGATCCAAAACCCGACCCAATAGCTTAACGGCATTCCGTTACGGTGGATGCCATGTGTCGGTCACCCTTGACGAAAGCACTTCTGTGACGCGCGATTTATCATCATGGAAGTGTACACTTCTGTGATGATAATTTTGGTAATGTCATGGAACACTTCTACGACAGCACAGGTATGACTATCTTGATTCTGTCATAAATTTGTCATGGATGTACATGCATGACAAAAAACACAACCTACTGTGACAAACACGTATCATCACGGAAGTGTATTTTTTTTGTAGTGACAACTACTCGAGTGGAGGTTGAAAACTCTGAGGCGACCACTAACACCAACACTGAAGCCAATGACGTTGTCATGGCCGAAGCTAGTGTGGCGCCTGAAGTTAATGTGGTGCCAGAAGTGATTGCACCTGCAGCCAATCTGCAGCCAGAAGCCAATGTCACTGCTCCTGTACCGCCTCCAAGGCCACACACCCTTGAGCAAGCATTCTATCAAGGCCAACTTACCACCGTCCGCTGGCCCATTCTAGTTCCTCCACCTGCTATCGGTCCACAAGTTGACTATCATGTGGAGCATAGGCCTCAGGTCCAGAAGCCAAAGCCAAGGCTGCCAAGGTTTCCAGGTACTACAACTTCACCAGGATCGTTTAATCTGAATGGCTTCAAGGCACACAACACATTCTTTGACAGTGCCAAGAACCCCTACACAAGGCCAAGAATCCCATCAGATCGATTCTGGAGTTATCAGCAGCGCAGCTACTATTCCTGCATCTTATACAATCAGGGGCGCATTTTCCCTCATATGTGTCTAGACAACGAAGCCATGGCTAGCCTGCCTTGCCTAGAAGAAGCCCTTGACTGCTTCAGAGATGCTGCCTTCTATAGTTTGTGACTGCCAAGGAATATTGGAATGAAGAGCTTCTGCTACAATTTTATGCTACCCTTCACATTCGCGGCTACAATAGGGATCCGAAGACTTGGATCCTTGAGTGGATGACAGGCGATGTACACCATGAAGCTAAAGCCCAAGACATCATTGAGCTTACTGCCCTGCCCACTCCTGGCAAACATTATGAACCAGGTTGTCAGCTACTCCAGAATGCATTGGAAAGCATCTTCCAGAAGCCAGAGCCAAACATGAGCCAAATGCTGAGCATGATGAAGCCACTGCCACAAGACACTGACTATCCTAAGGAGTTCTTTGTTGACGACCTAGAGTATCTGCCCCGCACTATTTATCATATTATCAGGCGAACTCTCTGGCCGGTCAAAGGACATTCTCCAGCAGCAAAACTTGAAGGAGCTATGAAGACATTGGTTTTCTATATCTTCAATGGCATCAACTTCAATTCTCAAGACTTCTTCATCAGACAATTGACTGCATCTGGCTCCGATATCTTTGGTCTGAAGTTCTATGCACCATGGGTAATACGCCTCATCAAGCTTCACTCTACTATCAACTATCAACTGTCTACGCACAATCATCTTATATTCTTGCCAGAGGTTGATCTGTCTGTCGAAGCCATTTACCCGGAGCCTGCAAAGGAGCCTATTTATCTTCACAATGTCAGTCATCAAAGCTTCACCCAACCCATTGAAGGAGTTCAGGCCGTTCCTCGTGTTTATCCCTTGGCTGGTAATACATGTGCCCCTCGCACCCATACTGAAGCCACTGCAAGTACCATCGCCCAAAGGCCTCGGAAGCGATCTCGTGTTCTCAATGACCGAGAGCTTCTCGTCACTCTACATCAGAAATAGGATAAGCATCATGACTGGCTTAAGTGTCAGATGCAAAGCCTCTTGGTGGACGTCCATCGCATT
This sequence comes from Triticum aestivum, assembly GCF_018294505.1. Taxonomy (NCBI): domain Eukaryota; kingdom Viridiplantae; phylum Streptophyta; class Magnoliopsida; order Poales; family Poaceae; genus Triticum; species Triticum aestivum. The sequence continues at coordinate 450,898,565 of NC_057809.1, read as the reverse complement.
CGCAATCTTGCCTCCAAGAATGCCTTTGTTACACATGAAACCTGTCGGAGGTCATGGAAGAGCTTGACATTGCTCAGTGCTGAAGCTGATCTTCAAGACGATGGCTTCACAGAGAGGTTCAAGTTTGACTCAACTCCTCCAAGGAATTCTCACTTGCGTCAGACTCCCTCACTTGAAGACTCTGAATATTCTTCCTCAGCTGCAACAGTTAATGCCAGAGTCATAGATGATCAAGATGATGCTACTTCACCACCTCCAACTTCGGCACGTCTCGACACTGCACCAAGTTCGTCTACACCACCAAACCTCAACGACGACCCTGCTGCTTAGCCTACTCCTCATGGGAACGAGTAGAAGCTCTATGTCTTCACACCTTTTTGGTCATTACTGGCAAAAGGGGGAGAAGCATATGAGTTGATAGTCTTCAAGCGGGTCCATATGGGTGGTTGCTATACTTTTGCTACCTTTGCCAAGTGCTTACAACTCTCGCTTTTGATACATTTGGTTCGTTTTGAGTTGTAACACTTAAACTTGATGGTCGTCTGCTACCTTTTCGACACTATGTGATGCGATGATAAATTCCGCATGTGCGACGATAAATTCCGCACCACGTCATTTTGCAGACGTCCATTTTTCATTATGCATGTCATTATCTTTGTTATATCCTTTCATGCATGATGAATTGTCTTCATAAGTAGAAGAGAAGCTCCGCAAGTACAACCTGCCATGTGAATTTGCATTCAAAAGCAAAATACTTATATGCACATCTTCAGGGGGGAGCCTTTCTGCTACTTACGAAGACAATACCTAAATCCTTTACAATTTCACATACTTTTATCCCCATTGAAAACTTCAACCAGTTTGTCATCAATCACCAAAAAGGGGGAGATTGTAAGTGCATCTAGTGCCACCCCTAGTTGGTTTTGGAGTATTGACGACAAACCTGGTTGAGGGACTAATGTGTTTGAGAGAATTGCAGGACAACACAGGTAGTAGTCCCTCATTGATTCGGTTTACCTACCAGAGATGACCCCTAAAAATGTATGAAGACATTGAAGACAAAGGTGGTATGTGAAGATATTCACATTGAAGACTATGACAAGAGAAGACATCGCGTGAAGACTATGGAGCGCGAAGACTTAGTTGTTTTGTTGTTTCCTCTTCTTCTTTGTTGAGTCATAGGAACCACCGTACTGTTAAGTGGGGTCCCAGTGAACAAAGTCAGAGTGACTGAAGTGATGCTTAACCAAAATCCTATGTCTTCGAGCAAAGACAATGAGAGCAAAACTTATCCAGAGCTGGATAAGTGAGCTTTACTTGTAGCCCAAGTAAAGTTGTTGTGTGTGTTTGAAATCTGACCATTGGAACATGTGTCAGTTCCTTAGTGACCCAGGGTTATTTCGGACAAATCAGGTCGGGTTGCCTAGTGGCTATAAATAGCACACCCCCTACACCATAAATTGGTTGGCTGCTCACGGTTAGTGCACGGCTTTTATCGTTTGAGAGCAACCCACCTCGAAGCCTTTGAGAGAGAAATCCTTGCGAGGACAAAGCCCTAAACACCCAGAGCCAAAGAGTGTTAGGCATCACTGAGGTCTTCCTGTCTGTGTGATCTGAAGACTTGTTACACTTGAGGACTATGAATCCTCCAGTCGGTTAGGCGTCGCGTTCTGAGCATCCAAGAGTCATTGTGGATCACCGGTGAACGAAGTCTGTGAAGGTTTGGAAGTCTACCTTGAAGACTTACTAGAGTGATTGGGCGAGGACTGGGTGTCCTTAGCTCAAGGGGAATAAGGTGAAGACACGGTCTTCTGAGTTAAATCTCAGCCTCCCTAACCAGACGTACAGTTGCCACAGCAACTGGAACTGGTCCAACAAATCATTGTATTCAACAAGCAACTGGTTCTATCCTTCCCATCTCTTTATTTACAGTTGGTCCTTATGAAGTCATTGCATGTTTGCATTGTCCATTTGTCTTCACTGTGTGACTGTTTGTTCTGATTGGTTTCATACTATCTTCCATCATGATCTGTACTGCCTAGCTGCTATTAGTCTTCGTGCTCTCACTTCATTGAATACTTGACTATGGCTTGTCTAGTGTAGTCTACCTTCCGCTGCATGGTTATAGGTTCATTTCTATCGTTTGTCTTCGAAACTCCCATGTTTTGAAGACTTTCATAAAAATTGCCTATTCACCCCCCTCTAGTCGACAACTAGCACTTTCATGTCCTCCATCGCCAAGTTAGGGCATGGAAGATTGAACTGCTCGGCCTCATCTTCTACTCCGTCTAGCAGTTCTTAGTGTGGTAAATAAAACCTCTTTTTTCTAGTCCTTTTGATCCGATAGATTCATCCTTTTCAACCACAAGTGGTTTCTGTCCCTACAAATTTGGATCTATCCTGTTCTGCATCTCATAACATGCCTAGTATATTCACTTATGCTTCACAAAGTAGTTAGATTCCTCACTTGTACTTATTCTTGGATTCGTGCAAATCTGGAACCAACTCTCAACATATGAGTGAATGTCTTCGCACTATGAGGTCTATGTCTTCTAAACTGATTTATCTTCAAAATCTTCTAAGAATTCATATGACCTCTTCCCCTTCCCTCGCATCTCTAATGCTGTCACAGGTACATGTCCGTGGGAGAATCCCTTGGTTCTCATAGTCTGCATTCATTTGCAGAGTTCTTACAGCATCACATCAATTCTCCAGAAGCTAGTTTCTGTCTGACCAGCAGACGGAAGCCTTTGACAGTTTTGAAGCCATTCAGTCTGAACTACATGGCTGCAGATAAGTCAGCAAGGAAGGGAGGCAGGAAGGGCCATGGGGATACATCAAAGGATTTGCTTGAAGATCTCTATGAACTATACAAGACTGATCCCGAAGAGGATTACAATTAGTGCAAAACATGAATCCAATGGATTCGAAGATATTGGGCAGAGCAATGGTTCAAATACAAGTTTGTGACCAAGGAGTATGCTGAGAAGAATGCCCTCAAGTGTCCTTGGGGTGATATTCTCTTTCGAAATCTTCAACCCAAGAACGGAACTGAAGCTATTGCCCAGGGTTTCTACCCGTGTATGGTTCGTGGACCACAACCTGCAAATGCCGATCCATCATCACTGCTATGGTGTCGCACTACGATCTATTCAAGCGCAACCTTCAGTTTGCCAAAGCATCTGAACAAGAAATCGCTTCGATTAGACTTCAACCCCGGTCCATCTGCTCCTCATGCCGACAGCACACGCGATGCTAAACCTAATATTGTTGGGCCCTTCTACAACCTTGAAGGTCTCATCACTCACATTATGGTTCAAGGGGCAGCCGTGGATCACTCTGCAGATGACGCTGATTCTGACGAAGTGCCTGCACCATCGAAGCCTGCGAAGCAGAAGAAACCCAAGGATTCGAAGCCATCCACTGCACCAAGTGTTTCGCGAGCGAAGCCTATGGACACCGCTCCTCCTGCACCAAGTGTGCATTCTGAAGATCTCTCTCGCATCTCCAAGTCTGAGAAGAGGAAGAAGCCCATGCAAAATACTGGTCAAGCACTGACCCCAGCTGCCGTTCTGAGGAATGAGAACGAAGCCATTGATCTGTCAAGTGATGACGATCTTGACGATGATGCTCTTGAGCTGCTAATAAAGAGCAAGCAAGAGGTGGAAATCTTCAATGATCTTCCCCTCTTCGATGTGGACATCCTGAACAAGTTCATTTATGACTGGTTTGACAGCCCAAACCTCGGTTTTGATGATCTTCAACTCCCTATTGGCCTCGGCGTTTCCTTCCATGGAGCCATTGCTCCTGAGCTGGCTCTAGCTCAGAGAACTGTTGAACTGAAGCACAAGATTGGCTATGAAAAGCCTCAGTTCAAGAAGCACATGGCCCAGCTCAGCATGACAGACATCCAAAACTTCAAGCAAATGATGCATGAGCTCAAGGAGGCGTTTCACAAGAAACGTGACGAAGCTAAAGGTTCTCGAGAGCGCATGAAACACCTGGCTGCCAAATGTGTTCAAGGCTACAATGAAGCTGAGAAGCGCAAGGCTCTAGGGCGACCTGGCATCGACCCCAGAATGGCTGCTAAGAAGAAGTAGAAGCCTGCTGTAGCCCAAGCTGAATCACCAAGGCAGGAAGAACCTCGCATTGTCTTCCCTGCTAGTATGACAGGCTCGAAGCCTAAGGTCCCCACAACTGCTTCTGAACTCAAGAAAACAAGGGCGGCTGAAGCCGAAGCCAGAAAGCGCAAAACCAAGAACACCACTGATGAGGCCCCACCAACCAAGAAGAGAAAAACCAAGAAGAAAGATCGGGTTGCTCCCACAGAGCCCCTTGTCGTCGAGCCAATCTCAGTGGCTCGTCATGCATCTGAACACCATGAGCGCCAGTTGATAGTTCCTAAGCCTGTTACCACAAAGGGTCCTGAAGCTGAAGAAGATCTAGCTGTTGACCCCACCGCAGCTGAAGACATTGGTCCCCAAGACAATGTTGAAGATGATGAAGTCCTTCCTCAGATCAAGCACAACATGGTATCATCACCTATTCTGACGAACAGCGAACTCATCAGCGTTGGTCGTCCTTTGACGCCAATTGCTCAGGATGATTCATGGGCTGATCACCCTCAAGACTCCCCCGTCAAGAATCACCAAGTACCCCCCTCCCACCTCAAGCCACCACTCCGGTGCTTTAAGATGATGACTTTGTGGCCCAGACGACTCCCTCTCCAAAGGCGTCGCCAGCGTTTCGCAGGCTTCGCAAAGGACCAAGGCCACAAGTCACTCTTTCGAGTGTTCCAGAAGGAGAAGAACACCACTCAGTATCGCGCCAAGTGTTCCCTGAAGCCACTCCAACTGCGAACATCTCAGATTCTGAAGCCAAAGCTGCTGAAGACATTCTGGTTGCATCAGCTGATGAACAAGAAGAACCAAGTCAAGAAGAAGAACATGTTGCTACACCCTCGTCCAACCCTGAAGTTGTTCTCGAGGAGAATGTGTCCGACCCTCCAGCTACTCGAGTGGAGGTTGAAAATACTAAGTCGGCCACAGACACTAATACTGAAGCCAATGACATTGTCATGGCCGAAGAAAATGTGGCGCCAGAAGTGAATGCACCTGAAGCCAATGTTGCACCTGAAGCAAATCTGCAGCTCGAAGACAATGCCTCTGCTCCTGTACCACCTCCCAGGCCACACACCATTGAGCAAGCATTCTGTCAAGGTCAACTTACCACTGTCTGCTGGCCCATTCTGCTTCCTCCACCTGCTGCCGGTCTGCAATTTGACTATCATGTGGAGCACAGGCCTCAGGTCCAGAAGCCAAAGCCAAGGCTACCAAGGTTTCTAGGCACTACAACTTCACCAGGATCTTTTAATGTGAATAGCTTCATAGCACACAACACCTTCTTTGATAGCGCCAAGAACCCATATTCCAAGCCAAGAATATCATCTGATAGGTTCTGGAGTTATCAGCAGCACAGTTACTATTCATGCATCTTATACAATCAGGGGCGCATTTTCCCTCATATGCGTCTAGACTGCGAAGCCATGGCTGGCCTGCCCTGCCTAGAAGAAGCCCTTGACTGCTTCGGAGATGCTGGCCTTCTATAGTTTGTGACTGCCAAAGAGCATTGGAATGAAGAGCTTTTGCTACAATTTTATGCTACCCTCCACATTCGCGGCTACAACAGGGATCCGAAGACTTGGATCCTTGAGTGGATAACATGCGATGTACACCATGAAGCTAAAGCCCAAGACATCATTGAGCTTACTGCCCTGCCCACTCCTGGCGAACATTATGAACCGGGTTGTCAGCTACACCAGAATGCTTTGGAGAGCATCTTCCAGAAGCCAGAGCCTAACATGAGCCAAATGTTGAGCATGATGAAGCCACTGCCCCATGATGCTGACTATCCCAAGGAGTTCTTTGTTGAAGACCTAGAGTATCTGCCCCGCACTATTTACCATATCGTCAAGCGAACTCTATGGCCTGTCAAAGGACATTCTCATGCAGCGAAAATTGAAGGAGCAATGAAGACATTGGTTTTCTATATCTTCAATGGCATCAGTTTCAATGCTCAAGACTTCTTCATCAGACAATTGGCTGCATCTGGCTCCGATATCTTTGGTCTGAAGTTCTATGCTCCATGGGTAATGCGCCTCATCAAGCTTCACTCTGCTATCAACTATCAGCCATCTGCGCGCAATCATCTTATATTCTTGCCAGAGGTTGATCTGTCTGTCGAAGCCATCTACCCACAGCTTGCCAAAGAGCCTGTTTATCTTCACAATGTCGATCGTCAATGCTTCACCCAGCCCATTGAAGGAGTTCAGGCCGTCACTCATGTTTATCCTTTGGCTGGCAACACACGTGCCCCTCGTACCCGAACTGAAGCCATTGAAAGCACAATTGCCCAAAGGCCTCGAAAGCGATCTCGTGTTCTCAATGACCGAGAGCTTCTAGTCGCCCTGTATCTGAAACAGGATAAGCATCATGACTAGCTCAAGCGTCAAATGCAGAGCCTCTTGGTGGATGTCAATCGCATTCGCAACCTTGCCACCAAGAATGCCTTTGTCACTCATGAAACATGTCGCCGATCGTGGAAGAGTCTGACTCTGCTGACCTCTGAAGATGATCTTCAACAGGATGGCTTCACGGAGAGATCCAAGTTTGATTTAACTCCTCCCCGAAACGCTCACTTGCGTCGGACTCCCTCACTCGAAGACTCTGAATATTCTTCCTCAGCGGGAACTGTTAATGCCAGAGTCATTGATGACCAAGATGATACGCCTAGTTGATGTGAGACTATCTTCTCCTTTTTGTCTTCTTCCACAACCACCATTCTATTCCACCTATAGTGCTATATCCATGGCTCACGTTCATGTATTGCGTGAGGGTTAAAAATTCTGAAGCGCGTTAAAAAGTGTGAACCAATTGCTCGGTTTGTCATTGGGGTTGTGCATGATGTGAATATTTTGTGTGGTGAAGATGGAGCATAGCCAGACTATATGATTTTGTAGGGATAACTTTCTTTGGCCTTGTTATTTTGGAAAGACATGATTGCTTTATTAGTGGGCTTGAAGTATTATTGTTTTATGTCAAATGATAGACTATTGCTTTGAATCACTCGTGTCTTAATATTCATGCCATGATTAGATATGTGATCAAGATTATGCTAGGTAGCATTCCACATAAAAATTATCTTTTTTATCATTTACCTACTCGAGGATGAGCAAGAATTAATCTTGGGGATGTTGATATGTCTCCGTCGTATCTATAATTTTTGATTGTTCCATGCCAATATTCTACAACTTTCATATACTTTTGGCAACTTTTTATACTATTTTTGGGACTAACATATTGATCCAGTGCCCAGTGCCAGATCCTGTTTGTTGCATGTTTTTTGTTTCGTAGAATATCCATATCAAACGCAATCCAAACGGAATAAAAACTGACGGAGATTTTTTTGGAATATATATGATTTTTGGGAAGAAAAATCCACGCGAGATGATGCTCGAGGGGCCCACAAGGCAGGGGGCGCACCCCTGACCCTTGTGGCCACCTTGTAAGGCGGTTGATGCCCTTCTTTCGCCGCAAGAAAGCTAATATCCGGATAGAGACCGTGTTAAAATTTCAGCCCAATCGGAGTTACGGATCTCCGGGAATATAAGAAACGCTGAAAGGGTAGAACCTGAGAATGCAGAAACAGAGAGAGACAGAGAGACAGATCCAATCTCGGAGGGGCTATCGTCCCTCCCATGCCATGGAGGCCATGGACTAGAGGGGAAACCCTTCTCCCATCTAGGTAGTAGGTCAAGGAAGAAGAATAAGGAGGGGGGCTCTCTCCCCCTCGCTTCCGGTGGCGCCCGAGTGCCACCGGGGGCCATCATCATCACCGCAATCTTCACCAACAACCTCACCGTCATCATCACCAACTCTTCCCCCCTCTATGAAGTGGTGTAACCTCTCTCTTACCCACTATAATCTCTACTTAAACATGGTGCTCAACGCTATATATTATTTCCCAATGATGTATGGCTATCCTATGATGTTTGAGTAGATCAGTTTTGTCCTAATGGTTATCTGATGATCTTGATTGGTTTGAGTTGCATGTTTTATTATTGGTGTTGTCCTATGGTGCTCTCCATGTCGCGCAAGCATGAGGGATCCCCGCTGTAGGGTGTTGCAATACGTTCATGATTAGCTTATAGTGGGTTGCGTGAGTGACTGAAACACAAACCCGAGTAAGGGGGTTGTTGCGTATGGGATAAAGAGGACTTGATGCTTTAATGCTATGGTTGGGTTTTACCTTAATGATCTTTGGTAGTTGCGGATGCTTGCTAGAGTTCCAATCATAAGTGCATATGATCCAAGTAGAGAAAGTATGTTAGCTTATGCCTCTCCCTCATATAAAATTGCAATAATGATTACCAATCTAGTTATCGATTGCCTAGGGACAAATAACTTTCTCGTAACAAAAAGCTCCTTACTAAAACTAACTTAGTTGTGTCTTTATCTAAACAGCCCCTACTTTTTATTTACATGCTCTTTATTACCTTGCAAAACTATCCAACAACACCTACAAAGTACTTCTAGTTTCATACTTGTTCTAGGTAAAGTGAACGTCAAGTGTGCGTAGAGTTGTATCGGTGGTCGATAGAACTTGAGGGAATATTTGTTCCGCCTTTAGCTCCTTGTTGGGTTCGACACTCTTACTTATCGAAAACTATTGCGATCCCCTATACTTGTGGGTTATCAGTGTTGCAAGTTTACTTATAACAGAAGGTGAATCTAAAGCAGAACTGGATGACAGTTCCTTACCTCCCCCGTCTTCGAGGGAAATATCTTAGTCTTAGCGTCCTTCAGATTCTTCATAGTGATAATATGGTAATAATCCCAAGTGACTCAACAAATATAGCTATGCTCCCTGGCAACGGTGCTAGAAAAAGGTCTTGATAACCCACAAGTATAGGGGATCACAACAGTTTTCAAGCGTAGAGTATTCAACCCAAATTTATAGATTCGACACAAGGCGAGCCAAAGAATATTTGAAGGTATTGGCAGCTGAGTTGTCAATTCAACCACACCTGGAGATTAATTATCTGCAGCAAAGTGATCAGTAGCACAGTAGTATGATAGTTTTGATAATATTAGCAGCATCAATAGTAACAGTAACAGTGATAGCAATAGTTTTGTAGCAAGTGTAACAATGATGATAGCAGTAGTAACTTAGGAGAAAAAATATAGGATAAATTCGTAGGCATTGGATCGGTGACTTGTTGGATGATATTCATCATGAGACAGTTATAACCTAGGGCGATACGGCACTAGCTCCAGTTCATCGATATAATGTAGGCATGTATTCCGTAAATAGTCATACATGCTTTATTAAAAGAACTTGCATGACACCTTTTGTCCTACCCTCTCGTGGCAGCGGGGTCCATATTGGAAACTAAGGGATACTAAGGCCTCCTTTTAATAGAGAACTGGAACAAAGCATTAACACATAGTGAATACATGAACTCCTCAAACTACGGTAATCACCGGAAGAACTCCCGGTTATTGTCACTCTAGGGTTACCGGATCATAACACGTAGTAGGTGACTATAACTTGGAAGATCGGATTTAGAACATGAATATAATGGTGATAACATAAACGGTTCAGATCTGAAATCATGACACCCGGGCCCAAAGAGAGAAGCATTAAGCATGGTAAAGTCATAGCAACATCAATCTAAGAACATAGCGGATACTAGGGATCAAGCCCTAACAAAACTAACTCGATTACATGATGAATCTCATCCAACTCCTCACCGACCAATGAGCCTACGAAGGAATTACTCACACCCGGTGGGGAGCATCATAAAATTGGCGATGGAGAAGGGTTGGTGATGACGAAGAACAAAGATCCCCCTCTCTGGAGCCCCAAACGGACTCCAGATCTGCCCTCCCTAGGAAGAACAGGGCTTGGCGGCGGCTCCGCCTCGTGGATCACGATAATTCTTTCTCCCTTGATTTTTTCTCCGATAATAGGATTTTATAGCGTTGGTTTCAGGGTCTGCGAGGCCACCAGGTGGGGACAACCCACCTGGGTGCGCCTGGTGAGGGGGGCATGCCCTGGTGGGTTGTGCCCACCCAGGTGCCTTTGGTAGGTCTTGGCTCCAGAAATTCTTACATATTATATAAAAATTCCCCGCAAAGTTTCGTTTCATTTCGAGAACTTTTATTTCTACATAAAAACAACGCCATGGTAGTTCTGTTGAAAACAGCGTCAGTCTGGGGTTAGTTTCATTCAAATCATGCAAATTAGAGTCCAAAACAAGAGGAAAAGCGTTAGGAAAAGTAGATACGTTGGAGATGTATCAGAGGATGGCGCGGAGGAGGGGGTTGGCGCCGCATCGTCGACTACCAAGTTCTCCATTTGGACGTCATCGTTCTCCGGCTGTGTGCCGGCCAGCGAGTTGGCAGCAATGTCGTCCGCCCGTCCCAAAGAGCGCTGGAGCACGAGGAAACCATGGTGGGAGTGTTGTGGACAGGAGAAAGGGAACAGAAGCGGATGACTGCGGCTATGGCCGACGCAACAGTTTATATAGCAATGGTGGGCGGGAGAGGGATGGACGAGTGGCGCCGGAGTAGCCACCTCGGCAACCGTGTATCATTAATGTGGGTGACAGACAGACGGATGGACGGCATTTGTGTCATTTGAACGCGGAGCAATCGCCTGCATCAGGAAGCGGCGCATGCGGCGCTGACCGTTTCGGGCGGAAAGCGCGCTCGGGTGAGGGAGGCGGTCTGGGTGTGCCAGGGCGGTCAGACTCGTGCTTGGCAGCGGTCCGGTCCAGCAGCCGGACATGCTGGCTCGCCAGGGAGCTTGCCGAGCTGAGCGATGACAATCAGACGATGGACGTGACTTCCGACCAGGAGCCGACACCACTGCCCAAGCCAGTTCATGTCGTGTTCACCATAGAGCAGGAGCGGCCGTGATACATCTCCATCTAGGATGTTTTATATGCATTTATATGCTATTTTATATGATTTTTGGGACTAACCTATTAACCTAGAGCCCAGTGCCAGTTTCTATTTTCTCCTTGTTTTTGAGTATCGCGGAAAAGGAAAATCAAGCGGAGTCCAATTGACCTGAAATTTCACGGAGATTGTTTTTGGACCAGAAGAAGCCCACGGAATATCGGAGATGGACTAGAGGAGTCCCGAGGCCACCACGAGGGTGGGGGCGCGCCGTACCCCCTGGGCGCGCCCCCTATCTCGTGGCCGCCTCGGGGACCCCCCTGACTTGTTCCCGACTCCAACACCGCTTATATATACCCAAACTTCCAGAAAGAAACCTAGATCGGGAGTTCCGCCGCCGCAAGCCACCGTAGCCGCCGAAAACCAATCTAGACCCATTCCGGCACCCTACCGGAGGGGGGGAATCCCTCTCCGATGACCATCCTCATTATACCGGCGCTCTCCTGATGAGGAGGGAGTTGTTCACCCTCGGGGATGAGAGTATGTTCCAGTAGCTATGTGTTTGATCTCTCTCTCTCTCTCGTGTTCTTGATTTGGCACGATCTTGATGTATCGCGAGCTTTGTTATTATAGTTGGATCTTATGATATTTCTCCCCCTCTACTCTCTTGTAATGAATTGAGTTTTCCCTTTGAAGTTATCTTATCGGATTGAGTCTTTAAGGATTTGAGAATACTTGATGTATGTCTTGTCGTGCTTATCTGTGATGACAATGGGATATTCACGTGATTCACTTGATGTATGTTTTGGTGATCAACTTGCGGGTTCAGTGACCTTGTGAACTTATGCATAGGGGTTGGCACACGTTTTCGTCTTGACTCTCTGGTAGAAACTTTGGGGCACTCTTTGAAGTTCTTTGTGTTGGTTGAATAGATGAATCTGAAATTGTGTGATGCATATCGTATAATCATACCCACGGATACTTGAGGTGACATTAGAGTATGTAGGTGACATTAGGGTTTTGGTTGATTTGTGTCTTAAGGTGCTATTCTAGTACGAACTCTATGATAGATTGAACGGAAAGAATAGCTTCTGTTATTTTACTACGGACTCTTGAATAGATCAGTCAGAAAGAATAACTTTGAGGTGGTTTCGTACACTAAAATAATCTCTTCGTTTGTTCTCCACTATTAGTGACTTTGGAGTGACTCTTTGTTGCATGTTGAGGGATAGTTATATGATACAATTACGTTATTATTGTTGAGAGAACTTGCACTAGTGAAAGTATGAACGATAGGCCTTGTTTCCAAGCATTGCAATACCGTTTTCGCTCACTTCTATCATTAGTTACCTTGCTGTTTTTATATTTTTATATTACAAAAACCTATATCTATCTTCCATATTGCACTTGTATCACCATCTGTTCGTCGAACTAGTGCACCTATACAATTTACCATTGTATTGGGTGTGTTGGGGACACAAGAGACTCTTTGTTATTTGGTTACAGGGTTGCTTGAGAGAGATCATCTTCACCCTACGCCTCCCACGGATTAATAAACCTTAGGTCATCCATTTGACAGAAATTTGCTACTGTCCTACAAACCTCTGCACTTGGAGGCCCAACAACGTCTACAAGAAGAAGGTTGTGTAGTAGACATCAGGCCCCACTTCGACGCCCTAATGGCAAAAGAGCTACCAGCGCAGGAGGACCTGTGCTGCAACCTCTGTCTCCTTAACGAGCACCGGCTTGCAGAAAGACGAATCGCCGGCGAACAAGAGAACGACAATGCCGTCGCGGACATGTGGCCATATAATCCTGACTTCCTAAATGAGCAGCGGGCGTTGTATCAGACCATTTGTAGGACCCGCAAGACCCTCTCCGTCGTCCTTCGAGTTGTTGCGCTCACCGTGGCGCCGCCGTCTCGCGTTGTCAACATTCTCAACGAACATGAGGAATCAGGAGATGACTTTAATTGGAGAGGATGACAGTGGGGACCCAGCAGGGCCATAGCCGCACGTACGCAACTGCCTCCTTATTATATAGAACTATTGTTTTTGCTTCCTCCTGGTTTCCTGACATCATGGTCTCACATCATTGTCAACCTATATAGTCAATAAACGACAGAATTACATAAGGAGCGGCTGGCAACTGGGACCCAACATCTCAAATAGTATTTGTGTTTTTGAGGTGTGAGCAGAGTTTTTCTTGAGCGATGTTTTTGTTATTGTTTAGATGAGCAGGGTATTAACTCGGCCGGTTGTGGCCTGTTTAGCCTAGGCCTTGAAGTATAGCAGGGTTAGCCTAGCCCAGATATTAAATTTTTTCAAGCTGAAAATGCCTAGCCCAGCTATACTTTTTTGGAGGATACCCAGCCTAGGTCAACTTGTTATTCTCCACCCCGCTCGCCTGCAAATCTTTCCTAAGAGGGATGCATTAGGCCTAATAAGAAAATGAGTATTAAGAAATAATAAATGGGATGTAATTATAAAAACTGGGCCGTAACTCTAAAAAAATGTACCAAACATGTAATTAGTTAAAAAATATTATTATTGGATTTTGAAAATTTTAATTTCATTACTTGTTGCGCGCGCAATATTTCATTGGATTTTTACATAATATAAATTTATTTTAAAATTATATTTAAGCTGACTAGATAATTAGGGATAAAAATATTTTGAATCCCATCAAAATGTGAATTTTTTTATTGAATTCCCTTTTGAGCGGTTGGTTGAAATTATTAATCGTTATCCTAGCTAGAAAATGGGTTGTGCTTTTAACAAACAGTAAACGGGTTGTACTAAATTCCATTAGAATTCAAAAATGGGTTGTACATTCTTACAAATTGCAAATGGGCTATATGTTCTCTTCCACACAGTTGTGGACCTACTAAGTTGACACATACGCAAGGCTTTGTCAACTTATAGTCAACACATGGTTCTAGCAGCAGTGGTCGTTGGATGTCCATCCAACGGATGTCGTGCTTCTTTTTCAAACTCGGATATTCTTTCTTCAGCTGCCCAAAAAATGATTCCTCCCCCGGACATCTAGGGCGCACCATTTCGGAGGCTGACCTATGGGCCTACTAAGTTGACGCGTACCAAGGGCTTTGTCAACTTAGTCAATATAAACGATTCTAGATGCAGTGCTCGTACGATGTTCATCCAAGGGCCTCGTGCTTCTTCAACCTCTGGTCTTCTTGCTCCAGCCGCCCAAACCAGCGCCGGCCGTGCCACCTGCTCCTGCCTCCCGTGTCCGGCAATGCTGCCACCGCTGGCCATGCCATCCCTCTATACTCACCCACACCTTCTGTTATTCTCTGGTGACGGCAGCCTCACAGCGCAGCTGAAGTAGTCAACCCACGTACTCCCCTTCCCGTGGGCATCCACTGTCGCATCTTCCCCGGCTCCGCGTCGTTCCCTTCATAGGCATTGTAACACCCCGAGAATCATGCTACAGTAATCTCCCCCTAATGGTGGCCATGTCATCGTGATTACTATGTAGCTTGCCACTTGTCCAAAATGTGAAAGCCTTTTTCAAGTAACCAATAAGTCGAATAAATTATTTCTTTGGGAAGTAAAAACTAAAATGTTCATCTTATTCTATAAATTTCCCTGATCACTATCATGTTGAACCAACCTCTTATGAATTACCAAAATGCCCTTGGAAATTTATTCAGTGGATCATCAGCCAATTATCTCACCTTTTCAATTTCTAAAAATAGATGAACACTCCCAAATGCTTTAAAACTTTTGTACAAATACAGAATATTGCGATGTATTTTTGTGCCAAGTTTTGTATTAAACAAAACTCATTTAGCAGTTCCATTAAAATGCAAAGTAAGAAAGAAATAAATAAACAGAAAAGAAAAATAAGAAAAGACCTAAACTACTAGTGGACTGGGCTCTAGGTCAACAGTGGGAGCCCAGCCCACCTTGCCACCTCCTCCTTCCTACTGCTCACTAGGAGAGCCGTGGACACACGCGCCCCGTCCATGCCCGCGCCTGGCCACGTGCAGCCATCCCCGCGGCTCCCCCTCGCCTACAAGTCCTGCCCCGAGGCCCTGCCTGAACCCTAGCTGCTCCATTCCTCTCCCCCCTCGCCCGTGCTCTCTACCCCTCAGATCCGCCCGCCCACGGGTGTGCCCGTGGCCGAGCCGCCGGCGTAACTGCGGCCGCCGCGGTCCCTGGGGCGCTCCGACGCGTCCCCGAGCACTGTTGTGCCCCGCTACATCTTCCCCGGCCCCGAACGCGAGCTCGCCGCCTCTACTTCGACCCCCAACGTCACCGTCTTCCTCCGCGGGCTGTCGCACGCCGTCGATGGCTCCGGCCACCTCGAGTCGTCCTCGGGCCGTCCCTGCAACGGCAGTGAGCCCCCGTTCGATTCCCCTTGTCCCCCTCTCGAATCCATTCCGTAGGCCGCCGTAAGCCACTGCCGTCCACCTCGCGCTCACCAACCGTGGCCCGCGCCCCGGGCTCCCCTGTCGCGTCCTGACCGCGTCCCGCAGCGCCTAGCCGACCCCCGCGCGCGCCTGCGTCCTGCGCGCGTGGCCGCCCAGGCCCGGCTCACCGCGCCGTCGCTACTGCTTCCCCTGATGCTGCCTCTTCTGCCCGACGCCGCCGTTGTTCTGCTTGCAGCCCCGCCTGCTGTTGTGCGCTGTCTTCGCCCGCGCCTAGCGCCGCCGCTCCCGGCTGCCCCCACGCTGTCAATGCCCGGCGCCGCCCGCTGCTCGCCTGGCCGCGCCCCGCGCACGCCCACTCGCACGTGCTCGCACCCGCTGCCGTCCACAACTGTCACGCGTCCACCGCCACTCTGTTGCCGCTACTCTGTTGAAGTTATGTTGCTGCTGTTGATTGCTACTGTAGATGCTACTAGCTAGCTTTTTTTTTCTGCAATGACTAGCCCTTTAAACTGGCCCTAATCAGTGGTTAAACAACTGTCGAAAAGGCTAAGAAAAATATGAGTAGACTGTATACTTGACAAACTTTATTTTATCCCACTGGACCAAATCTTTTTGATGCATGAATTAAATCCTACAAAAATCAAAAAACGCTATCTTCTGTTAACAAAACAACAGAATTGACTCCTAGTATTGTGTGTTGTGTGCTTGTGTGTGTGTGGCCGGCCCTTGTGTTAATTAGGACTAGTTAAGTTTATGATTAAAGTTAGTGCTAGGTTAGTCTAATAGCCTGTGACACGTGGATCTACAGTTAGTTTAAATAAAATCAATTTTATAAAAAAATGTCTAAGTCAATGACGTATGGGACCCTCTTGCACTGTTCACTTTTGACCAAGTCAACATCAATTATGTTGACTTTGATTGGCCTCACTTGTCATACACCCTCGCTGGTTATACTCTGTGTATCCATGGCAAATTCCGTTTTTTTCGAGTTAATAGAATTTCAGAAATTGTTTAAAACTTTAATAAATTAATTTAAAATAATCTGTATCTCGGATGAAAAGGTTTCGTACATGAAAGTTGCTCAGAATGACGAGACGAATCGGAATACGCGCTCCGTTCGTCCGCCACACATCCCTAGCATAGCGAACATGCAACTTTCCTCTCCGTTTCATTTGTCCGGAAAATGCCAAACTTCGGGAAAACATTCCCGGATGTTCTCCCCCTTCTCCGGTATCGTGTAGCACCGCGCTAGAACACTTCTAGCTCTGCATGTTGTCCTGTTATGCACTTGCTTACTATGTATTTACTGTTTCTTCCCACCTCTCTTCGGTAGACCCCGTGACGATGATGATGCCCCTGTGATCGACCACGGCACCGACGACCCCTCCTTGTCTGAGCAACCAAGCAAGCATACCCCCTTGAGCATTCTGATATCGTCCATTTCTTTCCCTCTCATGCTTGCATTAGAACTGCTACTGCTTTCTTTATGATCCTACTCTGATGCATAGCCTGTCTTTGTTACCTGATTTCATACCTTACCTGCTTATCCTAAACTGCTTAGTATAGGTTGGTTAGAGATCCATCAGTGACCTCACCTTGTCCCAGTTGACTCGCTTTATGTTTGATGACTCGATCAACGTGATCGACGTCTGATGACCCACAAGTATAGGGGATCTATCGTAGTCCTTTAGATAAGTAAGAGTGTCGAACCCAACGAGGAGCAGAAGGAAATGATAAGCGGTTTTCAGCAAGGTATTCTCTGCAAGTACTGAAATAAGTGGTAACATATAGTTTTGTAATAAGGTAAATTATAACGAGCAACAAGTAACAAAAGTAAATAAGGTGCAGCAAGGTGGCCCAATCCTTTTTGTAGCAAAGGACAAGCCGGAACAAACTCTTATAATAGGAAAAGCGCTCCCGAGGACACATGGGAATATCGTCAAGCTAGTTTTCATCGCGTTCATATGATTCGCGTTCGATACTTTGATAATTTGATATGTGGGTGGACCGGTGCTTGGGTGTTGTTCTTACTTGAACAAACATCCCACTTATGATTAACCTCTATTGCAAGCATCCGCAACTACAACAAAAGTATTAAGGTAAACCTAACCATAGCATGAAACATATGGATCCAAATCAGCCCCTTACGAAGCAACACATAAACTAAGGTTTAAGCTTCTGTCACTCTAGCAACCTATCATCTACTTATTACTTCCCAATGCCTTTCTCTAGGCCCAAATAATGGTGAAGTGTTATGTAGTTGACGTTCACATAACACCACTAGAGGTTAGACAACATACATCTTATCAAAATATCAAACGAATACCAAATTCACATGACTACTAATAGCAAGACTTCTCCCTTGTCCTCAGGAGCAAACGTAATTACTCACAAAGCATATTCATGTTCATAATCAGAGGGGTAATAATATGCATAAAGGATCTGAACATATGATCTTCCACCAAATAAACCAACTAGCATCAACTACAAGGAGTAATCAACACTACTAGCAACCTACTAGCACCAATCCCGGACTTTGAGACAAGAATTGGATACAAGAGATGAACTAGGGTTTGGAGATGAGATGGTGCTGATAAACATGTTGATGGAGATTGCCCTCTCCCGATGAGAGGAGCGTTGGTGATGACGATGGTGATGATTTCTCCCTCCCGGAGGGAAGTTTCCCCGGCAGAACAGCTCTGCCGGAGCTCTAGATTGGTTCCGCCTCGGTTCCGCCTCGTGGCGGCAGAGTCTCGTCCCGAAAGGTTGCTTCTTATTTTTTTTTCTCATCGAAAGACTTCATATAGGAGAAGATGGACGTCAAAGACCCACCAGGGGGCCCACGAGGTAGTGGGGCGCGCCCTAGGGGGGGACGTCCCCCACCCTCGTGAGAAGGGTGTGGGCCCCTTGGCCTTCATCTTTGGCATGGATTTTTCTTTATTTCTTTTGAGACGTTCCGTGGAGTTTCAGGACTTTTGGAGTTGCGTAGAATAGGTCTCTAATATTTGCTCCCTTTTCCAGCCCAGAATTCCAACTGCCGGCATTCTCCCTCCTTATGTGAACCTTGTAAAATAAGAGAGAATAGCCATAAGTATTGTGATATAAAGTGAAATAACAGTCCATAATGCGATAAATATCGATATAAAAGCATGATGCAAAATGGACGTATCAACGTCCAGGCCTCGACACCGCACATCACCCCCCTAGTGGTATGACTCTGCAGTGTTACCATCGAGTGCCGAGGGTGGAACCTCTTACATCACTCTTGATGAGATCTCTATAGTGTAGCTATACGGTCGAGGTCATCGAGGGTGATTTCCTCCTTAACCACTTCCGTTACGGCTCTGTCGTGCAACCCCTCAAGTGTGAACCTCGAGGGTGAATCCTCTTACGTTCACCTTGATGACAACATCAAGTGTAATTCAGCAGGAGTGATTCCTCAGGTTTTGCCCCTTCGTGTTAGACACACAGTTATTATGGTTACTATGACTTTACACTGAACCATGTTACTAAAGACGGGTCGGCCCTGAGGGGTACCCGCGCGAGCTTAATAGCGAGTGATGTGGAGTCGGGTTGACCTGGAAGGTGCCCGCGAGATACTTACGAGGCATGGCCGGGCATTCTTAGCCCTTGCCGCAAGTACTCGAGACGGGGCGATGGGGTCACATCGATCGTGAGTCTCTGCTCGTTACCGCGTGCTCCTAATCCATTACGATTTGGATATTTGATCCAAGGGGCCTCTGGTCTGAGAGCACTAACCATCACGTGGGCATTGTATGGGCGTTCTGCGTCGTATACATCAGCCAAAGCTTTATAGACGCCAGCGGCTGAGCGGCGTGCACCGGATTGGACTGGTAAGCTCCTACCATTTTTTAAGGAGGTAGCTAGGTCTGCTCATCGGCCGCCCACGCAACATGCAGGAGTTCCCGGGGCGATGGCCCATGACCCCTAGGGGCATAGGTTTAGTCCAGCGTGCTGACCTCTCTATTAAGCCTAGGTCGAGTTGCGGCGTATTGTTTGGCCGAGGCCGGGCATGACCCAGGAAAGTGTGTCCGGCCGGAGTTAATCGAGCGTGGTGGGTAAGTTGGTGCACCCCTACAGGGAAGAAAACATCTATCGATAGCCTGTCCTACGGTAACGGACACTTGGAGTTGTATCCCGATCGATACAACAAGAATTGGTTACTTGAGATGAGAAATGGATAGTATGGCTCTGGGATTGCTTTCTCGCAGGGAGTCGAGAAAGGATCTTTGGCCGAGGTTGATAACACTACTACTTTACATTATGTTGATCTATACTCTTCTATATGCTGCAAGATGCTTGAAGATGCTAGTCTTTGATAGGCTAGGCTTTCCCCTTCTTTCTGACATTCTGCAGTTTAGTCCACAGATACAACCCATTTCCTTTGATACAGATGCATACTTAGTTTAGATCTGATGTAAGTCTTGCGAGTACTTTGGATGAGTACTCACGGTTGCTTTGCTACCTCTTTTCCCCCATACCCGATTGTTGCGACCAGATGACGGATTCTAGGAGCCACACGACACCACTGATGACTACTGTTACCCCGAGGATGCCTACTACTATGTGTCGGCCGCTGACGACTTGGAGTAGTTAGGAGGCTCCCAGGCAGGAGGCCTTGCCTTTTCGATCGTTGTTGCTTTTGTGCTAGCCTTCTTAAGGAAGACTTGTTTAACTTATGTCTGTACTCAGATATTGTTGCTTCCGCTGACTCTTGTGTATTCGAGCCCTTGAGGCCCCTGGCTTGTAATATAAAGCTTGTATTATTTTAAATTGTGTCTATAGTTGTGTTGTGATATCTTCCCGTGAGTCCTTGATCTTGATCGTACACATTTGCGTGTATGATTAGTGTATGGTCAAATCGGGGGCGTCACAAGTTGGTATCAGAGCCGACTGCCTGTAGGATCCCACTTTCCAACTTCTTGGCCGAAGTTGAGTCTAGTCACTACAAAAACTTTTACTAACATGGTTGTGTGTCTTACGGGCCCATGTCTGCATTTGGGTGGTATTAGGATCTTTTATTCCTCGTCTATACTCTAGGACTCTGATCTCTCTTCTATTCAAGTTAAAAGGTTTTACTAACTCAAACATTAAGATCTCGTGATCACATTCGCCCGGAGAGCCCCCTTATTTCAGATGATCGCCTGCTGCATCAGAAGATTCTAAAGATACTCTACGATATTCTCTCGAGACTTTTTGTCTGTTGCCTTTGCAATTCCCTACCAGCGAAATATCCTTATGGATAACTACACACACTTGCCAATCTTACATTCTATCCCATTGATCTTGTTATTACAAGATGCCCAGAACTGCTCTCCTTTTCCAAGAATCCTTTGAGCTTACTGCCTTGCAGTTCCTTGCCATCTGAATACCCCTACAGATAACCTTGTGCACCTATCGAGTATCCGCTCATCCTCAGTTGACTCATGTACTTCACAAAAGTCTTCGTAATACCATTCGTTCTTGTGAAAATCCTAAACAGCCTATTGTTCTTGAATTTCTTGCTTGCTTGCATTATGGTTAATACCATAAGTCTAGTAATCTTATTGTCAGCCTTTGTCATTATCATTTTGAGTCCATTGATACAATATGTTGCGAATGCTCGCAATCCTCAATCAGATCCTAGAATTCATCCTCCCAGCTCAGACGTCATCGTAAACATGAGCTGGATCTCGACCAATCAAATTGCCATCGATTGTACCTCTAAGGCTATTCAACCTATCCATCCCTAATCAGGGCATTGCTTCTGATCCCTTGTCTTGGAATTCTTAATTCATTTGCATTTGAGCTTTGAGTTGGTCAGTTGTTTCTATAATCTGATCTCCTTGCATTCTTTATTATTTTGATTGAGTACCAATGCTCACATCAGGTCCCTTGTGGACCACCAGATCCTTTGTTGGGTTTTATCCGACAACGTCCTTCATATTCAGTAACCTTGTAGCCTTTTCCTCAGATACATAATGCCCTTGGTAAATTGTATCCTTCGCTTTCTCAAGCATGCTCTACTACCGAGCTTGTGTTATTTATTCTTGAAAATTATGATGTATGTTCCTAAGATGCCCCGATGGGTTGAACCTATGCCTTCCCTAATCTGTGTGAACTCGAAAGTTATGCGGGTTATACTCTACTGGCTTTTCATTAGATAGAATTTCAATACTACAGCTTCATCAAGAGCGAGAAGTAAAATGAAAGGTTATGCATTGTAGAAGTGGGAGTCGACCCTGAACCTTGTGTTCATGCCCACGGACACAGTGTGGAACTTATCATGAAAGCTTCTTGCAAGGATATTTAATCATTTGAATATTCTTCCGGTATCGTAAAATGGCTCCCTTGCAGTTATGGTCCCGACCATATTTCCTCCTTGATCCCATTTACTGGGTAAGTTACGATTACTTATCCTCAGCGAATCATTTCCCCCGTCCAACCTCTACTCCGATTTACCTTCTGGCATTACACCTAGTACTTGATACTGGGAAGCTTTATACCTCATCACATCATTCCTAGCCTGATCGACTAATTTTTTTTATCATGTCAACTTTTAACTGTGGTACCTGGTCCTTATGCCCGGAGAAACTTCCAACGATGAGCTAAGCTTACGTCGATCTTCCTCATCTTATCATTTCGCCTAGAACAGCAAGCTTAATTTAGAGTTTGTGTCGTACCCATGGTTCCAATAACCTTTCGATTCATCATTCCTTTGATTGGATGTCATCGCCGACCGATTACATCTTCATGAAATCTCTCGACAAATGTGTCGTGATCATCATCAACATTCTGAGCTTTTCCAGGATATCAATCGAATTCATGGTGAGAAATACAATCCCCCCTCGATGATTTATGTTATCATCATAACATTCTTGCCTTCCCCAACACAAACGTGTTCATATAATTTCGGAAATACATCCTTTTGGCATGTCGATGGATTGTGGCTGAGCTCATCGGCCACACCCTCATCTTTTCCCTGCTAAAATTGTATGACTTATTTTCTAAGTTGTTTCCGATGGATCCTTGGTGTATCGAAAGTTCGACCTTGCTTGAAGACCATGTCAATGCTATCTCGAAGCTTGTCTGTGGTACTCCGATTTTCAACGAGAACATTTGAAGCCCAATGCTAAATGGTTCCTGCTCAATTACCCAAACACCACTTTATGGGTAATGTCATGAAATTCCTCTCCCCTTACCTAAGTGGTTTTCTACCTTCTATTCGGTCTTGGATATCATACTCTGCTTGTTCTTGGGAAGGATATACCCCTGAAATATGTGTTTAAACACATTTTCCTTTCCATTGTTCTGTTTAATCTGACAATTACATTTTCCTTTCCATTGGTTTGTTTAAACCTTATTGTGATCTATATTATATAAGCAGTATTATTTCCATGCTTATGTAAACACCTCGTTGTATCACTCTGTCAGTAAGAGCCTGGTTACTATTCTTGATGACACTTCGGTAGCCACCGATGGACGAGAACTTTGCCTAATGGTCCACCTCATTCAACGAGCAGGAAAATGATTCTCTTCGTCCCTCGCCCTTGGTACCGACGTTGTTGCCGACATAACTGACAGGCTACCCTCTGACATGCCTTGCTATCATGACCATGCAAGATGTCATCGCTTCTTCTATGTTAACCCACATGGTGGGCCCATGACCCATAGTTCCACAGGATCGAAACCTGACTCTCCTGTACATCCCAGTTTTCCAAAATTGTTCCTCGCGATTGGCTTCGTATGTAAATCCTAAGCGGCCTTTCGAGAGTCGATCTATTCTGGTATTAGACGCAACACTTACTCTCATTGCTCTGAACCCCCTTTTCACATAGTGTTCCACACATCGGACAATTGTCTATCCACTTGAAGCTTCTTATTGCACCTTCTTACCTTGCTCTTGATGACTTTCTTGAACTTCAACTTGAGAGATGCCTCTATGCCATGTTGAGGTACTTATCTTGTGATGAGCTCCGTCCTTCCCGAGTCTTTTCCCTTACTCCACCTCTTAAATCTCGGGACGAGATTTTTGTAGTGGAGGAGATTTGTAACACCTCGAGAATCATGCTACAATAATCACCCCCTGATGGTGGCCATGTCATCGTGATTACTATGTAGCTTGCCACTTGTCCAAAATGTGAAAGCCTTTTTCAAGTAACCAATAAGTCGAATAAATTATTTCTTTGGGCAGTAAAACTAAAATGTTCACCTTATCCTATAAATTTCCCTGATCACTATCATGTTGAACCAACCTCTTCTGAATTCCCAAAATGCCCTTGGAAATTTATTCAGTGGATCATCAGCCAATTATCTCACCTTTTCAATTTCTAAAAATAGTTGAACACTCCCAAATGCTTTGAAACTTTTGTACCAATACAGAATATTGCGATGTATTTTTGTGCCAAGTTTTGTATTAAACAAAACTCATTTAGTAGTTCCATTAAAATGCAAAGTATGAAAGAAATAAAAGAAACAGAAAAGAAAAATAAGAAAAGACCTAAACTACTAGTGGACTGGGCTCTAGGTCAACAATGGGAGCCTAGCCCACCTTGCCACCTCCTCCTTCCTACTGCTCACCAGGAGCGCCGTGGACACGCGCGCCCCGTCCATGCCCGCGCCTGGCCACGTGCAGCCATCCTCGTGGCTCCCCCTCGCCTACAAGTCCTGCCCCGAGGCCCTGCCTGAACCCTAGCTGATCCATTCCTCTCCCCCTCGCCCGTGCTCTCTACCCCTCAGATCCGCCCGCCCACGGGTGTGCCCGTGGCTGAGCCGCCGGAGTAACTGCGGCCGCCGCCGTCCCTGGGGCCCTCCGACACGTCCCCGAGCACCGTCATGCCCCGCTACATCTTCCCCGACCCCGAACTCGAGCTCGCCACCTCTACTTCGACCCCGAACGTCACCGTCTTCCTCCCCAGGCTGTCGCACCCCGTCGATGGCTCCGGCCACCTCGAGTCGTCCTCGGGCCGTCCCTGCAACGGCAGTGAGCCCCCGTTTGATTCCCCTCGCCCCCCTCTCGAATCCATTCCGTAGGCCGCCGTAAGCCACTGCCGTCCACCTCGCGCTCACCAACCGTCGCCCGCGCCCCGGGCTCCCCTGTCGCGTCCTGACCGCGTCCTGCAGCGCCTAGCCGACCCCCACGCGCGCCTGCGTCCTGCGCGCGTGGCCGCCCAGGCCCGGCTCACCGCACCGTCGCTACTGCTTCCCCTGCTGCTGCCTCTTCTGCCCGACGCCACCGCTGTTCTGCTTGCTGACCCGCCTGCTGCTGTGCGCTGTCTTCGCCCGCGCCTAGCGCCGCCGCTCCCGGCTGCCCCCGCGCTGTCACTGCCCAGCGTCGCCCGCTGCTCGCCTGGCCGTGCCCCGCGCACGCCCACTCGCGCGTGCCCGCACCCGCTGCCGTCCACAACTGTCGCGCGTCCACTCGCTACTCTGTTGCCGCTACTCTGCTGAAGTTATGTTGCTGCTGTTGATTGCTACTATAGATGCTACTGGCTAGCTTTTGTTTTTCTGCAATGACTAGCCCTCTAAACTGCCCCTAATCAGTGGTTAAACAACTGTCAAAAAGGCTAAGAAAAATACGAGTAGAATGTATACTTGACAAACTTTATTTTATCCCACTGGACTAAATCCTTTCAATGCATGGATTAAATCCTACAAAAATCAAAAAATGCTATTTTTTGTTAACAAAACAATAGAATTGACTCCTAGTATTGTGTGTTGCGTGCTTGTGTGTGTGTGGCCGGCTTGGCCACGGCTTCCGGCCGTGTGTGGCCGGCCCTTGTGTATATTAGGACTACTTGAGTTTAGGATTAAAGTTAGTGCTAAGTTAGTCTAATAGCCGGTGACACGTGGATCTACAGTTAGTTTAAATAAAATCAATTTTATAAAAAAATGTCTAAGTCAATGATGTATGGGACCCTCTTGCATTGTTCACTTTTGACCAAGTCAACATCAACTATGTTGACTTTGACTGGCCTCACTTGTCATATACCCTGGCTCGTTATACTTTGTGTACCCATGGCAAATTCCAGTTTTTTTTCGAATTAATAGAATTTCAGAAATTGTTTAAAACTTTAATAAATTAATTTAAAATAATTCGTATCTTGGATGAAAAAGTTTTGTACATGAAAGTTGCTCAGAACGACGAGACGAATCGGAATAGGCGCTCCGTTTGTCCGCCACACATCCCTAGCATAGCGAACATGCAACTTTCTCCTCCGTTTTATTTGTCCGAAAAATGCCAAACTTCGGGAAAACATTCCCGGATGTTCTCCCCCTTCTCCGCTATCGTGTAGCACCGCGCTAGAACACTTCTAGCTCTGCCTGTTGTCCTGTTATGCACTTGTTTGCTATGTATTTACTGTTTCTTCCCCCCTCTGTTCGGTAGACCCCGTGACGATGTTGATGCCCCTGTGATCGACTACGGCACCGACAACCCCTCCTTGTCTGAGCAACCAGGCAAGCAAACCCCCTTGAGCATCCCGATATCGCCCATTTCTTTCCCTCTCATGCTTGCATTAGAACTGCTACTGCTTTCTGTATGATCCTACTCTGATGCATAGCCTGTCTTTGTTACCTGCTTTCATACCTTACCTGCTTATCCTAAACTGCTTAGTATAGGTTGGTTAGAGATCCATCAGTGACCCCACCTTGTCCCAGTTGCCTCGCTTTATGTTCGATGACTCGATCAACGTGATTGATGTCCAGGCCCCGACACCGCACATCACCCCCTAGTGGTATGACTCTGCAGTGTTACCATCGAGTGCCGAGGGTGGAACCTCTTACATCACTCCGGATGAGATCTCTGTAGTGTAGCTATACGGTCGAGGTCATCGAGGGTGATTTCCTCCTTAACCACTTCTGTTACGGCTCTGTCGTGCAACCCCTCAAGTCTGAACCTCGAGGGTGAATCCTCTGACGTTCACCTTGATGATAACATCGAGTGGAATTCACCGGGGGTGATTCCTCGGGTTTTCCCCTTGGTGTTAGACACACAGTTACTATGGTTACTATGACTTTACACTGAACCATGTTACTAAAGACGGGTCGGCCCTGAGGGGTACCCGTGCGAGCTTAATAGCGAGTGATGTGGAGTCGGGTTGACCTGGAAGGTGCCCGCGAGATACTTACGAGGCGTGGTCGGGCATTCTTAGCCCTTGCCGCAAGAACTCGAGACGGGGCGACGGGGCCACATCGATCGTGAGTCTCTGCTCATTACCGCGTGCTCCTAATCCACTACGATTTGGATATTTGATCCGAGGGGCCTCTGGCCTGATAGCACTAACCATCACGTGGGCATTGTATGGGCGTTCTGCGTCGTATACATCAACCGAAGCTTTATAGACGTCAGCGA
This sequence comes from Triticum aestivum, assembly GCF_018294505.1. Classification (NCBI taxonomy): domain Eukaryota; kingdom Viridiplantae; phylum Streptophyta; class Magnoliopsida; order Poales; family Poaceae; genus Triticum; species Triticum aestivum. The sequence goes on along the minus strand of NC_057809.1, from coordinate 450,871,849 downwards.
CTGAGCGGCGCGCGCTGGGTTGGACTGGTAAGCTCCTGCCTTTTTTTAAGGAGGTAGCTAGGCTGCTCACCGGCCGCCCACGCAACGTGCAGGAGTTCCCGAGGCGATGGCCCATGACCCCTAGGGGCATAGGTTTAGTCCAGCATGCTGGCCTCTCTATTAAGCCTAGGTTGGGTTGCAGCGTATTGTTTGGCCGAGGCCGGGCATGACCCAGGAAAGTGTGTCTGACCGGAGTTAATCGAGCGTGGTGGGTAAGTTGGTGCACCCCTACAGGGAAGAAAACATCTATCGATAGCCTGTCCTACGGTAACGGACACTTGAAGTTGTATCCCGATCGATACAACTAGAATTGGTTACTTGAGATGAGAAATGGATTGTGATGAGAAATGGATATGAGAAATGGGTAGTATGGATCTGGGATTGCTTTCTCGCAGGGAGTCGAGAAAGGATCTCTGGCCAAGGTTGATAACACTACTACTTTACATTATGTTGATCTATACTCTTCTATATGCTGCAAGATGCTTGAAGATGCTAGTCTTCGATAGGCTAGGCTTTCCCCTTCTTTCTGGCATTCTGCAGTTTAGTCCACAGATACATCCCATTTCCTTTGATACAGATGCATACTTAGTTTAGATCTGATGTAAGTCTTGCGAGTACTTTGGATGAGTACTCACGGTTGCTTTGCTACCTCTTTTCCCCCATACCCGATTGTTGCGACCAGATGACGGATTCTAGGAGCCAGACGACACCACTGATGACTACTGTTACCCCGAGGATGCTTACTACTACGTGCCGGCCGCTGACGACTTGGAGTAGTTAGGAGGCTCCCAGGCAGGAGGCCTTGCCTTTTCGATCGCTGTTGCTTTTGTGCTAGCCTTCTTAAGGCAGACTTGTTTAACTTATGTCTGTACTCAGATATTGTTGCTTCCGCTGACTCTTGTGTATTCGACCTTATGTATCCGAGCCCTCGAGGCCCCTGGCTTGTAATATAAAGCTTGTATTATTTTAAATTATGTCTATAGTTGTGTTGTGATATCTTCCCGTGAGTCCTTGATCTTGATTGTACACATTTACGTGTATGATTAGTGTACGGTCAAATCGGGGGCGTCACAGGCATCGCCGTCGTCCACCGTCTTGGTGCCCTCAGCGCGGCGTGGTCAATGTGGTTAACGAAGGACATCCATCGGAAGAGTACTTTAGGCAATGAGGCTGACAGCTAGACCCACTAGCTACATCTTCGAACACAAGGAAGTGCCTCCTTATTACTCGTAAAATAAAAATGATTCCTCCCCCTGACAGCTGGGATCGACCAGCTATATCTTCGCACGGAAGGAAGTACGTACTTATCCTCCCTGACTGCTGGGACCCACCCGGTCAAAGCGTACGTAGTGTTGTTTGTTTGGTCGCGAACGTGTACGTACATACTAGTCGATCGGTCTCTCTGCAAGTATGAACCATGGCCGAGTAAGTAGCGGCACGTGTCATTGTAGAGCACCCGACATATCAGTTCATGTAGTCCCGTCTAAGTTCTGTAAACGTACGTATAGCCACAGGGTAAAAAATACGGTCATGTACGTACATACGGGCGGGGTCTCAAGCGCGTACTCACGTATATATATGGGCAGGGAGGGCTTGTGTACATGGAGAGGAAACAGACGGCAACAACGGCGTCCTGTTCATTGTGAAGCGAACCGGCTGGGTTGGAACGGAGAAACAACGTCTTGTTCATCAGGAAGTAACCGACTGGGTCGGAATGCGTCCTGTTCAACGGGAACCAATCGGCTTGGACGGAATAGCCGAAGCGAGGTCTGGCGTACCGTAGAACGGAGGAAATTGTCTTCTGTTCGACCTTCCACGGTCGAAACGGGATCCTGTTCATCGGGAGGGGTTTGGCCTACCGCAAAATGGAGCAAACGGACTTGTGTTCGAGTGCCTACGGTCGAAACGGGGTCCTGTTGATCAGGAGGGGTGTGGCGTACCACAAAACAGAGGAAACGAACTTGTGTTGGAGTGCCTACGGTCGAAACAGGGTCCTGTTTATCCACCGTCTACTACCTCGCTCCAGCCTCCACGGGCTACTGTTCATCCACCGTTGAGCTCCTCCAACCTCCACGGTCTACTGTTCATCCACGGCTAGTGTTCATCTAACCTCCACCGGCTGCTGTTCATAGAGCCTCCACGGGGTCCTGTTCATCCACCCCCAACCGGCTGGGGTGCGGCGGCCTCCTTGGGGTCCTGTTCATCCAGCGGCCATGGCCTACTATCACGGGGTCCTGTTTATCCAACCCCCACCGGCAACTGTTCATCCACAGCCAACCAACCGGCTCAACTCACCACGTCTCGACTCGTTCTACGTACCACGCGCACGGTAGCGACGGTCACTATTCATCGAGAGGCAACCCAACACCGGCTGGCTATGTCTCACATGGGGGCTCGATCGGCTTCAGTAAGCAGCAACAGTGAACGATCGCTCGGGTTCAGTTAGCAGCATCAGCAACAAAGGAATTGCTCGGGTTCAGTCAGCAGTGAATGAATCGCTCGGCTTCAGTTAACAGCCAAGGGATCGATCACTCGGGTTCAGTAACGTGCGATCGCTTCGGGTTCAGTTAGCCAACGCCTTGCACACACGCGCGTACACAAGAGAAACGCGCAAACCACAATGCATCGCTCGGCCCCGACCACCCACCAGAACTAGGAACTCCCCGATATTTTCCTTGCCCTCGCTTCTACCACGGTTTTTTCTGTCATGGACAACCCAAAGAATGTCATGCGGCTGCGCCTCCGTCCTGCCCAGGACGAAAAGCCCATTTTCTGTCATGATTTTTATCATAGAAGTAGGAACCCACCACATCTATGATGATACCGGGTTTTGTCACAATTATCGTCATAGAATTGTCATAAACATGAGAGAAAAAATTTCCGTTCGGCCCAAAATGTCACGGATGTGTCTTTTTTTATAGTGAAAGCAGTAAACCATGAGACAGGGTAAGGGCTTACCGCCATGGCCGATGCGCTAGTTAGTTCGGTGCTAGCCGCATAGAATCGTCTTGTAGTTGCTCCGGTGCTTGCTGCCGCCGGTGTGAGTGGGGAAGATAGAAGGAAGAGCGGTGAGGGGAGGGGGTGAGGGTGAGGGTAATTTATGACATGGCTTCGGGAAAAAATGTGATGTATTGGGACCACATCCACACGTGCAACCGCCCACTCTCACGTGCCTCGGGTAGCACCACTCGGGCCTAGCTCTGGAAAAATGGCCGATTCAGATGTTACTTTGGATGCAGGCCCAGGGGTGCTTTAAGTTCCATGCGGGCCAACTATTAGATGTGACCCGAGCAACCAAAAAGGCCAAAAATTGTCGGGCGGGTCTGACTGGGCCTAACGCAGGTAACCAAACGCAACACTAATCTACAGCCGGATACACCAAATTTGAACTCTCAAATGTCTGTGCTCGTGTGACCGGTCAGATCTCAAATTTACGTTTTTCACAACTTGATACCTCAACTACAAAACCTCAAAACCGTACAATTGCACGCAATGTGAAACCTAATCTAAGCGGAGCTCGTCTGACTCTGCCGAGCCCATGTCCGGCGGCTGGCTGCGGCCCTCGAAGTGTTGCTCTGGTCACTGGTGAAGTAGAATAGGACGTGGGACATGCACCGGCTCACAGGACTCGAGGCCCCACCGTGTCCGATGCCCTACTCTTCCTCGTGAGAGTCCGGAGCCTTCATGGTGCCAATCGATGTGAGCTCGACGATGGATCCGTCATGTTCGGCGGAGGCCGACATGCCACCATGACGCGGTTGCGCCGTCTGGGGTTGCAGTCCATCTGTTGAGGCACCGGAGAGTGTGACTCCACCTCGTCGACGTTAACTGTGAGGGCGGCCACGGCCTCCCGCACCCTCTGCCTCGCATGGCGGGCACGTCGCGCCATACCTCAGCTGTCGGACGACGGATGGCCCGGTCGTTAGTGTGCCAACAAAGGGGTTGCGCATCCGACATGGCGTTTGGACGTCAGACGGAGAGCATCGCCTCTAGTGAGGCAGCGATGACGCACCACGCACCGGATCCACATGCCATGTGGACAAAGTCGATGAATTCTTGGCTGATCGACTCCCATTGCTGACGGGCATTCTACTCGCGGGCGAGGTGGAGTGCAATGCAGACGGTCATCTCCTTCTCAGGACGATTGGGATGAGATCCCAGTTCACAGATTGGATGACGGGTGATAACCCACAAGTATAGGGGATCACAACAGTTTTTGAGGGTAGAGTATTCAACCCAAATTTATTGATTCGACACAAGGGGAGCCAAAGAATATTCTCAAGTATTAGCAGCTGAGTTGTCAATTCAACCACACCTGGAAACTTAATATCTGCAGCAAAGTGTTTAGTAGCAAGTAGTGACGGTAGCAAAAGGTAATGATAGCAAAAGTAATGTTTTTGGTATTTTGTAGTGGTGATAGCAATAGCAACGGAAAAAGTAAATAAGCGAAGAACAATATATGGAAAGCTCGTAGGCAATTGATCGGTGATAGAGAATTATACCGGATGCGGTTCATCATGTAACAGTCATAACCTAGGGTGACACAGAACTAGCTCCAATTCATCAATGTAATGTAGGCATGTATTCCGATTATAGTCATACGTGCTTATGGAAAAGAACTTGCATGGCATCTTTTGTCCTACCCTCCCGTGGCAGCGGGGTCCTAATGGAAACTAAGGGATATTAAGGCCTCCTTTTAATAGAGTACCGGAACAAAGCATTAGCACATGGTGAATACATGAACTCCTCAAACTACAGTCATCACCGGGAGTGGTCCCGATTATTGTCACTTCGGGGTTGCCGGATCATAACACATAGTAGGTAACTATAGACTTGCAAGATAGGATCAAGAACACTCATATATTGATGAAAACATAATAGGTTCAGATCTTAAATCATGGCACTCGGGCCCTAGTGACAAGCATTAAGCATAGCAAAGTCATAGCAACATCAATCTCACAACATAGTGGATACTAGGGATCAAACCCTAACAAAACTAACTCGATTACATGATAAATCTCATCCAACCCATCACCGTCCAGCAAGCCTATGATGGAATTACTCACGCATGGTGGTGAGCATCATGAAATTGGTGATGGAGGAAGGTTCATGATGACGATGGCGACGGATTCCCCTCTCCGGAGCCCCGAACGGACTCCAGATCAGCCCTCCTGAGAGGTTTTAGGGCTTGGCGGCGACTCCATATCATAAAATGCGATGGATCCTTCTCTCTGATTTTTTTTCTCCCTGAAAGCAAATATATAGAGTTGGAGTTGAGGTCGAAGGAGCTCCAGGGGGCCCACGAGGTAGGGGGCGCGCCCCCACCCTCGTGGATAGGGTGTGGGCCCCCTGGTCTTCATCTTTTGCAAGGATTTTTTATTATTTCCAAATAGACGTTCCGTGAAGTTTCAGGTCATTCCGAGAACTTTTGTTTCTACACATAAATCACACCATGGCAATTCTGCTAAAAACAGCGTCAGTCCGGGTTAGTTCCATTCAAATCATGCAAGTTAGAGTCCAAAACAAGGGCAAAAGTGTTTGGAAAAGTAGATACGACGGAGACGTATCAACTCCCCGAAGCTTAAACCTTTGCTTGTCCTCAAGCAATTCAGTTGACAAACTGAAAGTGATAAAGAAAAACTTTTACAAACTCTGTTTGCTCTTGTTGTTGTAAATATTTAAAGCCAGCATTCAAGTTTTCAAAAAAGATTATGAACTAACCATATTCACAATAACGCATAGGTCTCATGTTTACTCATATCAATGGCATAACAAACTAGCGAGCAATAATAATAAATCCCGTATGTAACACTTTCTCAAAACAATCATAATATGATATAACAAGATGGTATCTCGCTAGCCCTTTCTGAGACCGCAAAACATAAATGTGGAGCACCTTTAAAGATCAAGGACTGACTAGACATTGTAATTCATGGTAAAAGAGATCCGGTCAAGTCATACTCAATGTAAACTAACAGTAATGAATGCAAATGACAGCAGTGCTCTCCAACTAGTGCTTTTTAATAAGAGGGTGATGACTCAGCATAAAAGTAAATAGATAGGCCCTTTGCAGAGGGAAGCAGGGATTTGTAGAGGTGCCAGAGCTCGGTTTTAAAATAGAGATGAATAATATTTTGAGCGGTATACTTTCATTGTCAACATAACAACCAAGATATGGCGATATCTTCCATGCTACACACATTATAGGCGGTTCCCAAATAGAATGGTAAATTTTATACTCCCCCTCCACCAACAAGCATCAATCCATGGCTTTCTCGAAAAAACGAGTGCCTCCAACTAACAAGAGTCCCAGGGGGAGTTTTGTTTGCAATTATTTTGATTTGATTTAAATAAAGTATGGGACTGGGCATCCCGGTGACCAGGCATTTTCTCGTGAGTGAGGAGCGGAGTCCACTCCTCTTGAGAATAACCCGCCTAACATGGAAGATACGGACAACCCTAGTTGATACATGAGATATACGAGCAAACAAAACAGGATATTTATTTGAAGGTTTAGAGTTTGGCACATACAAATTTACTTGGAACGACAGGTAGATACCGTATATAGGTAAGTATGGTGGATTCATATGGAATAACTTTGGGGTTTAACGGATTGGATGCACAAGCAGTATTTCGGCTTGGTACAGGTGAAGACTAGCAGAAGACTGGGAAGCGACCAGCTAGAGAGCGACAACAGTCATGAACATGCATTAAAATTAATCAACACCGAATGCAAGCATGAGTAGGATATAATCCACCATGAACATAAATATCGTGAAGGCTATGTTGATTTTGTTTCAACTACATGCGTGAACATGTGCCAAGTCAAGTCACTTAAATCATTCAGAGGAGGATACCACCCTATCATACCACATCACAACCATTTTAATAGCATGTTGGCACGCAAGGTAAACCATTATAAGCTCCTAGCTAATCAAGCATGGCACAAGAAACTATGATCTCTAGTTGTCATTGCAAACATGTTTATTCATAATAGGATGAATCAGGAACGATGAACTAATCATATTTACAAAAACAAGAGAGGTCGAGTTCATACCAGCTTTTCTCATCTCAATCAGTCCATCATATGTCGTCATAATTGCCTTTCACTTGCATGACCGAACGATGTGGATAATAATAATAGTGCACGTGCATTGGACTAAGCTGGAATCTGCAAGCATTCAATAAACAGGAGAAGACAAGGCAGTATGGGCTATTTTGTCAGATCAACAATAATGCATATAAGAGCCACTTCAACAATTTAATCATGGTCTTCTCCTATCGACCCCCAAAGAAAAGAAAAGAAATAAAACTATTTACACGGGAAAGCTCCCAACAAGCAAAAGAAGAACATGAAATCCTTTTGGGTTTTCTTTTTAATTACTACTACAAGCATGGAAAGTAAACTAATTAAAAGCTACAACTAATTTTTTTTTTGTTTTTCTTAAGGTTTATTAAACACACAAGAAGAAAGCATAAAAAGAGAAAATAAACTAGCATGGATGATACAATGAAAAAGTATGAGCACCGACATCTAGCAATGAGTGTGTGAAGATGAATATAATGTCGGTGAGAAATACGTACTCCCCCAAGCTTAGGATTTTGGCCTAAGTTGGTCTATGGCCACGGCTGGCCTGGCGGATATCCATAGTAATAGTTGGGGTTGTACTGCGATGCAGCGGCTATTGCCTCCTGAGCTGCAGCGTGGCGACGAGCGGCCTCCGCCCTCCTATCATACTCATCTGCCTCCTCTCTGGTAATAACATATCTTCCTTTTGCCTAATAATCAAAGAAGGCAGGAGCAGGGAGAGTAATACGGACAGCATGGCGTCTGTCAAAAATTAAGCGATACTAGAGAGGTGATTCATTCCTCTCAACAAACTGGTGGTGAACCATAGCACTAAAGTCTAGGTAAGCAGGAGGCAATTCAATATCATCATTACGTATGGTTACACCAAGAAAATCAGCTAAGCGGGTTGCATAAATTCCACCAAAGAAATCTCCATTAAATCTATTAAGATGCAACCTACGTGCAACAATGGCTCCCAAATTATAAGATTTATCTCCTAACACAGCACTCCTAAGAATACTGAGGTCAGGGACGCACATGTGACATGCCTCATCTTTACCATTAATGCATCTACCTATGAAGAGAGCAAAATAATGTATAGCAGGAAAGTGAATGCTCCCTATGGTAGCTTGTGTTATATCTCTAGATTCCCCCACGGTTATACTAGCAAGAAAATCTCTAAATTCATATTTGCGAGGTTCCCTGACACTACCCCATTGTGGAAGTTTGCAAGCAGTGGTAAAATCCTCTAAGTCCATAGTGTAAGAATTTTCATAAAGATCAAACAAGACAGTTGGAGAATTACGTGAAGATGAAAATTCAAACCTCTCACAAAGGAACTAGTGAGATAGTGGTATTGACGGCATTTTTCTTCCTCGGAGCTCACAAGATCAGCGTTACGCAAATATGCATTAAATTCTTCCTTAATCCCTGCTCGATCCATGAAGTCCTCTAAAGGCCTTTCACAGGGCTGCACGGGAGCGTCCCTTGGTGGCTCATCATCAGCACCACGCATTGCAAGCCTGGGCTCTTGTTTCCTTGAAGAGCCACCTTGGTACATTTTCCTAAACATATTTCTTCCTCTGAAATTTTTAGTAACTTCAAGTAAACCAAACTCTACAATATTGATAGCAACTACTCCTACAAGTGCCTAGAGCCTATATCATGCATCAAAACTACTTGGAACCATATAAATTTGACATGCAAGCTCAAGAACAGGGACACCTAGGCAGCACAAATTTGCAATGAATAAAGCACTAGAACAAAAACTAATTGGACCAATGGAGGAGTCATATACCAAGGAACAATTTCCCCAAGCAGTTTTGTGAGAGGTGCTTTGAGCAAGGAGATCGAAAATGGCAGCAAAATGAGCTTGGACTCGGGTTTGAACTGGATAATCGTGTTTGTGGGAGGAAGAAGGAGTGTGTGGGTGCAGGAATAAGTGGAGGAGGGCCATCATGGGCCCACGAGGCAGGGGGCGCGCCTAGGGGGTAGGGAGCGACCTCCACCCTCGTGGCCAGGTGGATGCCCCTCGTGTTGTGTTCTCAGTGCCAAATATTCTCAAATATTTCATAAAAAATCATATTTAAATTTCATGGCATTTGGAGAACTTTTATTTTCTGGGTATTTTTATGTTGCACAGATAATTCAGATAACAGACAGAAAATACTATTTTTATTTTATTTAATAATAAATAACAGAAAGTAGAAAGAGGGTACATAAGGTTGTGCCTTCTAGTTTCATCCATCTCATGCTCATCAAAAGGAATCCACTAACAAGGTTGATCAAGTCTTGTTAACGAACTCATTCCGAATAACATGGAACCGGAGAAATTTCGAATAACACTATGTTACCTCAACGGGGATATGCACATCCCCAATAATAAGAATATCATATTTTTTTGACAGTAGGTAGAGGAAATTCAAAACATCCAATAAATAATCGATGGAATTTTCCAATAGAGTCGATACTGTGAACTTGAGGTTGTTTCCTTGGAAAATGTACCGTATGCTCATTACCATTGACATAAAAAGTGACATTGCCTTTGTTGCAATCAATAACAGCCCCTGCAGTATTCAAAAAGGGTCTTCCAAGAATAATTGACATACTATCGTCCTTGGGAATATCAAGAATAACAAAGTCCGTTAAAATAGTAACGTTTGCAACTACAATAGGCACATCCTCACAAATACCGACAGGTATAGCAGTTGATTTATCAGCCATTTGCAAAGATATTTCAGTAGGTGTCAACTTATTCAAATCAAGTCTACGATATAAAGAGAGAGGCATGACACTAACACCGGCTCCAAGATCACATAAAGCAGTTTTAACATAGTTTCTTTTAATGGAGCATGGTATAGTGGGTACTCCTGGATCTCCAAGTTTCTTTGGTACTCCACCCTTAAAAGTATAATTAGCAAGCATGGTGGAAATTTCAACTTCTGGTATCTTCCTTTTATTAGTGACAATTTCTTTCATGTACTTAGCATAAGGATTCATTTTAAGCATATCAGTTAATCGCATACGCAAAAAGATAGGTCTAATCATTTCAGCAAAGCGCTCAAATCCTCATCATCCTTTTTCTTGGATGGTTTGGGAGGAAAAGGCATGGGTTTCTGAACCCATGGTTCTCTTTCTTTACCATGTTTCCTAGCAACAAAGTCTTTCTTATCATAACATTGATTCTTTGATTGTGGGTTATCAAGATCAACAACAGGTTCAATTTCTATATCATTATCATTGCTAGGTTGAGCATCATCATGAACATTATCATTAACATTATCACTAGTTTCAGGTTCATTACCAGATTGTGTTTCAGCATCAGAAATAGAAATGTCATTTGGATTCTCAGGTGTTTCAGCAATAGGTTCACTAGAAGCATGTAAAGTCCTATCATTTTTATTTTTCTTCCTTTTAGAAGGACTAGGTGCATCTATATTATTTCTCTGAGAATCTTGCTCAATTCTCTTAGGGTGGCCTTCAGGATACAGGGGTTCCTGAGTCGTTCTACCAGTTTTAGTATCCACTCTAACAGCATAATCATTATTCTTACTATTCAATTCATTGAGCAAATCATTTTGAGCCTTAAGTACTTGCTCTACTTGAGTGGTAACCATAGAAGCATGTTTACTAATAAGTTTAAGTTCACCTTTGACATTAGCCATATAATCACCCAAGTGTTCAAGCATATTTGAATTGTATTTCAATTGTCTACCAAAATAAGCATTAAAGTCTTCTTGCTTAACCATAAATTTGTTAAACTCATCTAAGCATGGGCTAGCAAACTTCGTAAATGGGATTTCAGCTTTATCATATCTATAGAGAGAATTTACCTTTACTACATGTGTCGGGTTATCAAGACCATGAGTTTCTTCAATAGGTGAAGGATTAAGATCGTATGTTTCTTCAATAGGTGGTAAATTAAGACCATGTATTTCTTCAATAGGAGGTAAATTCTTAACATCTTCAGCTTTAATACCTTTTTCTTTCATAGATTTCTTTGCCTCTTGCATATCTTCAGGACTGAGAAATAGAACACCTCTTTTCTTCGTAGTTGGTTTAGGAATAGGCTCAGGAAGTGTCCAATTATTTTCATTTGTCAACATATTATTCAATAGAATTTCAGCTTCATCCGGTGTTCTTTCCCTGAAAACAGAACCAGCACAACTATCCAGGTAATCTCTGGAAGCATCGATTACTCCATTACAAAAGATATCAAGTATTTCATTTTTCTTAAGAGGATGATCAGGCAAAGCATTAAGTAACTTGAGAAGCCTCCCCCAAGCTTGTGGGAGACTCTCTTCTTCAATTTGCACAAAGTTGTATATATCCCTTAAAGCAGCTTGTTTCTTACTCCCTCCGGTCCTTTTTAGTTCGCTATAAGATTTGACTAAAGTCAAGCCTTGTAAAGTTTGACCAGCTTTGTAGAAAAAAGTGTCAACATTCACAATCTGAAATCAATACCACTAGATGTGTCATGACTTAAAGTTTCATATTATATAACTTTAGCATGGCAGATGTTGATATTTTTTCATATAAATACGGTCAAACTTTGTGAAGTTTGACTTCAGAGAATTCTAATATGCAGAGTAAAAAGGACCGGAGGGAGTATGAGCAGGGAAATATTTAGCAAAGAATTAATAAATCATATCCTGGGGACTACGCACACAACCAGGATCAAGAGAATTAAACCATATCTTAGCATCACCCTTTAATGAGAACAAAAATATTTTAAGGATATAAAAGTAATGAGATTTCTCATCATTAGTGAACAGGGTGTCTATATCATTTAATTTAGTAAGATGTGCCACAATAGTTTCAGATTCATAGCCATGAAAAGGATCGGATTCAACCAAAGTAATTATATCAGGATCAACAGAGAATTGATAATCTTTATCAGTAACACAGATAGGTGAACTAGCAAAAGCAGGGTCAGGTTTCATTCTAGCATTAAGAGATTGCTGCTTCCATTTAGCTAATAACCTCTTGAGCTCGTATCTATCTTTGCAAGCTAAAATAGCTAGAGCAGCTTCTTTTTCAAAAACATAACCCTCAGGAATAACAGGCGATTCATATTTATTAGGGGGAGAGTCTTCATCATCACTTTCATCAATGTTATCAGTATCAATAGTTTCATTCTCTCTAACCCTAGCAAGTTGTTCATCAAGAAATTCACCAAGTGGCACAGTAGTATCAAGCATAGAAGTAGTTTCATCATAAGTATCATGCATAGCAGAAGTGGCATCATCAATAACATGCGACATATCAGAACGAATGACAAAAGCAGGTTTAGGTGTCGCAAGCTTACTCAAAACAGAAGGTGAATCAAGTGCAGAGCTAGATGGCAGTTCCTTACCTCCCCTCGTAGTTGAGGGATAAATCTTGGTTTTTGGATCTCTCAAGTTCTTCATAATGATAAGCAGATATAAATCCCAAGTGACTCAAGGAATAGAGCTATGCTCCCCGGCAACGGCGCCAGAAAATAGTCTTGATAACCCACAAGTATAGGGGATCGCAACAGTTTTCGAGGGTAGAGTATTCAACCCAAATTTATTGATTCGACACAAGGGGAGCCAAAGAATATTCTCAAGTATTAGCAGGTGAGTTGTCAATTCAACCACACCTGGAAACTTAATATCTGCAGCAAAGTGTTTAGTAGCAAAGTAATATGATAGTAGTGGTGACGGTAGCAAAAGGTAATGATAGCAAAATTAATGTTTTTGGTATTTTGTAGTGGCGATAGCAAAAGCAACGGAAAAAGTAAATAAGCGAAGAACAATATATGGAAAGCTCGTAGGCAATGGATCGGTGATAAAGAATTATGCCGGATGCGGTTCATCATGTAATAGTCATAACCTAGGGTGACACAGAACTAGCTACAATTCATCAATGTAATGTAGGCATGTATTCCGACTATAGTCATACGTGCTTATGGAAAAGAACTTGCATGAATCTTTTGTCCTACCTCCCGTGGCAGCGGGGTCCTAACGAAAACTAAGGGATATTAAGGCCTCCTTTTAATAGAGTACCAGAACAAAGCATTAGCACATAGTGAATACATGAACTCCTCAAACTATGGTCATCACCAGGAGTGGTCCCGATTATTGTCACTTTTCGGGGTTGCCGGATCATAACACATAGTAGGTGACTATAGACTTGCAAGATAGGATCAAGAACACTCATATATTTGAAGGAAATATGCCCTAGAGGCAATAATAAAGTTATTATTTATTTCCTTATATCATGATAAATTTTTATTATTCATGCTAGAATTGTATTAACCGGAAACATGATACATGTGTGAATACATAGACAAACAGAGTGTCACTAGTATGCCTCTACTTGACTAGCTCGTTGATCAAAGATGGTTATGTTTCCTAACCATAGACATGAGTTGTCATTTGATTAACGGGATCACATCATTAGGAGAATGATGTGATTGACTTGACCCATTCCGTTAGCTTAGCACCCGATCGTTTAGTATGTTGCTATTGCTTTCTTCATGACTTATACATGTTCCTATGACTATGAGATTATGCAACTCCCGTTTACCGGAGGAACACTTTGTGTGCTACCAAACGTCACAACGTAACTGGGTGATTATAAAGGTGCTCTACAGGTGTCTCCGAAGGTACTTGTTGGGTTGGCGTATTCGAGATTAGGATTTGTCACTCCGATTGTCGGAGAGGTATCTCTGGGCCCTCTCGGTAATGCACATCACTTAAGCCTTGCAAGCATTGCAACTAATGAGTTAGTTGCGGGATGATGTATTACGGAACGAGTAAAGAGACTTGCCAGTAACGAGATTGAACTAGGTATTGAGATACTGACGATCCAATCTCGGGCAAGTAACATACTGATGACAAAGGGAACAATGTATGTTGTTATGCGGTTTGACCGATAAAGATCTTCGTAGAATATGTGGGAGCCAATATGAGCATCCAAGTTCCGCTATTGGTTATTGACCGGAGACGTGTCTCGGTCATGTCTACATAGTTCTCGAACCCGTAGGGTCCGCACGCTTAACGTTACGATGACAGTTATATTATGAGTTTGTATGTTTTGATGTACCGAAGGTTGTTCGGAGTCCCAGATGTGATCACAGACATGACTAGGAGTCTCGAAATGGTCGAGACATGAATATTGATATATTGGAAGCCTATGTTTGGATATCGGAAGTGTTCCGGGTAAAATCGGGATTTTACCGGAGTACCGGGAGGTTACCGGAACCCCCTGGGAATCAAATGGGCCTTAGTGGGCCTAGGTGGAAGAGAGGAGAGGAGGCAAGGGCTGGCCGCGCACCCCTCCTCCCCCTTGTCCGAATAGGACTAGGAGAGGGGGGCGGCGCCCCCCTTCCTTCCTTCTCCTCCACTCCTTCCCCCTCTAGTCCAAATCCAACTAGGAAAGGGGGGAGTCCTACTCCCGGTGGGAGTAGGACTCCTCCTGGCGCGCCCTCTCCCTTGGCCGGCCGCACCCCCCCTTGCTCCTTTATATACGAGGGCAGGGGGCACCCCATAGACACAACAATTGATCATTGATCTCTTAGCCGTGTGCGGTGCCCCCCTCCACCATAGTCCACCTTGATTATACTATAGCGGTGCTTAGGTGAAGCCCTGCATCGGTAGAACATCAACATCATCACCACGTCGTCGTGCTGACGAAACTCTTCCTCAACACTCGGCTGGATCGGAGTTCGAGGGACGTCATCGGGCTGAACGTGTGCTGAACTCGGAGGTGTCGTACGTTCGGTACTTGATCGGTCGGATCGTGAAGACGTACGACTACATCAACCGTGTTGTACTAATGCTTCCGCTTTCGGTCTACGAGGGTACGTGGACAATGCTCTCCCCTCTCGTTGCTATGCATCACCATGATCTTGCGTGTGCATAGGAATTTTTTTGAAATTGCTACGTTCCCCAACAGTGGCATCCGAGCCTGGTTTTATGCGTTGATGTTATATGCACGAGTAGAACACAAGTGAGTTGTGGGCGATATAAGTCATACTTCTTACTAGCATGTCATACTTTGGTTCGGCTGTATTGTTGGATGAAGCGGCCCGGACCGACATTACGTGTACGCTTACGCGAGACTAGTTCTACCGACGTGCTTTGCACATAGGTGGCTGACGGGTGTCGGTTTCTCCAACTTTAGTTGAACCGAGTGTGTCTACACCCGGTCCTTGCGAAGGTTAAAACAGCATCAACTTGACAAACTATCATTGTGGTTTTGATGCGTAGGTAAGAACGGTTCTTGCTAAGCCCGTACCAGCCACGTAAAACTTGCAACAACAAAGTAGAGGACGTCTAACTTGTTTTTGCAGGGCATGTTGTGATGTGATATGGTCAAGACATGATGCTAAATTTTATTGTATGAGATGATCATGTTTTGTAACCGAGTTATCGGCAACTGGCAGGAGCCATATGGTTGTAGCTTTATTGTATGCAATGCAATCGCCCTGTAATGCTTTACTTTATCACTAAGCAGTAGCGATAGTCATGGAAGCATAAGATTGGTGAGACGACAACGATGCTACGATGGAGATCAAGGTGTCGCGCCGGTGTTGATGGTGATCATGAAGGTGCTTCGGAGATGGAGATCACAAGCACAAGATGATGATGGCCATATCATATCACTTATATTGATTGCATGTGATGTTTATCTTTTATGCATCTTATCTTGCTTTGATTGATAGTAGCATTATAAGATAATCTCTCACTAAATTTCAAGATAAAAGTGTTCTCCCTGAGTATGCACCGTTGCCAAAGTTCGTCGTGCCCAGACACCACGTGATGATCGGGTGTGATAAGCTCTACGTCCATCTACAACGGGTGCGAGCCAGTTTTGCACACGCAGAATACTCGGGTTAAACTTGACGAGCCTAGCATATGCAGATATGGCCTCGGAACACTGAGACCGAAAGGTCGAGCGTGAATCATATAGTAGATATGATCAACATAGTGATGTTCACCATTGAAAACCACTCCATTTCACGTGATGATCGGTTATGGTTTAGTTGATTTGGATCACGTGATCACTTAGAAGATTAGAGGGATGTCTTTCTAAGTGGGAGATCTTAAGTAATATGATGAATTGAACTTTAATTTATCATGAACTTAGTCCTGGTAGTATTAGCATATCTATGTTGTAGATCAATTGCTCGCGTTTAGCTCCCCTATTTTATTTTTGATATGTTCCTAGAGAAAACTAAGTTGAAAGATGTTAGTAGCAATGATACAGATTGGATCCGTGATCTGAGGATTATCCTCATTGCTGCAGAGAAGAATTATGTCCTTGATGCACCGCTAGGTGACAGACCTATTACAGGAGCAAATGCAGACGTTATGAACGTTTGGCTAGCTCAATATGATGACTACTTGATAGTTTAGTGCACCATGCTTAACGGCTTAGAATCGGGACTTCAAAGACGTTCTGAACGTCAAGGTCCATATGAGAGGAGTTGAAGTTAATATTTCAAGCAAATACCTGAGTTGAGAGATATGAAATCTCCAACAAGTTCTATAGCTAAAAGATGGAGGAGAATAGCTCAAGCAGTGAGCATGTGCTCAGATCGTCTGGGTACTACAATCGCTTGAATCAAGTGGGAGTTAATCTTCCAGATAAAATAGTGATTGACAGAATTCTCTAGTCACCATCACCAAGTTAGTAGAACTTCGTGATGAACTATAATATGCAAGGGATAACGGAAACGATTCCCAAGCTCTTCGTGATGCTGAAATCGACGGAGGTAGAAATCAAGGAGGAGCATCAAGTGTTGATGGTTAAATCAAGCAAGTTGCTGCTCAAGTGAAGAAGCCCAAGTCTGGACCTAAGCCTAAGACTAAGTGCTTCTACTGCAAATGGACTGGTCACTATAAGCGGAAACACCCCAAGTATTTGGCGGATAAGAAGGATGGCAAAGTGAACAAGCTATATTTGATATACATGTTATTGATGTGTACCTTACTAGTGTTTATAGTAGCCCCTGGGTATTTGATACTTGTTCGGTTACTAAAAAATTAGTAACTCGAAACAGGAGTTACAGAATGAACAGAGACTAGTTAAGGGTGAAGTGACGATGTGTGTTGGAATTGGTTCCAAGATTGATATGATCATCATCGCACACTCCCTATAATTTCGGGATTAGTGTTGAACCTAAATAAGTGTTATTTGGTGTTTGCGTTGAGCATAAATATGATTTGATCATGTTTACTGCAATACGGTTATTCCTTTAAGTTAGAGAACAATTGTTGTTCTTTTTACATGAATAGAACCTTCTATGGTCATACACACCAACAAAAATGGTTTGTTGGATCTCGATCGTAGTGATACACATATTCATAATATTGAAGCCAAAAAGATGCAAAGTTAATAATGATAGTGCAACTTATTTGTGGCACTGCCATTTAGGTCATATTGGTGTAAAATGCATGAAGAAACTCCATGCTGATGGGCTTTTGGAATCACTTGATTATGAATCACTTGATGCTTGCAAACCATGCCTCTTGGGCAAGATGACTAAAACGCCGTTCTCCGGAAGAATGGAGCGAGCAACAGATTTGTTGGAAATCATACATACTGATGTATGTGGTCCAATGAATGTTAAGGCTCACGGTAGGTATCATTATTTTCTGATCTTCACAGATGATTTGAGTAGATATGAGTATATCTACTTGATGAAACATAAAGTCTGAAATATTTGAAAAGTTCATATAATTTCAGAGTGAAGTGGAAAATCATCATAACAAGAAAATAAAGTTTCTACGATCTGATCGTGAAGGAGAATATTTGAGTTACGAGTTTGGTCTTCAATTAAAACAATGTGGAATAGTTTCACAAACTCATGCCACCTGGAACACCACAGCGTAATGGTGTGTCCGAACGTCATAACCGTACTTTATTGGATATAGTGCAATCTATGATGTCTCTTACTGATTTACCACTATCGTTTTGGGGTTATTCATTAGTGACAGCTGCATTCACATTAAAAAGGGCACAATCTAAATCCATTGAGACGACACCATATGAACTATGGTTTAGCAAGAAACCTAAGCTGTCGTTTCTTAAAGTTTGGAGTTGCAATGCTTATGTGAAAAAGTTTCATCTTGATAAACTCAAACCCAAGTCGGAGAAGTGCGTCTTCATAGGATACCCAAAGGAGTCAGTTGGGTACACCTTCTATCACAGATCCGAAGGCAAGACATTCATTGCTAAGAATGGATCCTTTCTAGAGAAGGAGTTTCTCTCGAAAGAAGTGAGTGGGAGGAAAGTAAAACTTGATGAGGTAACTGTACCTGCTCCCCTATTGGAAAGTAGTTCATCACAGAAATCTATTCATGTGACTCCTACACCAATTAGTGAGGAAGCTAATGATGATGATCATGTAACTTCAGATCAAGTTACTACCGAACCTCGTAGGTAAACCAGAGTGAGATCCGCACCAGTGTGGTACGGTAGTCCTGTTCTGGAGGTCATGTTACTTGACCATGACGAACCTACGAACTATGAGGAAGCAATGATGAGCCCAGATTCCGCGAAATGGCTTGAGGCCATGAAATCTGAGATGGGATCCATGTATGAGAACCAAGTGTGGACTTTGATTGACTTGCCTGTTGATCGGCAAGCCATAGAAAAATAAATGGATTTTCAAGAGGAAGACGGACGCTGATAGTAGTGTTACTATCTGCAAAGCTAGACTTGTCGAAAAAGGTTTTGACAAAGTTCAAGGTGTTGACTATGATGAGATTTTCTCACTCGTAGCGATGCTTAAGTCTGTCCGAATCATGTTAGCAAATTGCCACATTTTATGAAATCTGGCAAATGGATGTCAAAACTATATTCCTTAATGTATTTCTTAAGGAAGAGTTGTATATGATGCAACCAGAAGGTTTTGTCGATTCTAAAGGTGCTAACAAAATATGCAAGCTCCAGTGATCCATCTATGGACTGGTGCAAGCATCTCGGAGTTGGAATATACGCTTTGATAAGTTGATCAAAGCATATAGTTTTATACAGACTTGCGGTGAAGCTTGTATTTACAAGAAAGTGAGTGGGAGCACTACAACATTTCTGATAAGTATATGTGAATGACATATTGTTGATCGGAGATAATTATTCTGCAAAGCATAAAGGAATGTTTGAAAGGAGTTTTTCAAAGAAAGACCTCGGTGAAGTTGCTTACATATTGTGCATCAAGATCTATAGAGATAGATCAAGACGCTTGATAAGTTTTTCAATGAATACATACCTTGACAAGATTTTGAAGTAGTTCAAAATGGAACAGTCAAAGAAGGAGTTCTTGCCTGTGTTACAAGGTGTGAAGTTGAGTAAGACTCAAAACCCGACCATGGCAGAAGATAGAGAGAGAATGAAAGTCATTCCCTATGCCTCAGCCATAGGTTCTATAAAGTATGCCATGCTGTGTACCAAATCTATTGTATACCCTGCACAGAGTTTGGCAAGGGGGTACAATAGTGATCTAGGAGTAGATCAATGGACATTGGTCAAAATTATCCTTATTGGAATAAGGATATGTTTCTCGATTATGGAGGTGACAAAAGGTTTGTCGTAAAGGGTTACGTTGATGCAAGTTTTGACACTGATCCAGATGACTCAAAGTCTCAATCTGGATACATATTGAAAGTAGGAGCAATTAGCCAGATTAGCTCCGTACAGAGCATTGTTGACATAGAAATTTGCAAAAATACATAAGGATCTGAATGTGACAGACCCGTTGACTAAACTTCTCTCACAAGCAAACATGATCACACCTTAGTACTCTTTGGGTGTTAATCACATAGCGATGTGAACTAGATTATTGACACTAGTAAACCCTTTGGGTGTTAATCACATGGTGATGTGAACTATTGGTGTTAAATCACATGGTGATGTGAACTATTGGTGTTAAATCACATGGTGATGTGAACTAGATTATTGACTCTAGTGCAAGTGGGAGACTGAAGGAAATATGCCCTAGAGGCAATAATAAAGTTATTATTTATTTCCTTATATCATGATAAATGTTTATTATTCATGCTAGAATTGTATTAACCGGAAACATGATACATGTGTGAATACATAGACAAACAGAGTGTCACTAGTATGCCTCTACTTGACTAGCTCGTTGATCAAAGGTGGTTATGTTTCCTAACCATAGACATGAGTTGTCAGTTGATTAACGGGATCACATCATTAGGAGAATGATGTGATTGACTTGACCCATTCTGTTAGATTAGCACCCGATCGTTTAGTATGTTGTTATTGCTTTCTTCATGACTTATACATGTTCCTATGACTATGAGATTATGCAACTCCCGTTTACCGGAGGAACACTTTGTGTGCTACCAAACGTCACAACGTAACTGGGTGATTATAAAGGTGCTCTACAGGTGTCTCCGAAGGTTCTTGTTGGGTTGGCGTATTTCGAGATTAGGATTTGTCACTCCGATTGTCGGAGAGGTATCTCTGGGCCCTCTCGGTAATGCACATCACTTAAGCATTGCAACTAATGAGTTATTTGTGGGATGATGTATTATGGAACGAGTAAAGAGACTTGCCAGTAATGAGATTGAACTAGGTATTATGATACCGACGATCGAATCTCGGGCAAGTAACATACCGATGACAAAGGGAACAACGTATGTTGTTATGCGGTTTGACCAATAAATATCTTCGTAGAATATGTGGGAGCCAATATGAGCATCCAGGTTCCGCTATTGGTTATTGACCGGAGACGTGTCTCGGTCATGTCTACATAGTTCTCGAACCCGTAGGGTCCGCACGCTTAATGTTACGATGACAGTTATATTATGAGTTTATATGTTTTGATGTACCGAAGGTTGTTCGGAGTCCCGAATGTGATCACGGACATGACGAGGAGTCTCGAAATGGTTGAGACATGAAGATTGATATATTGGAAGCCTATGTTTGGATATCGGAAGTGTTCCGGGTAAAATCGAGATTTTACCGGAGTACCGGGAGGTTACCGAAACCCCCCGGGAATCAAATGGGCCTTAGTGGGCCTAGGTGGAAGAGAGGAGAGGAGGCAAGGGCTGGCCGTGCGCCCCTCCCCCCTAGTCCGAATAGGACAAGGAGGGGGGGCGGCGCCCCCCTTCCTTCCTTCTCCTCCACTCCTTCCCCCTCAAGTCCTAATCCAACTAGGAAAGGGGGGGAGTCCTACTCCCGGTGGGAGTAGGACTCCTCCTGGCGCGCCCTCTCCCTTGGCCGGCCGCACCCCCCCCCCCCTTGCTCCTTTATATATGGGGGCAGGGGGCACCCCATAGACACAACAATTGATCATTGAT